>NC_133324.1:51359599-51676266 GCF_042186555.1 Aquarana catesbeiana | reverse complement strand
TAGGAATTGCAGGGCCATGGGACAGGAATTAAAGAGCTATAGGAAAGGAAATGAAGGGCTATGGACAGGAAAAAAAGGCCTATAGGACAGGAAATAAAGGGCTATGGGACAGGAAATTAAGGGTTATGGAACGGGAAATTAGGGGATATGAAATGGGAAATAAAGGACTATGGGAAGGGCTATGGGACAGGAAGTGCAGGACAATGGGATAGGAATTAAAGGGCTATGGCACAGGAAATAATGGGCTATGGCACAAGAAATAAAGGACTATGGGATGAGAAATAAAAGGCTATAGGAAAGGAAATGAAGGGCTATGGGACAGAAAGTGAAGGGCTATGGATAGGAAATGAAAAGCTATGGGATAGGAAATAAAGGGCGATGGCACAGGAAATGAAGGGCTATGGGAAGAGAAATAAAGGGCTATAGGAAAGGAAATGAAGGGCTATGGGACAAAAAGTGAAGGGCTATGTATGGGAAATGAAAAGCTATGGGACAGGAACTAAAGGGCTTTGGGACAGGAAGTAAAGGGAAAACAGAAGGCAACGCTGGTTCTTGTGACCCTAGTGACAACCAGGGATAGCTATTGCTATGGGACAGGAAGTGAAGGACAATGGGATAATTAATAAAGGGCTATGGGCGTGTATACCCCTTTTCTGGAAGCAGCAGTGCCCACCGACTGTTGGGTGTTGGCTGAGAAAAGTAGTGAACAAAATGGAAGACCTGATCATTACCGCACAACACAAACAAGAGAAATACACAATGACTTGGAATCTCTGGAATATTTTCATTTACTCAGACGAAGGGACATCCTTACTAGGGACATAACATAACATTCCTTTAACCTAGAGAGGTGTCGGCCACTCCCTGCCTCGCCCTGTGTCCACCCCCCTCCCCTTCTCTCCTCCCTCCTTCCCCCACCCCCTTCTTTTCCCTTTCTATCCCTCTTTTTATTACTCTAATGCTGTCAAAAAAACAAAAATAAACACGGAGAGGATTTTACCAGTTTAAAATTTTATTCAAACCACTTGATAAGAATGTACAGTATATGTCTTGCAGACTCTCTCCTTTGTATGAACATGTACAGATGTATGTCGTAACTTCAGCTGTAATGTTTCCAAATTTTCTGTACTCATTTCTCGATGACTTGTACATCTATGTTGTGATGGTGGAGTTTCTCCATATGTGTTTTCTTAATAAAAACTTATATTTGAAAAAAAAATAAATAAAGGGCTATGATACAGCAATTAAAGGGGCTATAGGATATAAAATAAAGGGCTATAAGAAAGGTAATTAGGGGCTATGTGACAGGAAATGAAGGGCTGTGAACAGGAAATGAAGGGCCATGGACAGGAAATAAAGGACTATGGCACAAAAAAAATAAAAAGCCATGGGACAAGAATTGAAGGTCTATGGGACAGGAAGTGAAGGGAAATCTCCCCAATGGGAAGCAAAAGGCAAAAAAGGGACAGTGGTTATAACCCTCCCTTACTCTATCCAAAGAAAAAACATTTTTTTTATGTCTACTTTAATGGCAAGAATTTAATTATCACTTGAAGTTTCAAGCTGATACACACCTTCTTGACCCACTTATGCCAATGACTACAAAACCGAAAGCTAATGATCTGTATCTGTGCATGGGGAAGGTTGCACACAAATAGAATTCTTTTTTCTTTTCCCTGCCTTCTGTCCATGTTTTCTTTATGAATATCATGTTTGATATAGTGCACAGCATGCCCACTTCTAAATTGTCTGTTTTGAAGATGGAAATTTTGAGAAACACATGTTAAGTGCTTTTTGTTTTCCATCAGTCTCTTCCATTAATTGGAATGTGCCACGGAAGACATCCCAGTCCCCCCATATGCACCGTGACAATTGTCTTTCTGCTTCCCAAGCCTTCTTAATTATATCTGTAGCAACCGACGATCATCTGAAAACATACTTCTGCAAAGTAGACATTTGCCATTGTGGACGTTGACGTTTCAAGCCGTGTGATTTAAATAAACAACCGCCGAGGCGAAGTGCGCATTTGCTCCGCAACTCTGCAAGCCTGTGTTTTTGTTTTTTTTTTCATTTTGGACATCTGCTCATTACTTCTAACGGAGGCGTTTTAAATGGAACCCATAAAAACGTCTTTAAGACTCGTCACAACCGTACGATATATTGGCTTGTCCTCGCGAGGGAAGAAAAAAAAAGTCAATGTCGCTAATAGTTATAATGAAAAAAAGGGTGATTTGTAAACGCTATAGAAATCCCAAATTGAATAAAAGCGGGATGGCGCCTATTAGTTGACAACGCTTTAGCATAAACCAAATGTTTCCACGAGCCGAGCGTTTGATGCATTGGATAACAAAGGATGCATTGTACTGGGCCGACTTATAATACATTCAGCATAATCTTCTTAAAATGAGTTTTCACTTCAAGGAACAGAAGGGCTTAAAGATGTGCGGCTGCCTTTTTTCCCCTCTGTTTTTGCATTCGGAATCTAATTATCCTTCATACCGTCAACCTACTAAAAGTATTGTTGTGAATTACGGGTCTGATGTTTAATCTCCACGCTCCTGACTTTTAATCTTTGACCTTCAAAGATTAATTCTACCTTAGATCTTAAATTAAAAACAAAAACAAAAATAAATGCCAACCTAAAGCCTTTTAGCTTCTTGCGTAATAAATAAAGCTGCAAAGGGCATTCCAGATTTAGGTTTTCATGCCGTCACTCATTGTCACTCAGCTCGTCTCCCCAGAATTAATGGGGTTGTAAAGGCAGAAGGTTTATTCATCTTAAAGCATTCTATGCATTAAGGTAAAAAGCCTTCTGTGTGCAGCAGCCCCCCTTAACACTTATGTCTCGTACACACGATCGGATTGTTGGCCAACAAATCTGTGGAATTTTGCCTGAAGGGCGTTGGCTCAAACTTGTCTTGCATACACACGGTCACACAAATGTTGGCCAACAATTACAAACGTAGTGACGTACTAGATGTACTATGTGGTTTTTCAGGTCTTTTTTCAGAGAAGGCTCTGGGCTCCTGCTACTAATTTCGTGTTAGTAGAAGTTTGGTGAGTGTTGATTTGCGCTTTTCTTTTCACGTTTTTCATTTTGCGCTTTTCAGTTTGCACTTTTCATTTCGTGCTTCTCAGTACTTTTCTGAACGGCTGTCAACCAGCCATGTTGTGGAATCGGAGGAGATGACGTGTTATTTATTATTGGCCTTGGAGTTATTGCTTTGACAATATTTTTTTGGTTGAATAATGATTTGATTTGGTATATTTTCTATATTTTTGGATGCATAGAATGCACTTTTTGGTTAAGTTCTATTGGCAGATAGCATGTCTAAAGTTCCGACGCAACGGACTTGCCTACACACGATCACACCAAAGTCCGATCATTTCAAACGTGATGACATACGACAGGACTAAAGTAAGGAAGTTCATAGCCAGTAGCCAATAGCTGGCCTAGCCTCGGTTTTAGTCGGTCGGACTAGCATACAGACGAACGGATTTTTCGTCCGGACTCGAGTCCGTCAGAAAGATTTGAAACATGTTCCAAATCTAAAGTCCGTCTAATTTCTGACAGAAAACGTCCGCTGAAGGTCCGATGAAGCCCACACACGGTCGGATTGTCCGATGGATTTGTTCCGTCGGACCAGTCCGGTCGAAAAGTCTGGTTGTGTGTACATGGCATAATACTTGGCCATGTGTTTTACTTCAAATGACAGTTTGGGAGTAGGCAGTTACATTTAAAAAAATACAATGTAAAATTGACAAGGGACACCAACATAGTTGTATCTTTGATCTTAAAAACTACGGGATAATGGTGTTGTGGTAACTCGCCAAAATAAAAAAAAAAAATAATAATATTATTCTTGATATCACTAGAAAAAAAAGCCTTTGAAAATTCGTTTACCATAACTCCATCAGTATCACCAGCAAAGCAGCTTCATTATTATCCCATTAAAGAAGAAGAGAATTGTACGCTGCATTTGGAGATTTCATAATTTGCCACGTCACGAATGTTAATTCTCCATTACGAACGCTAGTTTACAAGACCGACCGCTTCTGCTTCCGAGCATGCGTGTTTGTACTTTGGACTTTAGTCCAACAGACTTGTGTACACATGCTCAGAAAATCCGACAACACACATTTGTTGGCAGAAAATTTGAAAACCTGCCATCCAACATTTGTCCGCGGAAAATCCGACAATAATTGTCCGATGGAGCGTACACACGGTCAGATTGTCCGCCAACAGCCTGACATCCAACATTTCCCATTGTTAAGTCCGATGGTGTGCACGGGGCTTAGAGCTCGACTCACATATGAGCCGCATGCGGCTCACAGCAGGGGTCCGGTACGTCCTGGTTCACCGTTTCAGATCCAATTTCAGCCCGAATTTTGGGCTGAATTTGGACCTGAAACAGACCAGAAGACGCACAGCATTTTTGTACAAAATGCACCGGAACCACTGCAGAGATATGTGAACCGGCTTCATAGAGAGCCGGTCAAAATCTCCTGCTATTGCGAATTGGATGCGGGGATCCCTCATCCAATTCGCAATGGTGTGAACCCAGCCTTACCTGAGGTCCCTCTCTGTCCAGCGATGTCCACGAGTGTCTCAGCCATCCGGGACTCTCCCTCCTGATTGTCTGAGACACAGCAGCTGCGCCATTGGCTCCCGCTGCTGTCAATCAAATTCAGCTAGCCAGTCAGGGGTGAGAGGGGGCGGGGCCTGGTCGGGGCTCCGTGTCTGAATGGACACAGGGAGCTGTGACTCAGCTCAGGTGCCCCCATAGCAAGATGCTTGCTGTGGGGGTACTAAACAGGATGGAGGGGCCAGGAAAGCCGAAGAGGGACCCAAGAAGAGGAGGATCCGGGCTGCTCTGTCCAAATCCACTGCAACAGAGCAGGTAAGTATAACATGTTTGTTATTTTTATATGAAAAAAAAAACAAGACTTTACAATCACTTTAATGATTCTTCTGCATGTTGCAGCTTTAAGGCTTCATGCACACTGGGGCTTTTGTAAACGCCTTTCTCCTGGCAGAAGAAAAGCTGCTTCAAAAAAAGGTCTAAACAGCACTTTTGCAAACGCGCTTAGACGCATCAAGGAGGGCATTTATTTACTTCATTGGCCAGAGTATTAATTTATTCTAGCCAATGAAATAAAAAATCTTTACAAAAAAAAAATAAAAAAGCACTTTACACACCCAGTGCTTAGACGTGTTTAGTCGTGTTTTGGCTTTTTTTCTGCCAAAACGTTCTTCTCTTGAACGCACAAGTAATGTTTTTTTTTTAAATTTCTGCCTGTAATGCCCCTGCCTCTAAACTCCCTTGCGTGCATGGATACATAGGAGTGGGTTTACTAAGGGCCATTTCACACTGAGTAGTTCTTCAAGCGCTTTTGCATTACAAAAAGCGCCTGAAAAGCTCAAGAAAAATGCTCCCCTTAAAAATCTATGAATGTGCCTACACTGGAGTGGTGCTCTTTCAATGTGGTGAAAAAAAAATCCTGCTTGCTGCATCTTTGGAGCATATTTGGGGAGCTAAAAAAAAAAAAACACACCAAAAATGCTCCTCCAAATTGAAATGAATGGGAACTGCCTCAAAAACACTTAAAAAATGCCTCTAATATGCCTCAAAAACAATTAAAAAATGCCTCTGCTAAGCGTCTTTGGTGCAGCTTTTGAGTCACATGTCCTTAAAAACCGTGGCACAAATGCTGCAAAACCACAGCAAAAACGCTCCATTAATGCATAAATGTTTTACTGGCAGTTTTGAAGCAAACCAGTGTGAAAGTGCCCTTAAAGATAAGGTGAGGGAGAAAGCACAGAGGCGCCACTCTAAGTGCAGTTCAGGCCTGAAGAAGGAGCGCATGCTCCGTAAACGTGTCACCTATTGGTCCACAGTTCCAACCGGAAGTGGCATCATCCCCTGGCTTCCTGCATACTCGAGGTCCAGGAAACACCGGCCACCACCGACACAATCCAATCCACTTCACCAGTGCACAGCCACAGATGGACTCCCCCCGGATGATTATGTACCTACTCTTGACATGCTTGCTTTAATCCTACTATTGTGATATATTTGCAGAATTTGCTCATTAAAAATTTAACGTTAACTGCACTTAGAATGGCGCCTCTGTGCTTTCTCCCTCAGCCTTCCAAGATTTGCTTCTCATCTCCACTGGGCTGCCTTCAAGGTTCTAATACCATGGACTAATATGGACTTGTATAGTCTCTTATTTTTAATCATTTTTTAACATCCCCTTCACTTTGAGGTATTTAACAGTCAGGTGGACTCTCACTGTGGCTGGTGCAAGTGCCAACTTTTCTCCATGTGTATTTAAAGATAAGGTGACCAGATGTCCCCGGTTTCCGGGGACAGTCCCTGGACTGAGTACACTGTCCCCGGACCAAGTCTGTCCCTGGTTTTGTCCCTGGATTCAGGGGCGGCACCAGATAGATGCTTGAGGGTGCTCAAGCACCCTCAAAAATTCTTTAAGCACCCCCACACGGCACCCCCAAAATTCACATACCAGTTCTTCTTTGTGTCACAGTGTTTTTTAAAATGTTATTCTACCTGTAAATCCTATACCTAGGCCAGGAAGCTGGGGACTGTTTTTTCTCCTGTGGAGGGATACAGCGACACCTGCTGTGCATAAGTTGATGATCTTTAGCTAGACCCTGCAGGCAGATTTCTAAGGCGGATTGATATAAAGCCTCTTTGCTGCCTTCTCAGCCAATAGGAAAGTGCTGAACCTGCCCCCTTCTCCAGCCCACCTTCTTTGAGTTCTGAAATGCACAGAGGAGAGGACATGTCAGCAGCTAGATTGGAGGAAGAGGAGAGAGCACAGCTCAGCCCGATACACTACAGGGGATGGAATAGAATAGAGAGATTTTCCGGCTCCTGGCTGCAGTGAGTGAGTTTTCCCTACACTTGGTCTAAAGGGAGAGAGGAACAGCCTCTGTCGGCATGAAAAGCACATGCTCATTTCTGCAGTGTGGCATAGTGGAAGTTAATAAGGCAGCTCCAGAAAACAAGACCATCTGGGCTGAATTCTGACACCAGCAAGGCTTTTGGTAAAGCTCCTCCATGGGGCAGACAGAGCACACACATCCTGCATTGCTTTCTGTCAGCACTAGGCTCATGGCTCTTACAGAGACTCTGACAGGGAGAAAAGAATGCTGGATCTCTGTGTTTTGTCTGTCCATCCATCCATCTGCTTCCCTTATATTTGACATAAACATTGCTGGTGTCACCATACAAGATAAATAGATTAGAATAATATAGAATAGAATAAAAAAGGATTTTGTCCTCTGGTGTTATTCTAACGCTGTTTCCCACTCTTTAGAAACAAGCCAGGTCTCTTGCAGACAGGTAGCTGAGCCCATTCTGTGTAATTGCAGTTGAATTTCCTCCATCCAGATAGCCCAGGTGCAGTGTACAGCCTGTCATTGACATGAATGATTTGTTTGCTGCTGTATTCCTATACAGTAGTGCCATCATAAACATTAATAGAGCAGCATACATCCATTCATGTCAATGCCATTGCAAGAGACACGAATCTCAATAAAAGTAACGTGAACTTTCCTTCAGTACTATCTCTCCCTCCTCATGTCAGGCAATCTATTTAAGAGAATCAGCCAATTTGTGCACTCCATTTAGCACACTCCTGAACTCTGCACCCTGTATATAGGATCCCCCTGAGCCCTGCACGTTGTACATAGCATCCTCCTGAGCCCTGCACTCTGTATATAGCATCCTCCTGAGCCCTGAATTCTGTACGTAGCATCCTCCTGAGCCTTGCACTCTGTATGTTAAAAAAGAAAAGAAGGGGGAGTGCAGCGCTATAAACAAATAAATACCAAGAATGTAATTGTCAACAATGATGTCACAATAAAAGAAGTGAAATAATATGTGAACAGTGACATAAATATACAGTAAATAAAGTGACATATGACCAGTATAAAGAACAATAAAAATAAATGTCCATATGTGATGAAAAGGGACCACATATAATAGTGAATCCCTGTGGTGAGTGATCCAAAACAAGCATGTGACGATCATTAAAATCTTGAGCAGACATCAAAGTGAATGGTGAATAACCATGAAAAGACCACCACCGAAAGTACTAGTCTCTTACCAGAAAGATTGGACTTGTACCTGACAAGCCAATCAAGCTTGGTAGGTAACCAATGAGGCACCAATTCAATGTATGGAATAGAGCGTCTGGATGGACGTTCCGTTGAATTCAGCAGAGTAGACACAGCTTACATGCAGATGCAAATCAGCAAAATTAGATGACACCTGTGGTCCCTTTTTATTAGCCACGATACCTTTTGGAGTGTGGATAAGTCTATGCTAGCTAATGTTGAATATGTAATTCAATGCCAATTTCTTCCAGAGATCCTGTAGAAGTTTTGAGAGTAAAGTGTAGTCATTTTAAGATTTCAAATTTTTTGACCAAATCGACCAACCATTTGACCATTGACCAACCAAATTGACCAACCAAAGTTCAAATTGACCAACCATTTTTCTGACTAAAGTGGTGATTAGCCTTATCAGAAAACCGGGAAATCAACGTCTAGGGCCTTGAAAGTTGTTATGTATAGTATAGACTTTCTGGAATAAGTGATGAGTTTTTGTAAAGCAACCTGTCAATTTGGAACAAAAAATGCCAAGCCATGAGGCTTTTGTTACAATTTGTCATGTAAAGAATTTTTATAGTAAGATGGAAATGGATGATGGTGTCCATTGAATTGGTTAAACAGAGACTAAATTGGATCATGTTCAATGACAATGACAAGTCTGCTGCATAAATCACAAAAGGAATTTTTATAAAATGTGGGACCCATGGATCCAATATTCATCATAGGTATTGTGAGGCACGGGAGGAGTAACCGGTTTCTTTTCCACCTTTTCTTTTCTCTTCTTGACTACGACCTCTGCTCATTCTCCTATTCTTTTCTTCTCTTATGCCCTTAACTTTTTTTCACTTTTTTCTCCTAGGCGGACCTCTTCTCTGAGCAAAAGGTATAAGTCAACTATGTGTAAGTTAGGGCCTTCAATAGGAATCCCATTGTAAGGTTGCAACAACTGCTGTCTGAACTGAAAAGAAGTGGTACAAATAAGATGTTGTATGGATAGTTCACGCTAGCGTTGCTCTCAGAAGAGCAATCTGAATTCAGAGAGCATTTGACAGGCCACGAGGAAGTGTTGTATCTCCTGCTCACCACCTATCTTTAACACACATTAGAGAGCTGCAACCACATGCATTGCACAAGGTTTCAGGGCACCCACATTCAGTTGAATGGGCAGGGATCATTTTTGCTATGCCATATGTACTCCTCCTAGTGCTACATTTGCAGCATAAGGGGGAGTGGTTGGGGGACGACATAGGTGTGTGCAGCCTAATGAATTAGGGTGTGCACACCAAAGCTCAAACACACATGGCTTTCTCTGCAGCCTCAGCTGCACTGGACAGTGAATAAATGGGAAGTGCTCTGTGCTGAGCGGCTTCAAGTTCATTCACAAACTGAAGCATAGTAATCACAGTTTGTGAGTGTGTTCACTGTGTTCATTTAGAAAAGGATGGGGCTGGTAAATGACATATTGATTGGCCCCTTCCCCCACTTTCCATCCTGAAACATTCCTCGCAGCATCCCGGGAGAGAGGAGAGGAAGGAAGCCAGTAGCACTGTGGTGGTGGGGGGGTGCAACACGGGGGGAAGCCTGGGCAGTAGGGGGAATTGGCACCACACAGAGTGATTAGGGTGTGCCCAAGCACACCTGGCACACCCCCTGCACACGTATCATGGGGGATGATAAAAACACTGCTCAGGTGTGCATTTTTACTGCCTCACCCCCCCCCCCAAAAAAAAACAAAACAAAACAAGGCCTTAAGTTTAACAAGCATTATTTAAACAAGGTATTAAAAGTCTTGTAGATGGTGTAAATGTGGATTTATAACAGGCACGGCACTATTGCAATATTTCTGTATCTTTATTATTACAAAGTTTATATCTGTTGACATCAATACTTCTATGGCAGACAAATATACCTGTTTGTTATTTGTTTCTTATCTGTAAAACCTAATAAAAACAGATTGGAATATAAAGCATTTTTATAGTGATGAACTAATCATGCAAATATTTTTCCCCTCAAATTTCAATTTCACAGCTTTTCATAAATGTAACAATATTCAATTACCATAAAAATGGTATAAAAAAATGTGGAAAATGTAAAGCTTGAGAAAAGGAGAACTGATGGACTCCTTCTCTCAATAAAACTGGAGAACGCACTAAACTTAGAAACAGACAAATTGAAAACCCAATACCGAATTCACAATCGCATGGGTGACCTGTGTTTGGTACTTAAAGTAGAACTATAGGCAACACTTTTTTTTTTTTTTTTGGAGAGGGTTACAACCCTTGTAAGGTTTATTTTTGCCCTCTTTGTCCCATTGGGGAGCTTTACCTTCACTTCCTGTCCCATAGCTGAACAGGAAGTGAGAGTAAATCCCAGAAAATTAGGAAAATCCCATTGGGAACCCTCAGGTCACCAGAATTAATGTCCACTTTGGAAGATCCCCCCCCCCCTATTACTTTTCTGGGGACAACCCAAAATTTGGGATTTTCTTTTACTTCCAATGATAATTGTAAACAGGACAAATAGAGAGGGTGAATCTCACTTCATACTCCTCTGTCTCCCCCCAGACCAGCTGCTGTCATTTTCAACTACACTATATCTATGTATGTGTATTTCTATACAGTATGTCTTGAATTTTTCATATATGTGTTTATATTTTTTTAATGAATTTTGGACCCAGTTCCACATCCAGACAGGGAATGTATAATTGACTAAAGCCATAAATCATTTGGAATGTGTTTCTTTCCATTTGTACAGTATATTAAATGTCTGTGATTTTTTTCAGGGTGTATTGATGTTTTTTTTTTCTTTTCTATTTTTTATATATTTTTGAATGATTAAAGGTGTAAGTATTTTTCCCTGGGTAGATATGTGCAAGAGGCCAATTTGCTAATATATGTGCATGGCAGTGGCGGCAGGTGTTTTTTTCTTTTGGAGGGGTGGGGAGGGGGCTGGCAAACAGCCATCCCCCTGGTCAGTCATCCCGGGACATCAAAGTCCCGCACTTACCCCATCTAGGAAGCATGTCCGGCAGATTTCATCCTCCTCCTGTGGTGTGGACCACGGCCTTTTCCACCGTGCATCCCCCTCCTCCTCCTAGGCATCCAATAGGATCGCCTGACCTTTCATCCAATCGGGAAACGGGTATCAGACCCGTGCTTCCTGATTGGCGGAGAGGCGATTCAGTGTTAGAAAAGCAATGCATGAATAGGGGGTGGCCGAGGCAGCCGTAGATAGATTCATGCTAAGCATGAATCTATCCATTAACCATTTAGGGGCGAGGTGGATAGAGGGGGCGGCGCCCGTGCGCCCTTAATGGGCGGGCTGCCCCTGCTGCATGGCATATATTTTCTAAATATTTTTTTTTGGTTGCAATAACTTTGTACTTGAGTATACAAAATTAAATTAGAATGTCAAGCCAACATGTTTCCTGGTACACCAATACACAATGGAACATAACATACAACACGTCAGTCAACGAAGAACAAATCTTGGTCAGAAATGACACATCTTGACAGCATAGCATTAAAGTTCTTAGGTAGTTCCTGGGGGAGAATTTAGATTGTGTTAAGGCCCATCAAAGGGATGAAGAAGGCATGAGCTTGAACTGCCAATAGAAGTGTCATGTGGGAAGCATAACAGCAAACTAAGAATCGATATGGTGAGTTTTTTATTGTAAAACAAAGAGAAAAGTGCACACCAACCTTGCACATTACCCAAGTGGTATCTTTAATAGTAAATTAATAAGAAATATACAAGCATATCAGGGTCAATAATAACCACAAAGCAACCCGGTCACAAAGACAGTTTCCAGTAAAGCCAGATGGCTGACTTGTTTCAAAGGAGGATCCCATTTTCCTCAGAGCCAATTTAAGATGTTGCATTGACAATCTTAATATAACAAATGATCCCAGTCACCTGATGTTGTGGAAACACCTCCCCTCGGTGGGTGGGAATGGTGATCTTCATCAAAACCAGCCACACCCAATAACAATGGTATCAAACCTAGGCATAGAAATGAATGCCCTGTACACACGGTCGGACATTGATCGGCCATTTCGACAACAAAATCCATGGATTTTTTCTGACAGTTGTTGGCTCAAACTTGTCTTGCATACACACGGTCACACAAAGTTGTCGGAAAATCCGATCATTCTGAACGCGGTGACGTAAAACACGTACATCGGGACTATAAACGGGGCAGTAGCCAATAGCTTTTTTCTCTTAATTTATTCTGAGCATGCATGGCACTTTGTGCGTCGGATTTGTGTACACACGATCGGAATTTCCGACAACAGATTTTGTTGTCGGAAAATTTTATAGCAAGCTCTCAAACTTTGTGTGTCGGAAATTCCGATGTAAAATGTGTGATGGAGCCTCCACACGGTCGGAATTTTCCATTGGAAAATCCGCCCGTGTGTACGGGGCATAAGAGGTGTTCGGGTAAAAAAAACATTTGTCTATAGGATTAAAATGAAAATTATTGAAATTACTTGTTTTACAGTGTCTCCATTGGGTTTTCCCCCCGACCTGTAGAGGGCAGCAAAGCCTTTGATTCAATGAGAACTAGCAAGAATTTGTGATTCACCCACCACCATTACATCACCCTTGAGCGCAGGAGATTTTTGTGGTGAGCTTCTTATGTCTATAGTTGGGCTTATGCCCTTTAGTGGGTATTGGACTGGGGAAAATCCCCAGCCTAGAACATAACAGTGACCAGGCAACGGGCTTGATGTAAGTGAACAAAGTGAAGAAAAGTGGAGAATCCTGAAAAAATAGAGGGAGAAAAAGAAGGGAGAAAAAGAGAAGAGGAAAAGGGAAGGAAAGAGTAAAAGAGAAGATGTTATGGAGTAGAGCCAGAACCTGCCACCACCCACCAAGTGAAAGAGTAAGATCAGTTATACCGACCATGATGGGTTGTCTATGTCCCCCTCCAGGTAGCTCATGATCCAGGGGTTCCAGATCTTCTTGAACATTTTAGTTTAATCACACAGGGTAGTGGACAGTTTTTCGTTAGTAAGGTACCATGACATCTTTTGTTTGATTAGCTCTACCGTTGGAGTCCCTGACTTCCAGGCCCTGGCCAGTGTTTGCTTTGTTGCTGTGAATATAAATTAATATTTTCTGCATATTTTTTTAAAAAAAGTAAGCCAAAATGAAGTAAGCCATAAGGTAAAGTATATCTAAAGATTTGTATTGCTGTCCATGTCCTCATTAGGGAGATTCGCTCCCTCTAATTGTCCTAATCACCAATGTTACTAGAAATGTAAGTGATGGGAAATCCAACATTTTTGACTTGCCACCAGAGTGGGAATCGAGGTAAAGTCTTCTAATTGGGACTCTTGTTGGTGACAGCTCTCTAAGGCATTTCCTCCATATTAATATGATATCCTCTTATTTCCTGTTTTGTCTACAGTTCTTCCTATCTTAATATAAATGATTTGTAATTCACTGCAGCATGAATTTAGAAAGCACCTCAAGGGGTCACTGGGAGAGTACCTAAAGCCTGTGTTGTATCATTTTTCTCTCTGCTTTAATTATCACCTTCAAAGCAGATTGGAATTATTCTGGTAAGTTGGGGGGAACTTTTAGTACTGCCTTTTTTTTTACACTGGGCAACAGGAATCCTGCAGTAGGTGTGTTTGGGAATAGCTTTCATGCCCCACATTTATGGGTTCCCAGATCACCAAATTACTGGAGGTAACTAAACAAACTGGTACCTAGAAAAAAACAAAAAAAAAAAACAATGAAGCAAGGAGCAGATAGGTACTTCTTGTAAGCATTTCAAAGTTTTTTTTCTTTTTTGGTTTCTCCAGTTGGTTTCTATAACAAAAAAGCAGCTTGAACTATCATTTTCAGCTACAATCGGGAGCTGACCCCCACAGTATACTTTGTTATGCTACAAACTGCGCTCTTCCAGGTTAACCACTTGCCTACTGGGAACTTATACCCCCTTCCTGACCAGGCCAATAGTTAGCTGTAAGCGCTGACGCAGTTTGAATGACAATTGCGCGATCATGCAACACTGTACATATATGAAATTATTATAATTTTTTGAGACAGATAGAGCTTTCTTTAGGTGGCATTTAATCACCCCTGGGTTTTTTATTTTTTGCTGAACAAACGAGCAACAATTTTGCAAAAAAAACTATTTTCTTCATTTCTGTTATACAATTTTGCAAATCAATAATTTTTCTTCTTCACTGATGTGTGGTGATGAGGCTCTACTTATGGGCATTGATGAGGCTGTACTGATGGGCATTGATGAGGCTGAACTGATGGGCATTGATGAGGCTGAACTGATGGGCATTGATGAGGCTGCACTGATGGGCATTGATGAGTAGGGATGAGCCAAACACCCCCCGGTCGAGTTCGTACAAGAACATGCGAACACGCAAAAATTCATGCGAAAACACGAACAACGTTAAAGTCTATGGGACACGAATGTGAAAAATCAAAAGTGCTAATTTTAAGGGTTAATATGCAAGTTATTGTCATAAAAAGTGTTTGGGGACCCGGGTCCTGCCCCAGGGGACATGTATCAATGCAAAAAATGTTTTAAAAACAGACGCTTTTTCGGGAGCAGTGATTTTAATCATGCTTAAACTGAAACAATAAAAGTGAAATATTCCTTTAAATTTCATACCTGGGGGGTGTCTATAGTATGCCTGTAAAGTGGCAGATTTTTCCTGTGTTTAGAACAGTACCACAGCAAAATGCCATTTCTAAAGAAAAAAAAGTCATTTAAAAGTACTTGCGGCTATAATGAATTGTCTATGGGAGAAATCAAAAGTGCTCATTTTAAAGGCTTATATGGATGGTATTGTCATAAAAAGTGTTTGGGGACCTGGGTTCTGCCCCAGGGGACATGGAGCAATGCAAAAAAAGTTTTAGAAATGGCCGTTTTTTCGGGAGCAGTGATTTTAATAATGCTTAAAGTGAAACAATAAAAGTGAAATATTCCTTTACATTTCATACCTGGGGGGTGTCTATAGTATGCATGTAAAGTGGCGCATTTTTCCTGTGTTTAGAACAGTCCCTGCACAAAATGCCATTTCTAAAGGAAAAAAAGTAATTTAAAAATACTTGCGGCTATAATGATTGGACACAGCTGATCACATGGTAAAGGGCCGCTGTGATTGGCCTTTTACCTTGGTCTGTGATCAGCTGTATCCAAAGGATACAGCTATTACAGAGCGTGCCCCACGAGCACCCTGGGGGCGTGTGTTGGGGCAGGGTTCTGGGAGGACATCAATAGACGCCATCGCAGAAATGTGTGACCAGGCTGTAGCCGTCATTTGGCTAGAGAGCAGTCGGAGAGAAGTTAAATGATGCCCACGTCACTGAATCCTCAAGATTGAGTTCAAAACTGTAAGTGCAGCTTGTCATGGATTTGCCCCCAAGTAAGGGGTCTCCACGGCATTTCTCATTCACAGTAAATTAATGAAGAGAGAGCAGTGCTAAGGTCATAATGTCAGTGACGTACTTTGTTTCTGGAGGACAAACCACCACCTAGAAGAGTGAGTGACAGCAGAAAAAAGACCAATTGGTCCATTGAGTCTGCCCCATTTTTACATTTTTCTGGAAAAGTCCTGTTTGGTGTTTACATATCTCCAAGGCTCCTCTCGTACACTTCTAGAGACCTCATATCCTATATTCAGTTCAGGTTTTGCACCTCTCCTTTTTGGCAATTTAGGTTCACCTGGAATTCAGAGTCAGTGCTCTAGAGTTTGGGAACAGACAAGTCGGGTCTGTGAGAGTTGCAAGGTGGGTGGAAGCTGTAATACTGTATTTGGAGACTGAAAGGACTAGGCTTGCTCAGCCTGTAAGTTAGGATGTGGAATTGTGTTGTTAGTGCCCTGACATGACTAGGATTTTGAACAACAGATTTGTAAATAGCACCAAAAAACATGCCACTGTTTGCCACTACATCACTGGACTGGTATTTGTGCCCGAAAGTGTGCTCACCCCAGGGAGCTTTGTACCTGCTACCTGTCTAATTACAGATCTATGTTTGTCCCCAGCATGTTTAAATCCACTTGCTGTTGACAGACTAACTACCACTCTTCGAAGTATATTCCAAGAATCAACTACTCTTTTGTTAAAATAAAACTTTCTAAAATTGTTTTTTAACTTTCCTCCTGCTAGTCTGAGATCATGTCCCTGTGTTTTGATCTTAGCTTTTTATTGCAAATCCTGCTCTCCTGAACCTTATTCACACCCTTGTATATATTTAAATGTAATTTAAGGTTTCAGACAGTCCTTCTTTCCCTTCCTTCCTAAAGACTATATATATATATTAAATTCCTGAAGTCTCTCTTGATACATTTTATTCTTCAGATCTTTCACCATTTTTGTTGCCCCGTCTCTGAACCCATTCTATCCTGTCAATGTCTTTTGTAAGTGAAATTTCAGAACTGGACACAGTATTCTAAATTGGGTCAAACTAAAGCTCTATATAAAGAATTCCTCATGCTAGTGATCCCTCTAATGATATAAAGATCTATATAGAGCTATATAGAGCTATCAGGACCTCCTGCTGGTGATCCCTCTAGGGCAGTGTTTCTCAACTCCAGTCCTCAAGGAACCCCAACAGGTCATGTTTTCAGGACTTCCCTCAGATGAAACGGCTGTGGTAATTACTAAGGCAGTGAAACTGATCAAATCACCTGTGCAAAATAATGGATAGCCTAAAACATGACCTGTTG
The DNA here is from genome assembly GCF_042186555.1 of Aquarana catesbeiana. Classification (NCBI taxonomy): domain Eukaryota; kingdom Metazoa; phylum Chordata; class Amphibia; order Anura; family Ranidae; genus Aquarana; species Aquarana catesbeiana. Next base: position 51,659,418 of record NC_133324.1, on the reverse strand, counting down.
GGGCGCCTTGAGGACTGGAGTTGAGAAACACTGCTCTAGGGATAACTAAACATCTATATAAAGGAATCAGGGCCTCCTTCCCCTTGCTGGTAATCCCTCTAGTGATACTGAAGGCTTATATAGGGGAATCTGGACCTTCCTTCTCCTGCTGGTGATCATTCTAGTGATAATTAAAGATCTATATAGTGTAATCAGGAGCTCCTTCCTCCTGCTTATGATCTCTTTAGTGATAACTAAAGATCTATATAGAGGAACCAAGACTTCCTTCCTCCTGCTAGTGATCCCTCCAGTGGTAACTAAAGATGTATAGCATGATTTTCCTGCTGGTGATCCCTGTATTGATAACTAAAGATCTATATAGAGGATTCAGGACCTCCTTCCTCTTGCTGGTAATTCTTCTAGTGATACGAAAATGTATATAGGGGAATCTGGACCTTCCTTCTCCTGGTAATCCTTCTAGTGATAATGAAAACGTATATAGGTGAATCTGGACCTTCTTCCTCCTGATGTTGATCCCTCTAGTGATAAATAAAGATCTATGAAGAGGAATCAGAACCTCCTTCCTCCTGCTGGTGATCCCTCTAGTGATATTTAAAGATCCAGCTAGAGTAATCAGGACCTCCTTCCCCCTGCTGGTGATTCTTCTAGTGATAACTAAAGATCCATATAGAGAAATCTGGACCTCCATCCCCCTGCTGGTGATCCTTCTAGTGATAACTAAAAATCTATATAGAGGAATGAGGATTTAAGGATTAAAATAGAGGAATCAGGTTCTCCATCCTCTTGCTGGAAAAATCTCTAGTGATGCACCCTAGAATTCTATTTGCATTGCCCACTGCCTGAGCAGACCTTTTGCTCATTTGGCTACCATCTGAATTAGGCAGTACCAAATCTTTTCCTTTGTTGTTCTGGCCAGCACCGTACCTCCAATATTGTACTCTATCAAGGGATTCTTTTTCACTAGGTGCATTATTTTACAATTAGAAACATTGAACTGCAGTTTCCAGTGCTTTGACTAATCTTTAACAAACCTTGACAAACCAAGAGTTGACTAAAGAAGAAGAGGACCCAGCAGATAATATGGCTGACCCAAAGACTTCAAAAAAGGTACGCATATTAAGAAAAAAAAAAAAATCAGGTTGGACTTTTGTGGGGTGTGGGAGGAGGGTTGAGCCATGATCGACTTTGAATTATTCTTCTTAATTTTATTGTTCTTTTTAGTGGTTGGACTTTTGAGGGGAGTGGGAGGAGGGTAGAGCCATGATCGGCTTTAAATTATTCTTCTTAATTTTATTGTTCTTTTAAGTGTAACGGTTTAATTTAATATCACCATATTTATAAAACGCTAGCCATCTGTACCCAAAAGACATTGTCCCATGATTTTTAATATTTCTTCTGCATATTGTTTTTAAATCATATCTCTTTATTTGCGCTAATAGATGCTATCTAACTAAGTTTTGCTTCTTTTCTAAAATAAAGGAAAAAAAAAAAATCCTGCCCACATAGAGGAAATTACATTTTGAGGTTTGACAGCTGAATTGCAGTAAAACTGCCATAATGATGGCGTGTCTATGAAGGTCTAACCAGTCTTCAATGTAATTGAATGTTCTGACCTTCTCTTGCCCATTATACAAAAAAAAAAAAAAACCCTTTCAACTATAAGAACATACTGAAATTATAACAGTTAAACTAAAAGCATTGGACTTTTCGAAAAGACTATGAGTTTCTCTAAAGAATAGTGTAATTAGCGGTATAGCCATTCACTGGAATTCTCGGAATGAAAAAACATCACAATTAGAAAATAAATATTTATTTTAAAATTATATTTCAAGTGGCTGTTATTATACTTTAATTTGAAGTGATATACTCTATATGTATCCAAGATCCAGTATTATGTGAAGAAGAAAAATACAGGACTATGCCTTTTCAACTCTTGCTTGGATATGGCAGACCTTTCACTTTTCTGATTTCAGTACCTAAGGAGGAAGCATACTCATTAGACTCTGCTGCACTTTAAAGCTGAACTTGGGAAGAAAAAAGCGAAATGCACAGATGGAATACATATATGGAAGTAGTTTTACCTGCTGAGAGATTTGTATTTCTGGCCATCTAATTCTGACATATGCAGAGCTCTACCACACAGCACAGCCTTGTCTGGTGGGGGAGAGGACCTGATTTTTCTAAAGTATGAGATGGAGTTTGGCTTCAATTTGTTAGTGTATTTAAATCTGCTAATACGTTTAACACCCCCCCCCCCATAGACTGACAATGCTGCTCTCCCAAAGATGCCCCCTGTGCTCCTTCATCCAGAATGGAGACAATCTAAGGTAGGGGTCTCAAACTGGTGGCCCTCCAGCTGTTGCAAAACTGCAAGTCCCATGAGGCATTGCAAGGCTGACAGTTATAAGGATGACTCCCACAGGCAGATACATAACGGGACTTGTAGTTTCGCAACAGCTGGAGGGCCGCCAGTTTGAGACCCCTGATCTAAGGGCTCATGCACACTGCAGCACCTACAGGATTTTGAGCTCTTTTGTGCTCTAATTTTTTCTGCCTGGAAACTCCCCTTCAGGCGTTTTCAGGCATATGCTCCTACAGGCACCCCCCCCCACACACACACACCAAACTCGCGTTTTTGAGAGGAGCTAGTGCCCCAAAGAGCTTGAAAAAGCTCAAACAAGCTTGAAAACGTGCAAAAACGTTTGTTCTAGTATTTTGCTTTGTGTATTCAGTGGTTAAAAAAACACACTTCTGGCGTTTTTGAAAAAAAAATGATTAAGCTAAAAAAATCTCAAAGAAGCTCAAAGGAGCTTGAAGAAGCTCAATAAGAACGTGCACAAGAGCACAAAAAAAGCACAAGCTTCTTCAAGCTGAAATAAAGGCTCAAATGCCTCACACTATCGCTCAAAAAAGAGCAGCTTTTAGGCATTTAAGCTCTAATGCGCGTTTTTATTGAGCTTTTTTGAGCTGCTTTGAGCTTTTTGAGCACAAGTTTTTTTTTTTTTTTTTTACAGACCCTCCCCTCAACTAATTTTTCCTATGTTTTTTGTGTGTTTTTGAGCTTCTTTAACCACTTGCTGCCTGCCCACCGTCAAATGAGAGGATGTCAAATGATGGCGCCCCAGAACGACCGCTAGTGCCCTGATTACAGGGAAGCCCCAGCAGTGCCAGCAGTGCCACCAATCAGTGCCTATCAGTGCCTCCCATCAGTCCCCATTAGTGCCTGCTCATCAGTGCTGCCCATCAGTGCCCACCAGTGCCAACTATCAGTGCCTACCAGTGCCACCTATCAGTGCCTACCAGTGCCACCTATAAGTGCCCACCAGTGCTGCATATTAGTGCCTCCTCATCAGTGCCACCTCATCAGTGCACATCAGTGAAGGAGAAAAATGACTTATTTTCAAAATGTACTCACAGAAAATAAGAAAAATGTTTTTTTTTCAAAATTTTCGGACTTTTTTTTTTTATTGTAAAAGATAAAAATCCCAGCAATGATAAAATACCAACAAAAGAAAGCTCTATTTGTGTGAAGAAAAAGATAAAAAAAATAATTTGGATACAGTGTGGCATGACCGCACAATTGTAATTCAAAGTGCGACAGCGCTGAAAGCTAAAAAATGGCCTGGGCAGGAAGGGTCGTCTGTATGTCCGCTCGTCTGTATGCTAGTCCAACGGACAAAAACCGACGCTAGGGCAGCTATTGGCTACTGGCTATGAACTTCCTCGTTTTAGTCCGGTCGTACGTCATCACGTATGAATCCGTCGGACTTTGGTTGATCGTGTGTAGGTAAGTCCATTCATTCGGAAAGTCCGTTGGAAAGTCCGTCGAAAAGTCCGCCGGACAAAGTCTGCCGTAAAGTCCGCTCGTGTGTACGCGGCATAAGGCTCCATGTACACTAGTAGCTCCTAAACTTGAGTTTAGGAGCCTTTGGCTTTTTTTTCCATAAAAGCCTATGTGTCCATGTTCAGGCTTTTATTTAGGAGCTGCCACGGTAAGGGGAGGTTCAACTTCGCTCTTCTGAAACGCAGAAGAATCACGTTCATGGTTAGGAGCGTTTTGACCACCAGCTGCAAAACACAAGGTCAAAGTAGTTCAAGTGTACATGAAGCCTAAGAGCATATGCCTGTAAACTCCTGAAAAAGCCATAGTGTAAAAAACACAAACAATTCACCAGTTCATGCGCTGGTCAAGAAAACTCCCAAGTCCAGCTGGTAATCCAGATGAAAAGAAACACATCTTCTATCACTAAAGGCATTACAGCTCTCTTGTTAATCCACTGGGTGATGGAAATGGATCTATACAAGCAAAGTAAAAAAAAAAGGAGCGCACGCCCATCCTAGTGTAATACTGTTTATTAAAACAAATAGTAAAAACTTCCCATAGATTGCAATCCACATTTTGAAGCACAAGTAAAGGCATGTAGTACTCATGTTCTCCTCTCCCGGATGGTCACTGTAAAACGTGTCAATGGACCAGAAGCGTCCAACCTCCCGAGAGCCAGATGGCAGCTCACAAGCCACCTGACATTACCTCCGGCGTGCGCCTGGACCAGCCGGTGTCGCGCTGCGATGATCAAACCCACTGCAGGGAGATGGAGACCAGAACGTCATCCTGTGAGGTTGCTGTGACAACGTGTTTCGGAGGCGTGACCTCCCAGATCAAGTCACGCCCATGCCTCACGTGTACACCTATTTATTGGTGATTATCTCACCTCCCATTCATCCCATCTTAAAGGGACCATACCAGAAGAGTAAAAAGCGTGCAACTAACAGCAGATGGGGCTAATATCAACCTTCCCTCAACTACATTATTAAAAACAATTACGCACACAGAAGACTTTATGTATATAGAAATGATTACCGTATTTACTGGCATATAACACGCCCAGGCGTATAACACGCCTCACCATTGCCATTAAATGCAGCAGCCTCACCATTGCCATTAATGCAGCAGCCTCACCATTGCCTTCAACGCAGCAGCCTCACCATTGCCTCACCATTGCCTTCAATGCAGCAGTCTCACCATTGCCATCAATGCAGCAGCCTCACCATTGCCTTCAACGCAGCAGCCTCACCATTGCCTCACCATTGCCATCAACGTAGCAGCCTCACCATTGCCTTCAACGCAGCAGCCTCACCATTGCCTCACCATTGCCTTCAATGCAGCAGCCTCACCATTGCCATCAATGCAGCAGTCTCACCATAGCCTTCAATGCAGCAGCCTCACCATTGCCATCAGTGCAGCCTGATCAATGCCCATCTGCAGCCTAGAGGGGACAGGGAGGGGGGCGGGACGAGCGCCGACAGATTACATACAGTGAGAACCTCCTATGATAGACAGAACAGTGGTCCAATGGCGGCCCAGGAGATGGCACTTCCTATTACAGAGGCCGCCAAGTAAACAGGAGATTCTCACTGTATGTAATACGATGGCGCTCGTCCCACCCCCCTCCCTGTTCCCTCCGAGGCAGCTAAAATGGCAGTATCGGCATATAACACGCACACGCTATTTGCACCCAATTTTCAGGGTGAAAAAGTGCGTGTTATACGCCAATAAATAGAGTATATGCTAAATAAAAATCAAATAAATTTATAAAATATTAATAATTTGATCATTAATGTATAATACAAAATTATTAGATGTTTTTTAGCATATAATAATTTCTATATACATAAAGTCTTCTGTGTGTGTAATTGTTTTTAATAATGTAGTTGAGATAAGGTTGCTATTTGCCCCATCTGCTGTTATTTCCATGTTTTTTCCTCTTCTGGTATGGCCCCTTTAAGTTGGGATGAATGGGAGATGATATAACTCCCAATAAATAGCTGTACACGTGAGGCATGGGCGTGACTTGATAACGGAGGCCATGCCTCTGAAACACATCATCATGGCAACCTCGCGGGCTGACGTACTGGCCTCCGTCTCCATCGGCTCTCCCCCTGCTGCGGGTTTGATTATTGCAGCCCAAGGTCGGCTGGTCCGGGAGCATGCGCGGTCCGCAGTGCACACCGGAGGTAATGTCAGACGGCTTGTGAGCTGCCATCCGGCACTTGGGAGGTTGGATGTTCCTCGTCCATTGACAAGTTTTACAGTGGCCATACGGGAGAGGAGAACATGATTACAACATGCCTTTACTTGTGCTTCAAAATTTGAGTGCAATTTTTTTACTATTATTATTTTGTATAATTTTTGTTTTATTAAACAGTATTACACTGGGGCGGCCTTGCACTCCTTTTCTTTTCTTTGCCTGTAAAAAGCCATAGTGTGCATGGACACATTGGGGTTTGTTTACTAAAGCTAGAGAGCGCAAAATCTCACTTCTGCTGAGAAACCAATCAGCTTCTAACCTCAGCTTGTTCAATGTAGCTTTGGCAATAAAACCTGGAAGCTGATTGGTTTCTTTGCAGAAGTGAAACTGATTTTGCACTCTCCAGCTTTAGTAAATAAACCCCATTGGCTAACATGGAGGGGAGTTTCCAGGCAGAAAAAAAATGAGAGCTCAGAAAAGCTCAAAAGCCTTTAGGAGCCACTTCTTTGAGCTGCAGTGAGCCCTAATACAGGAGGTGGGATACTTGCCAGATCACCAGGTGAAAAAAGAAGAAAAAGATCCTGGGGGAAAAGAAAACGAATGCAGCCACCACATCTAATGATTGGTAAGCTGCAATATATTACATTTTTGGTTTTGGGGATTAAAGTGGAGTTCCACCCACTTTTACAACTCTTCAGCATCCTTCACTAAACTGTGCACTGTAAACGAATTGGATATTTTTTTTAATTTTTTCTCAGCACCTACTGTATATCTGCTGTATTAATTTTTCACTTCCTCCTCCCTGGCCGTGGCCCATCGCATCATTTCCTGTTTGCAATTCCTTCTGGGAAGGGGTAGTAACTTCCTCTGACACTGCTGTTGCTATGGAAACCTGACCTGAAACCTATTTCAGATCAGGCTTGAGCTGCACTGAGCATGTGCGAGATCTGCAAGGATGAGATCCAGGAAGAAATACAGTCTGGCTTCAGATGCCCACACTTAAGATGGCCGCGGCCTGCTGTAAGTTAATAAGACAACAAAACTACTGCTATAAACCAACAAAACAGACCTTAGTTTACAGACTAACTTTACTAGAATACATTAAGCTTGTGTATTATAGGGGTATTTTTATTTAAAAAGTATAATTTTGGCCGGAACACCACTTTAATACCGCTTTAAATGATGGAGTTCAGCTTTTAAATAACCAGCATTTTCATGTTAGTGATAATACCAGGCAGCTAAACACTGTCGAGTATTTATTTTGCTGTTTTATTATTATCTTGTGTGCTGTTAATTCTTAAAACATTAGTAAACTGTTTTAACCACTTCCTGACCTCCTCACACAGATATACTGCGGCAGAAGGGCACGTGCAGTCAGATCAACGTACCTGTATGTTGCCCTTTAAGAGGCGGCTTGCGTGCCCGCGCGTGCCCGCCCACAAGGAGCTCCGTGAGTGTAATCACGGGTCACGCGGACTTGATGTCCGTGGGAATACACGCGATCGTCTCACGGAGAGGAAGAATGGGGAAATGCTAATGTAAACAAGCATCTCCCTATTCTGCCTAATGACATTGTCACTGATCACAGCTCCCTGTAATTGGGAGCGTTGATCAGTGTCGTGTCACACACAGCCCCCCTCCCCACAGTTAGAATCACTCCCTAGGACATACTTAACCCCTGCAGCGCCACCTATTGGTTAACCCCTTCACTGCCAGTCACATTTACACAGTAATCAATGCATTTTTAATTGCACTGATCGCTGTATAAATGTGAATGGTCCCAAAATCGTGCCAAATGTGTCCAATGTGTCCGCCATAATGTTGCAGTCCTGATAAAAATTGCTGATCGCCGCCATTACTAGTAAAAAAAAAATTTAATAATAAAAATGCCATAAAACTATCCCCTATTTTGTAGACGCTATAACTTTTGCGCAAACCAATCAATAAGCGCTTATTGCGATTTTTTTTTTTACTAAAAACATGTAGAAGAATACATATCGGCCTAAACTGAGGAAAAAAATATATTTTTTTATATATGTTTTGGGGATATTTATTATAGCAAAAACTAAAAAATAATGCGTTTTTTTTTAAATTGACGCAATTTTTTTGTTTAAAGCGCAAAAAATAAAAAACACAGAGGTGATCAAATACCACCAAAAGAAAGCTCTATTTGTTGGGAAAAAAGGACATCGATTTTGTTTGGGAGCCACGTCGCACGACCGCGCAATTGTCAGTTAAGGTGACGCAGCACCGAATCGCAAAAAGCGCTATGGTCTTTGACCAGCCGAATGGTCCGGGGCTGAAGTGGTTAATGGTGCGAGCTGTAAAAAAAAAAAAAAATGATCCTAAATAAAAAATAAGAATTCATGTCTCGCTCACTTGTCATACTTTATAAGTATATTTTTTATGTATTTATTTTATGCATTTATTTATTTATGAAATAGCGGATATACATCTGTCCTAAAGCACTAAAAAAAGAAGAAAGAAAAAAAAAGACTTGTTTTTAAGAAAGAGATAAAACAAATACTATTGAATATTTTTTAAAGGTCCGTATCTGGAGGGTGATTGGGCACACAATCAATGGTGAAGTAGAGCTGACATTTTGACTTTTTTTTTTTTTTTTATCAGCCTAATACTTTTTCTAAGTCCTGTATTGAGATTAATAATTGGACACAATGGCCTTTTTTTTATATTGACACGCTAGGATATGTATGATGCTAGTCATAAATCATCCGATATCCAAGTTACCGCTGTTAGCATACATGCCAAAGATGGAGTGTTGTGTAAGATATTAATCTTTATTACACACAATACAGGACAAAAATCTCACTACTAGGCAGCAACAGGGACCAGTCTGATCTATTCCTATTTAAAACAGAAGTATAATGGGAAAATCACACCCTGGACGTCTGTTGCAGGGTGTTTAATGCACTCATGTTAAGACTCATGTCGCTTGTTAACATATTTTGCATTCAGTCAGCCAATTCTTCTGAATAGCCTGAAAATGCACCCTAACAGACTGAAAATGGCCCCCGTGGTGTTTTTTTTTTTCAATGCGTCACAATGGGGTTGATTTACTAAATCTGGAGAGTCCAAAATCTGGTGCAGCTCTGAAACCAATCAGCTTCCAGGATATTTATCAGAGCTTAATTGAACAAGCTGAAGTTAGAAGCCGATTGGCTACCATGCACAGCTGCACTAGATTTAGCATTCTTCAGTTTTAGTAAATCAACCCCCTATGTGTTACAATGCGTTACATGCTTTGCACTGTGTTGCAACACAGATGCGTTGTGGAGGTGCATTGGGGTGCCGCCAAAAAAAAAGTGGCACCACAATGCACCAACACAAGCACAAACTGCGAGTATAACTGCAAGCTGCAGTAACATGTGTATTCTTTCACACTTCTTGCAATGTGCTTGGCGTGAATTAAGGATGAGCTCAAAGTTCCGTCTAAACACAAGTTCGGGCTTTGGGGCAAATTTACCCATTTGGTGGGAGCCAAACATCATGTTTAATAGTGGTATTACTTCCACCATTATAGATGACAGCTCCCTACCGTGCATCTTTGCCAAGTCCTTAACGACCAGTAATGTCATCGGACCCATTCCGTTACATGGCAGGGAATCTCCAGCTATGTAAGCAAAGGGTGGGAATAGTTTAATTCAAATAATAAAAAAAAAATAGAGTGGGATGGGATTCCTCCCATTTTTCATACCTGGCTGTTTGTGTCTGGTATGTGTTTTGAGGAGGTACCCCATGCAAAAATTACAAAGAAAAAAGTGTAAGGTCCTCCAGGAAATCTATACAAGACCCTTCTGATCTAGGTTCCCCAAAAAATCTATACCAGACATTTAGTCTGAGCATGCAGAATGGCTGACCAGGAAAGGGGGGGAAAGAAGCATGCAGCCACATGCCTTCAACATGTGTGGTATACCATTGCCAGGGGGGACCCCCAACAAACCACCTTATTACCATATTACCCCCCCCAACCAGTGGTTGTGGGAGTCTGCAGGCTGTGGGCTTATTGAAATCTGGAAGCTCCCTTTAACAATAAGAGGGCAACCAGATGCCGCTCCCCAATGTAAATGCATATGGGGTACATAGTACCCCTACTCATTCACAAAAGAAAGATGTAACATAAAAAGTAAGACATCCAAGTGTTTGAAAAGTTCTTTATTAAAAAAAATCCCCCAAAAAGTCCCCAGTTGTAAATCTTATGTCAATCACGTCATTCAGTGAAGATCCACATCGATTACAATGCCTGCCAACCCAGTGACGTCATTGACTATATATGATCATGTCAATATATGGTCAATGACATCACCTTGGAGATCCTGCCCCTTGTATATAACAACTGTCATCCACCAGACATAACATTTGGTGGGTGACAAATAAACATGCAGGATGTGTCTCGTGACAGTGTTTAATTTTTTCAGGTCATCTTGATTGTTGTGGAACTGCTGGATAACGTGAATCTTCTGGATGATGTGATTGACAATGGATTTACAATGAGGTTTATTTTTTGGGGATTTCTAGTTAATTAATAATGAACTTGTCAAGACATTTAATCGCCACCCACAGGAGGCAAACTTTCTAGGCCAATTTGGACCTCAACCTGTCTGAAGAGGGCCACTACTGCCTGAGGAGGAGGTCTTTAGTGGCCTTAAAATGGCACTTTTTATAGGTGATGACTGAATGCCTTGTCTGCATTTTTGAACATGGTATGCTGCTGATATTGAATCCTTTGGACTTATATGACGATGGAGTCAGTCATTTTGCCATTAGCTGTATGGTTGGTTGGTTGGTTGGTTGGAGGGAGTGACCTGGATTATCTACATCTATGGGATGATACAATTTCCACTTGCATGTGCAGGAGTGATCAACCACTTCCCAATGGCCAAAAAAACAAAATGGCAAATGCAGAAGAAGAACAAGAGAAAAAAGTGGCGTTATCTAAGTGACAAGGAGTAGCATGAAACTTGCATGGCTGGAGCAGAGGACACTAGGGGATACGTAAGCCATAATGTACAAGTATACTATTTAACTTGCACAATATGGCAAATGTTTTGAGGAAATGCTGCAGATTTATTTCAACTATAAAGAGGAATAAAACTCAGGGAGACTTTTAATGGAATAAAGTTGTATCTGGACCTCTTAGCAGGAGTGTGGCTCTTCAATTTCAATTCTCAAAAATAGACAGGCAGCAGGCAAGAGACTAGTCATCAGTATTGCCCGCAGTCTCCCTGAAGCTGCTCTTTGCCAATTACTGACTTACCATGCCTTGTTCTGCACTGTGTTTCTATGTGGAGGTGGCCATCTTGATAGAGGCAGGGCTTGCTTCCCCATGTCAGAGCCTACAGCAAGAAGAACAGTGAGCAGCACAGTTGGGAAATCACCAAATCACATTCCAATCTAAAACTAGCAGTCAGAGGCAGTCTTGCCTTAGACCTCACACTGCACATATAAGGATGTTATTACAGGAATGCCTCAGCACCTTCACGTGCCAGGAAGTACATTGCTATTTTATTTAAGAAATTCCAGATAAAATATATTTCTAGTTGTAGAGCATTTCTAGATGTAGCACTATCCCCGTAGGGGCTGCTCGAGTTAATCTATTTTTCCTGAGATGTTAGCGCAGAGGCAGCCAGGCTCACAACATTTTCTCTCTCTCTGGCTCGGTGAGAGGTCTAGTGCTATAAAACATGTATGGGATGAGGGGAAACATGGGATATTCTAGGTGCACTGACTAACAAGAGGACACTTCTCCTTCCCTGACACAGTCTCTGAAAACTGGGGCAGGAAAGTAACTAAAATTAAGTTTCCACAGAGGTCCCTCTTGACTGAACTATTTCACATGGCCTTCTGAAAAAAGAAGAAACTGCACACAGTCACCGGAGCTCTGCTCTCAGGTTGGTACTCACAATGCCACAGGATCACTGGATACCTCCTCACGATATCCACCGGGCACTCTTCAGTGAGGGAGAAAACAAGGCTTACAATACCACAGAAGGCTTTTTAGGGTATCACCAAAAAGTGGTAGTGTGGATACCAAGAAAAGTAAATATGTGCCACATCCCATAGATTTGGAGATAATAATGGAAGAATTGGTACTGGACTTTATAGGTACTGAGGTACAAAGTTTTAAAAAATATATATTTTTTACAAATTGATTAAAAAAGACAACCAGACAAACAGTGATTTTAAAACTTTGCAAAGTAAGAATTGCCTATATATATATATATATATATATATATATATATATATATATATATATATTATATCAGCACATTACCCATACACCAAGAATGAATCCTGAATGATCATAACAATGTCCTTGTTGAGACAATAATAAATGTTCTAGCAGGCTTGGTACGAGTAGATCAAAAGTGTGCAGTAGCTCGGCTCTACATGTTACGCGTGTGAACTTATCTTCAGGAGCTTAGGCATACATTAGTATACACAGCAACCAGAGGTATGTATCAAAGTAGAGGGATGTCCAAGGTACGGCGGATGTTTTAGACATATATGTCATCACATAATTGACTATAATGAAGTTATACACTGATGATTAGGATACATCACCACCCCTCTGCTGCAGCTACTGAGAACTAATGTTTTCTAAAAGTTTTGAAGTTCTCAATGTTGTATAGGGCTTACAGGCTCACTATATGCCTCTCCTCTACCCAGTGTATCATATTATGTTACTTTTGTAATCACTGCGGAACCAGGGTCTTTCATTGTATCCACTGGATCAGTCATACATGTGATGACATATGTCTGCAACATCCTCCGTACCTTGGACATCCCTCCACTTCGATACTTACCTCTGGTTGTTGTGTATACTAATGTATGCCTAAGCTCCTGAAGAAGCGTTCACACATGTAACATGTAGAGCCAAGCTACTGCACATTTCTGATGTACTCATACCAAGTCTGCTAGAACATTTATTATTGTCTCAACAAGGACATCATTATGATCATTCAGGATTAATTATTGGTGTATGGGTATTGTGCTGGTATATTATATGTAGGCAATTCTTACTTTGCAAAGTTTTTAAATTTACAGTTTGTCTGGTTGTCTTTTTAATCAATTTGCAATAAAAAATATATTTTTTAATACTTTGTACCTCAGTGCCTATAAAGTCCAGTACCAATTCCTCCATTATTATTTACGATACCACAGGACAGCTAGACACCTCCTTCCAACTTTCACAAGGTACCCTATGGCGAGTTCACCTCGAACAAAATCCTTTAACTAGGCTCCCAGCTTTGACACAGCTGGGACATTGTTGAACATTTAGCAGTTTTTCAGTGAAATGCCCTTAAGGGCAGAGCCCCCTCAGGAGGAGGCTTCTCCTGCAGAACCGATGCCAAGACCCACTCAACTCCCGCTCCAGGCTTCAGAATATTTATGGGCTCCCCAGTCACCTACTAGGCACACCTCCCCACCAATTGGCTGGTCCCATAAATATTCAGTCTGCCCATCTGCCTTTACTGCCACTGTGATTCCAGAGCACTCTAGAATGCAGGAGTAAAACACGTCATTAGACCAGCAGCCTGTGAAACATTGAGTAGGCCAAAGTAGTCAACCACTGCTCCACTGGCTACAGAGGAGCCAAACTAAATTTGTCTGACAACCTAATACCCTAACTATGAGGGTACTACATAGATGTTCCCTATACTATTGCAAATCAGCACTTTTTTAATCCAGTTCTACTTTAAAAAATGACGACTACTGAAAAAGATATAATAACATATTTAAATAAAGATAGGCAGAAATACTGTGTTACACTTATGAGTTTTATTCAGAAATGTACAATGCTAAATAAAAGTGGCATATCATATAATTTGTTATTTTTTTTTTTCTGTAGTAGACATCTCATTTGGGTTTTCTTATGAGCACATTAGGACAGTCGGGTGAAAAAACACTCTTGTTTTTGGGTTGTTGGCTCTGTAGGGAACCTACACAAACACATACACTACATGTATTGCTGTACAAACATTTTTACCTGCTTAAAAGGAATCCAATCTCATGGTGATGCTCAGAGAACCCAGATTTTAGGCATGCAAATTAATTAAACAATGTTGCATTGAAGAGCTAGTTATTTTCCAAGAGCTGCTCGCTCTCTCGCCAAGCATCTGCTTATACTTAATTCATACGTCTTTCTAAGTGTAAGCACGTCGAGGCTGGAGCTCAGCAGGAGTTGTGCACAGCACTGTTTAAGTAGCTTTTACATCTGCTGCAATGTCTGATGTTATACAGTTCAGTGGAGGCAAGGAAATGGTTCTCAATGCAATGTTCTGGAAATTGGGTACGCTGCCATCTGTAGACATATCTACTTGTTGTGAGAGGAAATTACTAAACTGTAGACAATGCAGGTTGACTGTGCATTTCCGTCTGTCTCAAAGTTGTAGTAGCAGAAAAAAGTCAAATCTCCTTCTGATTGTCCCTAGGAGGGAATAAATTCATACGACTTTGACTTTTAGAAGTACTCGTGAAGATCATGCATAATGGGTTTTTGTATTTAGATTTTTTTTCCTTCCCCAAACACCTTTAAGGGCACGTGGTGGGGTGGCTTGGTTGGTGGTTAGTATTGCCGACTTGCAGTCCAGGTTTCATGGAATTCATTCAGGTCCAGGTGAACCTTTATGAAGTTGATACATTTTCCTGTATTTGTCTGTAATTTTAAAAACTGTAAATGTGTCTGTAATTTTAAAAACTTTGCAAAGTAAGAATTGCCTATATGTACTCTACCAGCACATAACCCTTACACCAATAATTAATCCTGAATGATCATACTGTAACGATGTCCTTGTTGAGACAATAATAAATGTTCTAGCAGGCTTGGTACGAGCAGATCAAAAATGTGCAGTAACTTGGCTCTATATGTTATTATTATTATTATTATTTTTCACGATTTATATAGCGCCAACAGTTTACGCAGTGCTATACAATGTATAGGGGAGACGACACAATTACAGTAGAGTTCAATACAAAAGGTACAGGAGGGCCCTGCTCGTAGAGCTTACATTCTAAGGGAGGGGTGATGGTACAAAAGGTAATAGCTGCAGAGAATGATTTGATGGGGGGGTTACACGTTACATGTTACATGATGTTACATGATGGGGGTGTTGCATGTTACGCGTGTGAACGCTTCTTTAGGAGCTTAGGCAGCTTTTCGTGTTTTCTTCCATTTTAGCCAGGGGCCATCCCACAAATAATTTCTCCAGTCACGCAAAAATAATTACAGCAGTACATACAGTGCCTTGAAAAAGTATTTATACCCCTTGATATTTTCCACATTTTGTCATGTTACAACCAAAAACATAAACGTATTTTATTGGGAGTTTATGTGATAGACCAACACAAAGTGGCACATAATTGTGAGGTGGAAGGAAAATGATAAATGGTTTTCAATTTTTTTTACAAATAAATATCTGAAAAGTGTGGCACGCATTTGTATTCAGCCTCCTTTACGCTGATACCCCTAACTAAAATATAGTAGGACCAATTGCCTTCAGAAGTCATCTAATTAGTAAGTAGAGTTTATCGGTGTGTAATTTAATTTCAGTATAAATTGAGCAGTTCTGTGAAGCCCTCAGAGGTTTGTTAGAGAACCTTAGTGAACAAACAGCATCATAAGGTCAAGGAACACACCGGATAGGTCAGGGCTAAAGGTTTGCAGAAGTTTAAAGCAGGGTAAGGTTATAAAAAATCGCCCTTTGAACATCTCACAGAGCAATGTTCAATCCATCATCCAAAAATGGAATGAGTAAGGCACAACTGCAAACCTACCAAGACATGGCCGTCCACCTAAATCGACAGGTCGGGCAAGGAGAGCATTCATCAGAGAAGTAGCCAAGAGGCCCATGGTAACTCTGGAGGAGCTGCAGAGATCCATAGTTACATAGTTACATAGTAGGTGAGGTTGAAAAAAGACACACGTCCACCAAGTCCACAGTTCAGGTGGGAGAATCTGTCCACAGGACAACTATTAGTCGTGCACTCCACAAATCTGTCCTTTATGGAAGAGTGGCAAGAAGAAAGCCATTGTTGAAAGAAAGCCAAAAGAAGTCCAGTTTGCAGTTTGTGAAAAACCATGTGGGGAACACAGCAAACATGTGGCAGAAAGTGCTCTGGTCAGATGAGACCAAAATTGAATGTTTTGGCCTAAAAGCAAAACACAGCATCATGTTGTGGGGATGCTTTTCTTCAGCAGGGACAGGGAAGCTGGTCAGAGTTGATGGGAAGATGGATAGAGCCAAATACAGGGCAATCTTAGAAGAAAACCTGTTAGAGTTTGCAAAAGACTTGAGACTGGGGTGGAGGTTCACCTTCCAGCAGGACAACGACCCTAAACATACAGCCAGAGCTACAATGGAATGGTTTAGATCAAAACATATTCATGTGTTAGAATGTCCCAGTGAAAAGCCAGACCCAAATCCAATTGAGAATCTGTGGCAAGACTTGAAAATTGCTGTTCACAGACACTCTCCATCAAATCTGACAGAGCTTGAGCTATTTTGCAAAGAAGAATGGGCAAAAATGTCACTCTCTAGATGTGCAAAGCTGGTAGAGACATCCCCAAAAAAAGACTTAAAAGCTGTAAAAAAAAAAAAGACTTGCGGCTGTAATTGCAGTGAAAGGTGGTTCTACAAAGTATTGACTCCGGGGGGCTCAATAAAAATGTACCCCATACTTTTAACATATTTATTTGTAAAACATTTTGAAAACCATTTATCATTTTTTTTCCCTTCACAATCATGTAGTAGATAAAAATAAAATCAGCGCAACCCTAAAATCCTATAACATATTAGAAAATGCAAGCTGAACACCAAGGTAAATTCAAAAATCCACAAAATAAATTCTTATATAGAGTAGTGCAGCACAATGAAAGGTAAAAACATAAAATATGTATAGACAATCCACAGCCAGAAACAGATCCATAGAAGAATGAATCCTGATAGATATCCCAAAGTGCAGGAAACTATGGACCATTGAGTGAGTAAATTCCAACACCAATGTATGGGTTGCTTCGCTCACCTCAAAGAGTGACCCCTGTAACACAGAAGGTCATGCTGCGCCTTTTTCCCACTATTCCGGGGAATTGGGTGTATATATATATATGGTAACTTGTCTCAGCTGGTAGGAACTTTACTGACATCCAAATGACATTTATGAAACATGAAAAAGAGAGGATCTAAGTGCTCACTGTATGAAAAAATATTCACACTTTATTGAGTAACACTTACAAGATTCCTTGTCTTGTTTCCAGCAAGTAGGGACAGAGCCGACAACGGATAGCAGCGGGTGACGTCAAAGGGCGTGTGCCACTTTGTGTTGGTCTATCACATAAAATTCCAATAAAATACATTTATGTTTTTGCTTGTAACATGACAAAATGTGGAAAGCTTCAAGGGGTATGAATACTTTTTAAAGGCACTATAAAAACAAACAAAGAGACAACTATAGGCCCAAAATACTTCTGTAGTCATGTGATGAGCTAGGTCCCAAGTCTTCTATCTTTACAGCAGATTGAGGGTCCTTCTTTACCTGGGCATTGATACCTTTTGCTGTCCAGTGGGGAGGTCACCTTAAGCTCCAGAAGATTGTAGCTGCCTGATGACATTACAGCGAGGAGACAGATCAGCAATGGGCACATAATGCAGTGCTGGATCACCAGCCTTTACTCCTGGAAATAGCTCCCCTGAGGATTATGTCATGGAGGACTCAGGTGGTTGGAAATGGTCTTGGACATCATTTTCTGGATGATAGGCTTTAATGCCTAAAGCTGGCCATACACTAATAGTTTTTTTTGATTCAGCCATTGGACTGAAAAAAAAAACAATCTAACATATTCCTCCATCCATGCTAAACAGAGCAGATGGACACATCTCCCACTGCAGCTATTGTATTGTGACAGTTAGCATTGCCGACTGAAGGATCTTAGGACAACTGGATCTCAAAGAAATATCTTTGGACAATTAGATTGTACCTGCACAATGTTTACATTATTTGACCACTATGCATTAGTGAACTTAACTTTGCTTCTCTGAAATTTTGGGACATTTTTTTTTTTTAATATTTACCATGTAAAGGAAATACATTAAAGTCTGTGTGAAAATGAAAAAGATGGTTTAAGGTAGTTTTAGTTGTTTTTGAAAGCTTTTTTTGTTCACTTTATTTTGTTGTTGATTTATTTAAGACAACATGAAATTAGTGGTTTTGTTAAGCCACTCCAAGTTTACCTTGTGACCCTGCAAAACAAAGATTTTAAAAAATGCAGGTAATTTAAGTCAATGATCTTTCATGTTTTGGTGAAATCTGAAAAGGAGTAAAAATATATAATGATATAATTTATTATAAGCTTGGGGCTTTTCTTTTGTTTTTCTACTTTTTAAAATAATCTTTACATTATTCTTTAGGTTTGTCTTGCAAAGTTAGAGGGTAATTTAGATGAAATTTTGATGAACATTAAACCACTAATGGTGCTGTGAAATCAAGTTATACTAAACTATTCTCTCACCCCCCCACTGACCATCTTTACTTCAACAAGTGTTTACCTTCTACTGTCTGATGATTCCATCAGTTTTCCTCTATTTTTACCTTAATAACAATGATTGCTATTAAATTGAAGACATAAGTATAATGTACCATCGTCCTATCAATTAGAAAATTGGGGCAGACATTTGGAGGCAGCTATGGACACTCGTGGTGCAGCAAAGACTCACATAAACAAGTGTTTAAAAAAGTATAAATTTATTAAGACATCAACATCATTTTAAAAAAGTCCTACAAAGAGAACATATACAGTACATAGTATTAAATCTCTGAAGAGGAACTAGACAATTGGACGTGTATCCATCCACCAAGGGACCATGGATCTCGTCCTGTGTCAGTTCAACCTTGACATGTTTCGCGGTGTAACCGCTTCTTCAGGTGTATGCTTCAGAAGATAATATATGTAGATATCTCTACAAAAAATAGACAGTATATAATCAAACTTCAAGGACAAATAACACATCTCATTTTTTAAAATGAAGTTGATATCTTAATATATTTATACTTTTTTAAACACTTGTTTATGTAAGTCTTTGACGTACCACGAGAGTCCATAGCTGCCTCCAAATGTCTGCCACAATTTTCTATTTTTACCTTGTGACACAGCAGTACAAAGTTCTAAATAAACAAAATAAAATAAATACATAAATAAATAAGTAAAAAAAAAAAAAAAAAAGTTTTGGGGCATTTTTTTTTTTTTGTGTATTTTGTTTTTTGAGTATTCTTTAGACAAATGGAAACAACAAAATTTAAATACCAATTTGAACATTTAAAAAATCCAGTATTTTTTTCTATTTTACGGTTATTTGATGTAATAATAAAAAGTACCAAACAAAGTAAGAAAAAATAAATTGTGCATCTCATTAAATTTTATAAGTTGCTATTCAGGTCCAATTATTTGTCTAAAAAAAGAAAAAAAAGGCTAAAATAAACAAAAAAGAAAATCCAGAAAATGCTCTAAAGCCAATTTGTACATTTTTTTAAATTAATTGCAAATCATGACCACTGATATAAAATACTTTTAAATATACTTTCATCATTTAAAATATTTTTTTTTTCCTTGCGTGCCCTAAGGACACATTTGGACATTTAGGGGAATACTAAACCTCTAATTTTACAGTAAAATCACTTTGTACAGAATTATTCTGCTATACCTAGTGGATGTCTTTATTTCAACCCGTGTTTATCTTCAGCAGCCTCACGATTGCATCAGTTTGCTTTGGTTTAAAACTACTGAAATGTTGTTAGTTGTGCATAGTTTAACCGTGAACCAAGAGGAAAAATAGCAAGACCAGTGTATCTGTACGAGGTCTCATTGCAAGTACTTATAAATAGTTTTTTTTATGATGGAATATTTCTGCCACTGACTTTAGTTGCACCAGATTTCAATTTCCTATCCTCTACCATATTAGGTCAGGTGGCACTGGAAACAGGGCATATGTTTTTTATGTTTTTATTTGGGGCTTGTGTAAATGAGCTTTTATTCTCATTGCAACTAGTTTTCCTCCTATAAAAGGGGGGGGGGGGGGTGCTAAAACATTTTAAGAAAGCTTAATAGAGGTCAGAAGAAGGTCAAACGTGGGTCAGAAGTAGTTCAAAGGAGGTCACCTAAGGAGCTAAGTAGCACTTCCAACTCATTTTGTTCTTGTTTATATTATTGTTATTTGATGCATTTTAACCACTTGCCTACTGGGCAATTTTACCCTCTTCTTGCCGAGGCCAGTTATCACGCTTTGAATGACAATTGTGCAGTCATGCAACACTGTATCCAAAGGAAATTTGTATCATTTTTTTTACTCAGAGTTTTTTTTGGTGGTATTAAATCAAAACTGGGTTTTTAATTTCTTTCTAAATAAATGGCAATAGACTGACTGAAAATTTAAAAAAAAATAATATTTTTTCATAGTTTGTTATAAAATTTTGCAAACTGGTAATTTTTCTCTTTCACTAATGTGTGCTGACGAGGCTGCACTGATGGGCACTGAAAGAAACTTATGAGGGGACACTGACAGGCTGCACTGATAGGCACTGATGAGGTGGCACTGATAGGGCGGCACTGATTGGCTTCACTGATGGGCACTGATGAGGTGACACTGATGGGCACTGATAAGGTGGTACTGGTAGGGCGGCACTGATATGCTGCACTGATGGGCACTGATGAGGAGGCACTGGTAAAGTGGCCCTTAAAGGCTGCACTGGTGGGCACTCGTGTGCTGATAAGGCTGCACTGATGAGCGCTGATAGGCTGCACTGATGGGCACTGATGTTGTGGCACTGGTGGGCACTAATTAGGAAGCAGTGATGAGGCAGCACTGATAGGTGGCACTGATGTGCACTGATAGGCATTACGCACTGATGGGCACTAACCGGCTTGTGTTTACAACGTGATCAGCTGTGATTGGACAGAGCTGATTATGTTGGAAAGAGCCGTTGTGATTGGCTTTTTAGCCTAATCTGTGATCAGCTGTGTCCTAAGGACACGACGATCAAAGAGCACGCCGTGCACACCATGAATGCCAACATGTACTGTGACATACTGAAGCAGAGCATGATCCCCTCCCTGCGGAGACTGGGCCAAACAAAATATTGACACTTTGGGCCCAATTTGGACATTTTCACTTAGGGGTGTACTCACTTTTGTTGCCAGCGGTTTAGACATTAATGGCTGTGTGTTGAGTTATTTTGAGGGGACAGCAAATTTACACAGTTATACAAGCTGTACACTCACTACTTTACATTGTAGCAAAGTGTCATTTCTTCAGTGTTGTCACATGAAAAGATATAATAAAATATTTACAAAAATGTGAGGGGTGTACTCACTTTTGTGAGATACTGCATATGTACTATATATATATATATATATATATATATATATATATATATATATACAGTATCTAACAAAAGTGAGTACACCCCTCACATTTTTGTAAATATTTTATTCTATCTTTTCATGTGACAACACTGAAGAAATGACACTTTGTAACAATGTAAAGTAGTAATGAAGTGGCAACGAGGGTCAGTTTATGTGGCCATAGTTATGTATGTAGTAAGACTGATTTCGAATTTCAGCTAAGAATCATATTCCTTGTATTTCATGTTGAGACTACTTGTGACAGGCTGTGGTTAGACACTGAACTTACTCCCCCCCTCCCATCACAGAAACCTGCTACGTTCCTCTTTCTGTGCAAAAGCTTGCTTGCTGATTATTTGAGACAGATAAGGAAACCACAAAGAGCATACTGCAGAAAAACGAAAGTTTTGCATAAGGTTTAAAATATATGTTTTGCAGAACTTCTCTGGTATCTAAAGCGTAGGTTGACTTTTAAAAGGTTAAAATGTTTGTATAACGGAAATATTTGCTTGTGAAGCAATATACTGAAATGATATGTACACTGTGTAAGCTGTAATTGACACACTTGGCATGCAGACGAGAGTCGGGTCAGGTGTCCACTGCTTTGGCCAAAGTGGAATAAAACTCCCTTAATGGAGTCCTGTGTCCAGCAAAGTCATTTACCGATATTCTACCTTATACATCAGTGAGTGTACAGCTTTTATAACAGTGTAAATTGGCTGTTCCCTCAAAATAACTCAACACACAGCCATTAATGTCTAAACCACTTGTAACAAAAGTGAGTACACCCCCAAGTGAAAATGTCCAAATTGGGCCCAAAGTGTCAATATTTTGTTTGGCTCAGTCTCCAAAGGGAGGGGATCATGCTCTGCTTCAGTATATCACAGTACATATTGGCATTCATGGTTCCCTCAACGAATTGTAACTCCCCAGTGTCGGCAGCACTCATGCAGCCCCAGACCATGACAATCCCACCACCATGCTTGATCGTAGGCAAGACACAATTGTCTTTGTACTCCTCACCTGGTTGCCCCCACACACGCTTGACACCATCTGAACCAAATAAGTTTATCTTGGTCTCATCAGACCACAGGACATGGTTCCAGTAATCCATGTTCTTAGTCTGCTTGTCTTCAGCAAACTGTTTGCGCATCATCTTTAGAAGAGGCTTCCTTCTGGGACGACAGCTATGTAGACCAATTTGATGCAGTATGCAGCATGTGGGCTGAGCACTGACAGGCTGACCCCCCACCCCTTCAACCTCTGCAGCAATGCTGGCAGCACTCATACGTCTATTTCCCAAAGACAACCTCTGGATATGACGCTGAGCATGTGCACTCAACTTCTTTGGTCGACCATGGCGAGGCCTGTTCTGAGTGGAACCTGTCCTGTTAAACCACTGTATGGTCTTGGCCACCGTGCTGCAGCTCAGTTTCAGGGTCTTGGCAATCTTATTATATCCTAGACCATCTTTATGTAGAGCATCAATTCTTTTTTTCAGATCCTCAGAGAGTTCTTTGCCATGAGGTGCCATGTTGAACTTCCAGTGACCAGTATGAGAGAGTGAGAGCGATAACACCAAATTTAACACACCTGCTCCCCATTCACACCTGAGACCTTGTAACACTAACGAGTCACATGACACCGGGGAGGGAAAATGGCTAATTGGGCCCAATTTGAACATTTTCACTTAGGGGCGTACTCACTTTTGTTGCCAGCGGTTTCTTCAGTGTTGTCACATGAAAAGATAGAATAAAATATTTTCAAAAATGTGTTTGTGAGATACTGTATATCTATCTATGTATATATTTATTTATTTATCTATCTATCTATCTATCTATCTATCTATCTATCTATCTATCTATCTATCTATCTATCTATCTATCTATCTATCTATCTATCTATCTATCTATCTATATATCTATATATATATATATATATATATCTCTATCTATCTATCTATATATAGATATATTTTTCAATTTTTTTTATAAGGAGCTGGGGTGAGGTCAGACAGGTGCCTGGGCAGCGCCTGTTCAGGTGGATTCTAAATTGGACAAAAAAAAAAATATTAAGGAATATAGCCAAAGAATACTTTATTGATTTAAAAGCTAAAATGAAAATCCCCCCTCCAAAAAATATCCCACTCTACACATTAAAATACAATGATAACATTGTCAACTGAAAATAACACTGCATCCCACTCCTACATTAAAGCAATGATACCTAGACACAGCCATATATCAGCTTTTGCCAGAAAGAATAAACACATATTTATGTTCATGAGCATGATAACATCTAAATAGGCTTGAGTGCATCTACAATGGAAATATGTAAGTGAGATGCAAACTTTAGCATTCAGTCTTCCAGATGCAAAGAGGCTTCTCACATAATGGACACAGATGCAAAGACTGAACAAAACTGTCACGATCCGGATTCCCAGGCTTACTTCACGCCATCACACCTAA
Organism: Aquarana catesbeiana; assembly: GCF_042186555.1. NCBI lineage: Eukaryota > Metazoa > Chordata > Amphibia > Anura > Ranidae > Aquarana > Aquarana catesbeiana. The sequence goes on along the minus strand of NC_133324.1, from coordinate 51,635,509 downwards.
TTGGATCCAAACAGTTCCATCTCCTAAAACACATCTTCACAAGGTATAATCCAGTGTACTTTATAGTGAGACACCAAAGATTTGAATATGATGACTTGAACAACATTGTGAATGCTCATTCCATGAATTCTCCTTAGCATGAAGCTATTTACTATACAATATTAACGAGTGGCGGGTTGGAGTCCAGAAAATAGCAGGATAATATCCTGCAGCATGGTGCTTTTGTAATCCAGCAATTCTGAATAACTTCTAATCTAATATAGCAACATGAAAATGTCCATCACATGAACTCAGTCATTGTCCATAAATATGGTAATGTGGATATTAAAGTAATGGTAGTATGTGATCACTGTTATTAGGAGTGCTGTGCAGATCTTTTACAAGCAAGCCTGCGTATTTAATATCCACACTTAAATATCTGTTTCTGTTTTGTTGTTTAAGAAAAAAACATTCGGACCCATTACAAATGACTCCTTTAAGTTCCTGGGACCAACATGGATTCTTGGCTTTATTTGTTGCTCCACAGGCCATAGGCCAAGAAGTCTTGATGCCCATAGGTTGATGGCATTAAACTACATATTGGTGGAGATTTACTAAAACTGGAAGCGGTAAAATCTGGTGCAGTTTGCATAGTAACCCATTAACGTCCAGGGTTCTTTTTGTCAAAACTTAAGGCCCCTTTCACACGGGGCGGATCCACTGGACAGACTCCGTCCAGCGGACAACCTTAATTTAAGTTAACTAAAGGCAAAACTTTTTCTCAAGTTTTGGATAGTGTGGAGAAGGATTAGAACACCTGACAGTTTTTATTGCTGTCTGTGTCCCTGTTAGGGAGATTCGCCCTCCCTATTGGTCCTGTTTACCATTGAAAGTGAAAATTAAACAGATGTTAAAACAGATGTTAAAAAGTTAACATCAGAACACTAATAGAGGGACCAACTTCCAATGGGGACACTAGTTTTGGTGACAACCACAGATTCCCTCACTTTGGAGGGATTTTCTTTCACTTCTTGTTTTGGCTATGGGATATTGAATTTAACCACTTGGCGTTTGCGCTATAGCCGAATGACGGCCACAGCGTGGACCTGAACTTCCGGTAGGCCGTCATATGATGGCCACCCCTTTGCACGCTTCCTGCGTGTCACTGAGTCACTGAGACTCAGGTGATCACAGATCCGATTAAGGGGCCGATCCCGGCCCCTTACCACGTGGTGCCAATGACAGCTGATCACATGATGTAAACAAAAGCTCGGTAGTCATTTTTTTTTCTCCTCACACTGTCAGCCACAAAAGCCAATCACCAGCTTATGTGTAAGGGACATCGATCCCAAAGAGTAAGAGAGAATTCTGCCTCATCTGTGCCCACCAGTACCCCCTGCCAGTGCCACCTGCCATTGGCCCATGCCAGTGCCCACAGTGCCCACCAGTGCCTCCTATCCATGCTCATTAGTGCCACCTATCAATGCCCACAAGTCAAGTGCCCCCTATGAATGCCCACCAGTGGTGCCAATCAGTGTAACCAACCAGTGCCGATCAGTGACCATTATTGCCACCCATCAGTGCCCATCACTGCCACCCATCAGTGTCCATCACTGCCACCTATCGGTGCCCATCAGTGCTGCCTCATCAGCTTACATCAATGAAGAAGAAAAATTACCTGTTTGCAAAATTTTATAACAAAATATAAAAATATATAATTTTTTTAAAAGAAATTCTGTCCTTCAAAGTGCATCAGCGCTGAAAGCTGAAAATTGGTCTGGACAGGAGGGGGGTTTAAGTGCCCAGTAAGCAAGTGATTAAGGAAAATCTCCCCAATGGGATACAGTTGGCGAAAAAACAAAACGGGGTTATAACACATGTACAGTAAGTAAGGCATTTGTTGAGGGAAGCATGGCCCCCAGTGGGCAGTAAACCTATATTTAAAGGTGGGGTCTCTGTAGGGCTAACTTGAAAATGGGGTGTGGTTTTGGAGGTTACCCTATTATATTTAGAGGTAAGGTCTGGAGGGGACCAACCCATAAAGTGGGTGGTAAGGAAGCAGACCGTGGGTGGGGCTAATAGTGTCCCGGTATCTGGAACCATGATGTTTGTAAGTTTCTTTATGTTAGGTACTTTCTGATACAGAATGACAATGCTCTGTTGCTGTCTTCCAATGGTGCACCTGAATTGTCAGTCAAATGGGCTTCCAGTGGATTACAAGTGTCTATTTTAACGTACAGTATGTAGCCAAATGCTGGCTGTGTAGTTTCCTTCACTCAGGGACATTCCTTCGTGGGCTATGCATGGAGCTCTTTCCCCCTAATGCTCAACATGGGGAATAATAACATCACTTCCTCACTGCAGAAGAGAAGCCACTCGCTGATAGCAGAAGACTGTGGAACATGTAGTCCGGTCACCTGGATTTATACTAGATTTAATACAGTTCCACTGTGCTGAAACAACAAGGAATTCTGGGCGAGCAGATAAATTGAACTGTTGAGGGCAGGCTCGCTCTCTTGGGACATGGGATTCAGAGCTGCAAGAGCAAGAGGCTGTCACCCCAGATGCTGTTTGGTGGGCACAATAGCCTAGGCAGAGCTGGTACCCTTCACCCTGTGGGCTGCATCACTGGGTGCAGGGATGCTGTCGCTGTCACCTCATCCACTGCATTGTTGATCGGGCCCATGTCCACTTCTCACCCACGCAGTGATCGCTGGACTCCTGGGCCTACATGTTGCCAGTCAGGCAGACATTCAAGAGCCTGCACTCCTAGAACCCATGTTTCGGCCGGATTGGTGAGCATGCAGAAGCCCATCTTTTCTCTGACACTTTACTTAAAGACACTGCATGCAGACATCTTTATACCTGACCTTGGATGGTCTTTGCTAGGGAAAATACCACATCTATTCCATTCAGCTTTACTGGCCTGCTATCGCATAGTAACATCTCGGGCCCCCACCATAGCTAGCCGAAAATCAAGGCTACCCATATTCCAAGCACCTACTCTCATCAAAGAATCTCTTCTCATAGAACCTGTGGCAAATTAAAATCTTCCTATAGATATACAACCGTTTTATTAAAGGGGAACTCCTACACAAACCATATAGATTGTTTACTTCATATTCTGTATGGCATCAGGGCCTAGAGGGAGATGACTGACTAAAAGTCTTCCCTTCCTCCTCTTGCCTCTGGGGTCATAAATCTGTTATAGCCTGTTTATTATAGTCATTTGATCTATTGCTATTATCAGTGGTAAAGCTAGACATTTTTTTCACTCGTGGCAAAGACTCAGTTTGGCACCCCCCCAGGGTTTAGGGGTGCTCTACATACAGAGCGCAGGGTTTAGGGGTGCATATGTACAGAGTGCAGGGTTTAGGGGTGCGCTGCATACAGAGTGCAGGGTGCAGGGTTTATGGGTGTAGTACATAAGGAATGCAGGGTTCAGGGGTGTGCTGCATACAGAGTGCAGGGTTTAGGGGTATGCTTTGTACAGAGTGCAGGGTTTCTGGATGCTGTACATACAGTGTGCAGGATTTTGGGGTGCACTGTGTACACAGTGCAGGGTTTCGGGGTACACTATATACAGATTGCAGGGTTCAGGAGGTGTGCTGTATATAGAGTGCAGGGTTCAGGAGTGCGTTGTGTACTGAGTGCAGAGTTTAGGGGTGTGCTACGTACAGAGTACAGTGTTTAGGGGTGTGCTGTGTACAGAGTGCAGAGTTTTGGGTGTGCTGTGTACGGAGTGCAGGGTTTAGGGATGTATTACATAAAGAGTGCAGAGTTTTGGGGAGTGCTCTGTTTAGAGTGCAGGGCTTAGGGGTGCACTACAGAGTGCAGAGTTGTGTGTACTGTGTACAGAGTGCAGAGTTTTGAGGTACACTATGTACAGAGTACAGAGTTTAGGGGTGCGCTGTGTGCAGAGTGCAGGATTTAGGGGTGCGCTGTGTACAGAGTGCAGGGTTTAGGGGTGCACTATGCACAATGTGCAACGGCTGAGACAATCGACATGCGGGATAAGAAGAAGCTCAGTAAGGCAGAAAAACTCAAGTAAGGCAGAAAAACTCAATCTCAGACTCCCAGGAAATAGATGTGCAGTCAAAAACTCAATCTCAGACTCCAAGGAAATACAGTAGATGTGCAGTCATTTGCAGTCCCCGCCCCCCCTTCCTCCTTCATGCTCCTCTGGTCTCCCCCCAGTGCTAACCTCCTCTCCTGCTGTGCAGTAAGTGGCCAGGCTGAATAAAGGCATAATCTTTAGCATGGACAAGTTCAGCATGTGATCGGCAAGATAACCACAAAATAGTTACAACTTAACCCTCCTCGGCACTCGTTCTCCTGGTCTTCCCTATTCAGGATGGAGAGCAGGAGAGGAGGTTAGCGCTGTGGGGAGACTAGAGGAGCAGGGAGGAGGGAGGGGGCAAGGGGAACAGAGGAGCATGGAGGAGGGAAGGGGCAAGGGGACCAGAGGAGCATGGAGGAGAAGGGGGGCGGAAAAATTACTGCACATCTAACTGGTGGGAGAGGAGGTTAGCGCTGGGGGGAGACAATAGGAGTACTGTGGCATGGACAGGGGCATGGACAGAAGCAGTGGCGGCCCGTCCATAGGGGGCGCACGGTGCACCGCTCCCCCCCCAGCAGTAAAAAAAAATGAAAAAAAGGCCCTTTAACTGTGTTTGGGCACCGGACACAGTGCACTATAGGAAGTGCCACGTCAATGCAATCACGAGATTGCAGACGTGGCGCTTCATTTGTATAATTTTTACCTGCTTTGTGGTGCATTCCAAAGCACTGAGCAACATCCGCCTATAGTATCACTATGGGCGGGTGCTTTGTTCTTTGAGTTAAGAAGGAAACTGGAGGTGACGTCAGCAGCTCCGTGGAACGCACGGCCCGAGCGGAGCTGTTAAGTATTGCTTTAAGGCTGTAAAATAGGTGAACTGCGAGCGCCATGCTTAGCGCTCACAGTCCACTCAGCTGTGTTAGGAAAGTGAATGACTATTCCTTTTCGTAACACTGAACCGTCTTTCCACCAATCAGGTGGTCGGGTCTGTTACCAGTCACCTGATTGGCTGAAACGACAGGCGCCACTATTGGATGCCTATCAGGAGGCAGGAGATGCATGAATGATCCCGCTCGTCGCCGTCACCCGCTGCCCAGACACAGTATAAGTGCCGGGCAGAGAGCGAGCGGGCGGGGGGCACACTGACAGCATTTAATGGGCACACTGGCAGTGTTTGATGGGCACACTGGCAGCATTTGATGGACACACTGGCAGCATATGATGGGCATTTGCGCATACTGGCAGCATATGATGGGCAGTTGGGCACACTGGCAGCATTTGATAGGCACACTGACAGCATTTAATGGCACACTGGCAGCATTTAATGGGCACACTGGCAGCATTTGATGGGCACACTGGCAGCGTTTGATGGGCACACTGGCAGCATATTATGGGCAATTGGGCACACTGGAAGCATTTGATGGGCACACTGGTAGCATTTGATGGGTACCCTGGCAGCATTTGCTGGGCACACTGGCAGCATATGATGGGCAGTTGGGCACACTGGAAGCATTTGATGGGCACACTGGTAGCATATGATGGGCAGTTGGGCACACTGGCAGCATATGATGGGCAGTTGGGCATACTGGCAGCATTTGATGGGCAGTTGGGCACACTGGCAGCATTTGATGGGCACACTGTTAGCATATGATGGGCAGTTGGGCACACTGGCAACATATGATGGGCACACTGGCAGCATTTGATGGGCACAGTGGTAGTGTTTGGCACAGTAGCTGCGTTTAATGGCACAGTGGCTGTGTTTGATGACACAGTGGCTGCATTTGATGGGCACAGTGGCTGCATTTGATGGCACAATGGCAGCATTTGATGGGCACACTGACAGCATTTGATGGGCACAATGGCAGCGTTTGGCACAGTAGCTGCGTTTGATGGCACAGTGGCTGCGTTTGATGGCACAGTGGCTGTGTTTGATGGGCACAGTGGCTGCATTTGATGGCACAGTGGCAGCATTTGATGGGCACTGTGTCAGAATTTGATGGGCACAGTGGCAGTGTTTGATGGGCACAGTGGCTGTGTTTGATGGCACAGTGGCTGCGTTTGATGGCACAGTGGCTGCGCTGGATGGGCACAGTGGCTTCATTTGATGGGCACAGTGGCTGCGTTTGATGGCACAGCAGCTGCAATTGATGTTTTTTTTTTCAAAATTTTTTCAGTTTGTTTGCGCCCCCCCAAAAAATTTGAGCACCAGCCGCCGCTGGACAGAAGTGACAGCTGGGGCGGCATACTGGTGGAGAAGGTGGATTTAAGCTGCTGCAGGAGGATCAGTACCTCAATGCCAAGCCCGGGGGGCACATTCCCCCCTGCCCCCCCATAGTTTCGGCCCTGGCTATTGTTGTTTCTGTCTATCCTGGTGGTTTCGTCTTTTAATGCAATACCACTCAAATTGGGTTGGTCTTGTTGACTTGTATGTAGGCAATAATGAGTCAATTAAATCAATAAAGTTCCTTCAGTATTGCAGCAGCGCTGTATGCCCCAAATAAATAGGGTCCCTTTCTCAATCAAGTTTATAAAGTGCAAAAAATGGAACAGATGATAGGAATCCCACTAATCAATATTGCCGTATTCTGTGAGGGCAGTTAATCCGTTCACCAAGCGATACACCAATGAAAAACGCACTCACCAGAAATCCAACCAATATGAGCCTTGATTAGTAATAGTTGGTCTGCACCACTTTCCAAACGACCACCAGATGTCAGTCTAACTCTCGGTAGCATACCATGCAGTCACCTCTGATGCTGCCATCCATGTGAAATTGTCCAAATCCTCCATTAATGATATTTCTAGCATAGCTCACTCACTTCATGGATGTTTGAAAACCCTGCTCTCTTACTTCTGCTGTATTTCCTGAAAAGACTTTAGGTCTGGACACAGGAAGGAGTTGACCACTTGTGGTGTGGGGTTGTTTTTCAGGGGTTGGGCTTGGCCCCCTAGTTCTAGTGAAGGGAACTCTTAAGGCATCAGCATACTAAGACACTTTGGACAATTTCATGCTCCCAACTTTGTGGGAACAGTTTGGGGATGGTCCCTTCCTGTTCCAACATGACTGTACACCAGTGCTCAAAGCAAGGTCCATAAAGATTTGGATGAGCAAGTTTGGGGTTGAGGAACTTGACTGACCTCAACCCGATAGAACACCTTTGGGATGAATTAGAGCGGAGACTGCGAGCCAGGCCTTCTCGTTCACATCAATGCCTGACCTCACAAATGCGCTTCTGGAAGAATGGTCAAACTTTCCCATAGACACACCCCTAAACCTTGTGGATAGCCTTCCCAGAAGAGTTGAAGCTGTTATAGCTGCAAAGGGTGAGCCAACTCAGTATTGAACCCTACGGACTAAGACTGGGATTCCATTAAAGTTCATGTGTGTGTAAAGGCAGGCGTCCCAATACTTTTGGTAATATATGTATATTAGGTGGACTGCACTGGCAGGATCAACCAGTATTAGTGGACTTTGCAGGCAGACTATAATTAGGTTAGGTATAATTAAATAGGTGGCCTTTGTTTAACTTTAAGAATTTTTGATTAAACTGAAGTCCGAAAGTGTTTCAACATCTAGACATTTCGTCTGCAAACATCGCGTTCCCCCACATGACGACACCGAAGTACAGATTGCTGCGCTGGTAATATATATATTTTTTTCCCACAATAACAATACTTTACTGCATCCCTGGAACACTGAATGCTAGATAATTTAAATTACAAAAGGCAAGTAGTTATTATTTTACCCCAAAGATATAAGGTCTGGTTAGGAGTTTGCACATTCAGCATTGTCCAAATTCCAGAGTGTCCATTTTTTTTTTTTTGCTTTGCATTTCAAAGACTAGACCGGAATGGAAAAAGCTGAGCAAGGGATTTTTTAAGGGATAAAGATTAGTAATACAGCCTTGCCTTGTGCTGAATTACCTCCATATGCATTAAATAAATATACACACAGCAATGGAAGGGATACATAAAGCATGCCTTTTAATTCATTTCCCTTCCGTCACTTTTTATACCATAAAAATTCGCCCTATCTTGCATTTTTATCATTGTAATTACCATTAAATAGTGTTTTAAGTGTTCATTTTTTTAAAGGTTTTATTGATGTCGACATTCATTTTCCTCGCCCTCTGTGATGTATATTTTAGAGTTTTTTCTTTTTTTTTAATATAGCGTTACAAGAGATCTTCAATTTAGCAAAATAAAAAAAAGGGTTAAATGTTAAATTGAATTTAAATAGAGCTTTAAAATGTCCATAGGGTAGGCTGCTGCTGCTGCACAGTAAATGAGGAAATGATAGCAGATGATAAAGTTTTATAAAAAAAAAAAAAGGGATACATTTACAAAGGTTTTCTTTTCTGAATTTGCATGCCTGTGTAGAGCAAGTAAAAAAGTACACCTAAAGAGACCCTGTCTCATTTCAACAACAACCGTCACATAAATGTATATGTGCATATACAGGCAGTTTAAGAAAAAAGGAAAAATACTCCCAGGGGCCTATACGCAGCTTGCCAGTAAATAAATACTTGTGGTTTTAAAAATATATTGTTTATTTAAATTGATAAAATAAAGTTTTTTTGTATCACATTATGTAAAGAACAATATAAAAAAAAAACAGGAGAAGGGGAAATACGTAAACAAAAAAGGGACTATCAGGAACCATAAATCAGAAGTAAAGTTAAATCACACTTGTTTAATAATAATAATAATAATAATAATAATAAAGGTAAACAGAGTAAGCATAGTCAAAACAAGCCAGAGTTCAGTAACTGGATCTGGTAGTCAGCCAAGCAAATGTCAGAGAGCCAGACATAAACGTAGTAGTACAGCAAGCAGGATCAGGAGCCAGAATGAACATCAGCCGAGCAAGGAACACGCAAGGAACGCAGGAGAAAGTCTCTGTGATGTTGACAAAGGCGAAGGCAGAGATCAAGGGAGCTGGGTGACTTTAAGTAGGCAGGACTGATGAGCAGGATCAACAACAGCTGGGTAACTGTGGAGAGAGATGGGAGCTGGCAATTAGCCAACAGCTGAGCGGCCAGCTCAGAGAAGGAAGGGCTGAGCCTAGCCCTGACATTGACAACAACAAGAGCTCTGGTGTACAACATTTTTTTTCATAATGGATGTCCAATATGACAACAACAGTATGCAATACACAACAGTGGATTGCCGTTAGAGATAAACACAACGTGTTTCAATCTTAATGTTGTAGTCGATCTTCTTCGGGGGGGTGTGAACATCTTAGGTGGAAATGAAGTGTTTATGGCCAGAGCAAGAATACAAAAAAAATCACACCAGGATATTCTCACAGGGATCAGTCATCCAAGGGACGGGCAGGGAATTAAGTTCTATCTTGTTTAACCATATATGGTTCTCAGGTATGGTATATCAGTCTATCCAACAGATTAAGGAGGTGGTCAAATTATATATTCATCACAGAGACGGTGGTGTTCACAGTTTCTCACCGTTATGTTATCCACATATGAGAGCTGCTTTCGCCACAAAGTTCTATCCTGCAGTTGTTCAATATGTTGTCCGTTTCCCAAAGAAGAAGATCAACCTGAAGAAGATTGAATACAACATTAAGATTGAAACGCGTTGGGTTAAACCTCTAACGGCAATCCACTGTTGTGTATTGCATACTGTTATTGTCATATTGGACATCCATTATGAAAAAAATGTTGTACACCAGAGCTCTTGTTGTTGTCCCTTTTTTTGTTTATGTATTTCCCCTTCTCCAGTTTTATTATATTGTTCTTTATGTAATGTGATATACACAAAAACTTTTTTTTTATCAATTTAAATAAACAATATATTTTTATAAACACAAGTATTTATTTACTGGCAAGCTGCATATAGGCCCCTGGGAGTATTTTGCCTTTTATCTATATACGTTATTGGGCTAGCAGCACTTTGTTTACAACCAGGGGAGGTGGGTCCCAATTATTGTTCAATACAGGCAGTTTAAAGTCCGGTTAAAACACATATGTGCTTTTGATGCATTTTTGATGCATTTCTGGTGTGTTTTGTGGTTGTCTCACTCCTAGCATGCACCTGTGAAACATGGACATGTGATTAAAAAAGCGCAGCAGAAACACTACTTTCTGCGCGTTTCTGGCGCATTTTTGATATGTTTCTATTTGTTACAATGGGAAAATGCAGCATGCAGGTATTTTCAAAATGCAATGCACTCACAGCACATGTATGTAGAGTTCCATAGGTTTTAAAGGGACATATTTTTATTACATTACATAGCAAGGTAAAAGTGCAGCAAAAACACATCAGTATGAAAGAGCCCTGATATACAGCTGCTCATGGCTGTACACGTTTCCGGTGAGATGCTGTGCTTTTTGGTCCTTGCAAAACTAAAACAGCATTCACTTTTGGGGGGAAGTTCTTGCCCCAGAACGCAGCTAATGCAGTTCTATGGGGCTGCGCCACAATTGCACCACAACTGTAAGGTTAAATCCGGAGGTGAGGAGGCAACACATCACTTTCTCACCACCTATCAAACACCTCTGAAAAGCATTGATCACTTTTCAGAGGAGTGGGAGTCCTTGTGAAAGAGCCCTAATGTCTTCCTTGTGTAAACATTCAAAAGCCCTGAGAACGCTGCTGGATGCCTCCATCTTGGATGTGATGTCGGCACACAAGTGACACTCTATAGCAGGGTTAAAGGTCTAGTCATTAAAATATTCTTCAAGCAGAGGTCTTAATGGCTTCTTAAGCTAGGCTCACATTTCTGTGCCTGGAAAACATGCACAAAATCGCATGCATTCCCGACCCACAGAGAAACACACTGTACATGAGCAGATGTGCGGGGTGCCCTTAATTCTTAATTACTGCCCTTAGATTTCCCTATTATTGTCCTCTGCCCCCCGTTACTGTCCCCAGACCCCATTACAGTCCCCCGCCCCCCATTACTGTCCTCAGACCCCCATTACTGTTTTTAGGCCCCCCATTATTGTCATCAGACCCATAATACAATCCACAGCCCCCCCCATTATTGTCCCCAGTTCTCCATTACTATCTTTAGCCCCGCCAATCCTCTTTTTACCCCCCTATTACTGTCCTCAGGCCCCCATTACTGTCCTCAGACCCCCCCATTATTGTCCTCAGCCCCCAATTAATGTCCTCAGACCCCATTACTGTCCTCAGCCCCCCCTTACTGTCCTCAGACCCCTATTACTGTCCTCAGACCCCCCCATTACTGTCCTCAGCCCCCAATTAATATCCTCAGACCCCATTACTGCCCTCAGCCCCCCCCCTTACTGTCCTCAGACCCCCATTACAGTCCCCAGCCCCATTACTGTCCTCAGACCCCCATTACTGTTTTTAGGCCCCCCCCATTATTGTCCTCAGACCCATATAACAATCCTTAGCCCCCATTATTGTCCTCAGACCCCCATTACTGTCCTCAGCCCCCCAAATTTCTGTCCTCAGCCCCCCATTACTGTCCTAAAACCCCCATTACTGTCCTCAGCCCCCCCATTACTGTCCTCAGATCCTCATTACTGTCCCCAGCCCCCCATCACTGTCCTCAGACCCCCATTACTGTTTTTAGTCCCTCCATTATTGTTCTCAGACCCATATTACAGTCCTCAGCCCCCCATTATTGTCCTCAGCCCTCCATTACTGTCCTCAGCCCCACCATTACTGTTTTTAGCCCCCCATTACTGTCCTCAGCCCCCCATTACTGTCCTCAGACTCGCATTACTGTCCCCAGGCCCCCATTACTGAACTCAGACCTCCATTACTGTTTTTAGGTCCCCCATTATTGTCCTTTAGACCCATATTACAGTCCTCAGTCCCCCCCCATTATGGTCCATAGCCCCCCATTATTGTCCTCAGACCCCCATTACTGGCCTCAGCCCCCCATTACTGTCTCCAGCCCCCCATTACTGTCCTCAGACCCCATTACTGTTTTTAGGCACCCCCATTATTGTCATTTAGCCCTCTATTACTGTTCTCAGACCGCCCTTACTGTCCTCAGATCCCCATTACTGTCGCCAGCCCCCCATTACTGTCCTCAGACCTCCATTACTGTTTTTAGGCCCCCATTATTGTCCTTTAGCACTCTGTTTTTGTCCTAAGACCCCTATTACTGTCCTCAGCCCCCCATTGCTGTCCTCTGCTCCACATTACTGTCCTCAGACCCCCATTATTGTCCTCAGATGCCCATTACTGTCCCCAGCCCCCTCCAGTACTGTCCTCAGCCCCCCATTACTGTCCTCAGCCCCCCCAATATTGTCCTCAGACCCATATTACAATCCTCAGACCCCCATTGCTGTCCGAGGACCCCATTACTGTCTTTAGCCCCCAATTAGTATTGTTAGCCCCCCATTACTGTCCTCACCCCCCATTACTGTCCTCAGTCCCTCCTTCACACTGCCCCCCCTCCTGTCCTACCTTAAAGAGGGCAGCCCCCACCCTCCATCCAGCCCCCATTACTGTCCTCAGACCCCCATTACTGTTTTTAGGCCCCCCATTATTGTCATCAGACTCTAATACAGTCCTCACCCCCCCCATTATTGTCCCCAGTTCTCCATTACTGTCTTTAGCCCCACCATTACTGTTTTAGCCCCCTATTACTGTCCTCAGACCCCCATTACTGTCCTCAGACCCCCCTTACTGTCCTCAGCCCCCAATTAATCTCCTCAGACCCCATTACTGTCCTCAGCCCCCCCTTACTGTCCTCAGACCCCCATTACAGTCCCCAGCCCCATTATTCTCCTCAGACCCTCATTACTGTTTTTAGGCCCCCCATTACTGTCCTCAGACCCATATTACAGTCCTCAGCCCCCCATTATTGTCCTCAGACCCCCATTACTGTCCTCAGCCCCCCAATTTCTGTCCTCAGCCCCCAATTACTGTACTAAGACCTCCATTACTGTCCTCAGCCCCCCCATTACTGTCCTCGGACCCTCATTACTGTCCCCAGCCCCCCATTACTGTCCTCAGACCCCATTACTGTTTTTAGTCCCCCCCATTATTGTCTCCAGACCCATATTACAGTCCTCAGCCCCCATTATTGTCCTCAGCCCTCCATTACTGTCCTCAGCCCCACCATTACTGTTTTTAGCCCCCCATTACTGTCCTCAGACCCCCCATTACTGTCCTCAGACTCGCATTACTGTCCCCAGCCCCCCATTACTGTCCTCAGACCCCCCATTACTGTTTTTAGGCCCCCCATTATTGTCCTTTAGACCCATATTACAGTCCTCAGTCCCCCCCATTATTGTCCATAGCCCCCCATTACTGTCCTCAGACCCCCATTACTAGCCTCAGCCCCCCATTACTGTCCTCAGACCCCCATTACTGTCTCCAGCCTCCCATTACTGTCCTCAGACCCCATTACTGTTTTTAGGCACCCCCATTATTGTCATTTAGCCCTCTATTACTGTCCTCAGACCACCCTTACTGTCCTCAGACCCCCATTACTGTTGCCAGCCCCCCATTATTGTCCTTAGACCCCAATTACTGTTTTTAGGCCCCCCATTATTGTCCTTTAGCCCTCTATTTTTGTCCTAAGACCCCCATTACTGTCCTCAGCCCCCCATTACTGTCCTCAGCCCCTCAATATTGTCCTCAGACCCATACTACAGTCCTCAGACCCTCATTGCTGTCCGAGGACCCCATTACTGTCTTTAGCCCCCCATTAGTATTGTTAGCCCCCCATTACTGTCCTCAGCCCCTCCTTCACGCTGCCCCCCTCCTGTCCTACCTTAAACAGGGCAGCCCCCACCCTTCATCCAGAGCTCTCCTGCCTCCCTCAGTCGGCTCTCTGAGAATGACAGCAGTGATGGTTGCTGGGCAGAATGGATCCTAGGGTGGGACTGCTGGGTGGGACTGCTGCAGTCTGGACAGGACATTGACTCAGTCTAGATTCAGACCATGGTTCCTCATTTAGCAATGCCTGCTCTATAGTATTCCCTTTCACTCCTCATAAATGGCTATGTAGGGAGGTAAAGGAAGGGGTAGAGAAGCAGGGCCAGCACAGACAGTAATTAGACACTCCAAGTACAAGAGAGGGCTATGACATGGTGGGAGGGATGTTCAACTGAGAATGTGTTAGTAAAGTGCTTGATCAAAGAGTTCAGATTCAGAATACTTTAATAATCCCAAAGGGAAATTATTGTGATACAGCTACTTTCAACAAAGACAGCACAAGATCACAATGATGAACAGAAGAAATCTCAACGACACAATCACATTACCAATAACAGCAATTAGTACAAATAAAACAAATTCAAACCATTCTCTAATAAAACATCAATTTTATTATAATACAACATAGAATGAATAACACAGATTGAAAACTGAAAATCAAACTACCAAAATGGTCAAATAATACGCCACTTTTCTCTAACATTAGCCCAAATAGTAATTAACATAACACCAACATACTACCCTGTTTCCCCGAAAATAAGACCTAGCGTGATTGTCGGTGATGGCTGTAATATAAGCCCTACCCCCCAAATAAGCCCTAGTTAAAGTCCTTGTAGGTCTTCTTTTCAGGGTAGGGCTTATTTTTGGGGAAACAGGGTAGGGCTTATTTGGGGGGTAGGGCTTATATTGCAGCCATCACCGACATTCACGCTAGGTCTTATTTTCGGGGAAACGGGGTATAAAAACTACAAAAAAATCCTGATCTTAAACCAGATTAAATCTTCACATCAGTCCTCACAGAGAAGAATTATATAATTTGATGGCCACAGGCAAAAATTATTTCCTGTGTTGCTCTGCAGTGCATCATGATTGTAACAATCTGTCACTGATGGTACTCCGAAGACTGACCACCGTATTGCGGAGTGGGTGGGAGGAGTAGTCCAAGATTGAACGTACCTCGAACAACATTCTCCTCTCCAACACTGTTGTTAAAGACTCCAAGAGATAAAACAATAATTCTCGCACTCTACAAGGCTCTGGTCCGGCCACATCTTGAGTATGCCGTCCAGTTCTGGGCAGCAGTCCTCAAGAAGGATGTACTGGAACTGGGGAGAGTCCGAGCCGAGCCAACAAGACGAGCAACAAAGCTAATAAAAGGACTGGAGGGCCTCAGCTATGAGGAACGACTACAAGCTTTAAAGTGGTTGTAAACCCACTTTGAAAAAACAAAAAACTAACACCTGTAAGACAAAGGCATAATGAGCTAGTATGCATAGCACATTGCATGCGCGCGGGAGCCGCTGGTAACAGCACAGTCTAACTGAAGCAATGGCACATAGGTGCCATTGCTTTAGTTTTCTTCAGTGCGCAAGTGCCGATGACATCGGCACATGCAAATACAGGGGATATCTCCTAAACCATGCAGGTTTAGGAGATATCCTGGGTAGCTACAGGTAAACCTTACCTGTAGCAAAAAGTGGTCTGTAAGGGTTTACAACCACTTTAAGCGTATTCTCCCTGGAGAAGAGATGCTTGGGAGGAGATAAGATAGCGATGTACAAATACCTTACTGGTGACCCTAACTTAGGGAAAAAACTTTTCAGTGAAATTGGAAGAGAAGTGGTTTAACCCTAAACTGCGTAGAGGGTTCTTTACTGTCAGAGCGGTAAGAATGTGGAACTCCCTTCCACAAGCAGTGGCATCTTGAGGAAGCGTTGATAGTTTCAAAAAACTATTAGATGGGCACCTTAACGAATGCAACATACATGGATATAACAATTACTATTGACATAAACTCATACACACACACACAAACACCACAGGTTGAACTGGATGAACTGGTGTCTTTATTTAACTTTACCAACTATGTACAGTAACTATGTAGCTCCAATCTAACAACATCACTGGACTTGTGAATCAGTTTGTTGAGTCTGTTGGTGTCGACCACCTAAGCCTGCTTCCCCAGCATGCCACTGCATACAGGTTATTCAGCTTATTATCTATATGCATCCCCAGATACTTCTACATCCACATCCACTCCTCAGATGGAGACAGGGGACACCGGTGCCTTCCTCCTTCTCAAATCCACAACCAGCTCCTTTGCCTTTGTCACGTTTAGATACAGATGATTATCCTCACGGTATGTGACAAAGTTCTCCACCACAGTCCTATACTTTCCCTTTAAAAAAAGAGAAAAGATTAAAAACTTATGGGCAGTTCTCTATCAGCGTGGGAATTCTTCAGAGTCCCTAGAACAGTCTGAGAAATGTAAAAGATGAGTCCCGTGGCACTTTCATCCTTTTTTACATTTATGGAAGGAGGGAGGAGAAACTGTGACTGTGCTAGAGAATTGAATCTTTTTTTGGCAGCTGATTCCTCAGCCTGTCTCAACCAAGCAGCTTGTCTTTAAATGTGTGGCTGGGGTAGGTGGGATAGCCTCTTACAGGAGGGAGTTGTTGTTGACACTCTCTCTGTGAGTGGCCTGTCTCCCTAAGCAATGGCGGGACCCCTTAAAATTACTTGGAGTGAGGTAGCCATGATACGCTGTACAGGTGGATGTGGATAAGGCTCAGTGTGTCCCTACTAAATGCAAGGAACAGAGAAGGTGTACATTGTCACGGGGACCCAAAGAGTTAACTGTAGGACAGTTATGGTGCAATTGTACAAGGTGTACGTTAATCTCTAAACGCAGAAGCCTGCCTTTACATTGAGAATCCCCCCCACAACAGCCTTAGCTGGGTCCCAAGGCATTGATGAAAATGGCACAGAACAAAGGTAGCCCACGTTTAATACAGTGATCCTATCCCAGGTGCCCAGAAGAACCCACCCCAGGGGTAGTCCTCTCATGTGACCCAAACTTGGCACCCAACAAGTTCATGGGAAAACATAGAGAAAAGTTAGATCTTCAAGTCTACCCCGCCTTCAAGCTCCTCATGCAGGTATTTGACACTATTTCTGACTTCAAGAGCAGTCAAACTTCTCTTTGAATTTTGTAAGCCAACACATAGGACTTTGTTCTCAGAATGAGTTGTCATTTGAATAGATGACATGTAGCTATGAGGAGAAGAGTCAAAATGTGTTAGCCTCCTCCACTAACTTTAAGAGCAATCAAACTTCCCTTTGAATTGCATAGCACTCTGCTGCCAACACATGGGTCATTGAAAGGTGGTGTAGACTATTTGAGATGTTATGGAGGGCACGGTCTTCCTATCTGAACCTGTAACACTAATAACCAAGTGCTTGCGGAACTGATAATCTTATGAAAGATCAATAAATGCATTTAAGTCAAAGTGTACTTCCAACCTGCAGACTGAGTTTGTCTGTTGTAGACACAATTTCGGCAATGAACAATACTTCAACTTTTCTTTAATATCCTAGTCGCTTTCCAGTAATACCTTAACTAAGTCATGTAAATGTTGATTGTCATCTGTAAGCATAAAAGTGCATTATGATGAGCTGTCTCATCTTTAAGCACACTGCACATTCCCGACAGTACACTTCGAAACTGATTACTAACTGCGTTCTTCCAACCTACCCTTTTTACTTCATCCATAGCCTTGTCAGAAGTTAACCAAAGTCATTAATAATACAATAAGCAAAAATGTGCTACATTTAACCCTAAATTATAACGTACGCAGAGTGTTCCAACACCTCCGAGCTTTGATTTACGAGCTGAGTTTGTTCTATGCAAATTTTTGCGCGGCGCCTAATCAGAGGGAGGAGGAGACGTAAAGAGGGGCCTGGAATTTTTTATGAGCTTCACCCATTTGCCTTAATTTAGAATTATGAGGCCGAATTTGCAAGAGATGAGCAATCACCTCTCGCACTCCTCCCATATAGCCAATCCATTCTAAAGCACAAACATCCTGAGCAATGCAGTGTTGTTTACTACACTAGCTATGATAATTAGGTGAAAGCTACATTTTTTGCTGATGCTTTAAAATAAACACACTGTAATATAAAAAGATGGAAGCATGCTATTGTTTTATTTGCCTCTGAGAGCTCAATAGTGGCACTTCAGCGTTCAGCATCTTGAAAGCTGATTAGTTATCCTAGAAGCAGATATAAAAAAATACAAAAAGACATTATTTTCACTTAGTAATGTACATAATAAATGTGCATGATTGCAGGCCCTGCTCTGGAATACACATATTTTTTTAATATGGGCTTAATAGGAAAATGGGTAATAAAATTAACGTCCTTCAACTTTTTCATCAAGATGTACTGGTTAAAGTGTATCTCTAGTAAAAGCTTTTCTATCTAGTGTAGGGCGTGGATGGCTCTCTTATTAGATCCTGTTAGGTCACTGTCTATGTCCATGCTGGAGAAATTCCCCCTTCTCAAAATGTTATAATTGTCTCCCGAGCAGGAAAGTCAAGGAATTTTCCAATAGGAGCACCTATTCTGTTGACAACTCTTCTGGTTTGTCCTCATTTTGAAGAAATTTCCATTTATTTCCTGAAGTGTCTCTGGGACAGGAAGGGGTGGGGTAATCTCAGCAAACAAACAGAGATTAAAAACCTGAAACTTGTTTTAAAGTGCCACTAAACCTCCATCATAAAAATAAACTATCAGTACATGGTGTATTACTTGCTGTTCATACTCAGTCATGAGATTGCTGCTCTCTATCTCCACCTTCTGTTCATGCCCCCAATTCAGCTAGGGGTTTTGCAGCTGTGGTGGCAACTGCGCACATGCTCAGTTTTCAGTGAGTTTTTATACTGAGCATTTTCTCCCTATCACATATGAGCAGCCCATGTGACTAAAGAGTCACACATGTGGGAGTATATACAGTGGTAAAGGACTGCCCACTCCCTCTTCCTCTATGTCCACAAACCAGCTAAACACAATGTGGGAAGGATAATACATGTAGATTAGAGGAGGCTTCACCCCCCTCTTATTCTAAGACACAGGCTGGAGGGGATAGAGACAGCCTGTGACTGGCAGAAATGCGCCCACATCATGTTATTTTCACAAAATTATTAAGATTTAATTTCAATATCTATATTTGTATGACAATTTAACCGCTTGACATCCGCGCTATAGCCGAATGGCGGCTACAGCACAGACCTGAATTTCCGGGAGGCCCTCATATGACGGCCTCCCCTGTGCACGCACACGCTGTGATCACCGAGTCACTGAGACGCGGGTGATCACCGATCCGAGTAAGGGGGCGGTCCTGGCCCCTTACCATATGATCAGCTGTCAGCCAATAACAGCTGATCACATGATCAAAACAAAAGCTCTGTGATCATTTTTTTTTCTCCTCACGCTGACAGTGCGAGGAGAAAAAAAAATCGATCACCGGCTTATCAGCAAGGGACATTGGTCCCGAAGAGGAAGAGGCAATTCTGCCTCATATGTGCCACCAGTACCCCCTGCCAGTGCCACCTGCCATTGCCACCTGACAGTGCCCACAGTGCCCACCAGTACCACCTATCAATGCCCATTAGTGCCACCTATCAATGCCTACAAGTGCCACCTACCAATGCCCACCAATGGTGCCAATCAGTGCCACCTAGAAGTGCTGCCTATCAGTGTAACTGATCAGTGCCCATTATTGCCACCCATCAGTGCCAATCACTGTCATCCATCAGTGCCCATCACTGCCACCTATTAGTGCCCATCAGTGCCACCTCATCAGCGTACATCAATGAAGGAGAAAAATTACCTTTTTTTAAATTTTATAACAAAATATAATTTTTTTTTTTTTAAATTCGGGCTTTTTAAATTTTTTTAACAAAAAAATAAAAACCGCAAAGGTGATCAAATATCACCAAAAAAATGATAAAAAATTAATTTGGGTACAGTGTTGTATGACCGCGCAATTGTCATTCAAAGTGCGTCAGCGCTGGAAAACTGAAAATTGGTCTGAATAGGAGGGGGGTTTAAGTGCCTAGTAAGCAAGTGGTTAAAACAGTTTATTGTTATTAATTATTTATTTATTTTTATTAACTGCTTCAGCCCCGGAAGATTTTACCCCCTTCCTGACCAAAGCACTTTTTGGAATTCGGGAATTTGTCTCTTTAACTGACAATTGCATGGTTGTGCAACATTGCACCCAAACAAAATTGACATACTTTTTTCCCCACAAATAGAGATTTCTTTTGGTGGTATTTGATCACCTCTGCAGTTTTTATTTTTTGCACTATAAACAAAAAAAGAGCGTCAATTTTGAAAAAAAAAAAATATATATTTTTTTACTTTTTGCTATAATAACTATCCCCCAAAAACATATAAAAAAACATTTTTTTTCCTCAGTTTAGGCCGATATGTATTCTTCTACATGTTTTTGGTAAAAAAAAAATCGCAATAAACGTATATTGATTGGTGTGCGCAAAAGTTATAGCGTCTACAAAATAGGGGATAGTTTTATGGCATTTTTATTATAATTTTTTTTTATTAATAGTAATGGTGGCGATCTGCGATTTTATGGTGGACACATCGGACGCTTTTGACACCATTTTGGGACCATTGTCCATTATACAGTGATCAGAGCTATAAAAATGTACTGATTACTGTGTAAATAACACTGGCAGGGAAGGGGTTAATCACTGGGGGGCGATGAAGGGGTTAGGTGTGTCCTAGGGAGTGATTCTAACTGGGGGGGATGGGCTTCAACTCACACGACAGCGATCACTGCTCCCGATGACAGGGAGCATTGATCTCTGTCATGACACAAGGCAGAATGGGGAAATACCTTGTTTACATAGGCATATGGGTACGTCCATTTGCCCACTGCTGCCATTGTGCCAACGTATATCGGAGTTCAGCGGTCGGCAAGTGGTTAAGTTACAGCTACCTGCTACAGACAAGGGTTAACGATACCAAATCCCAACTTTACGCTTAAACTTGTCTATTAGCAGAGCCATATTATCTTTAGTATATTGTTTAGGGTTTGTGATATATATATATATATATATATATATATATATATATATATATATATATATATCCCCAGATATTTGATTGTATTGGTTATCGTCACCCGTGGAACCCCTGTGGGCAAAGGAGCCTCATGGGGATCCCTGGTAAAAGTACCAATTTGTCCCGGTTTATTTACAAACTGGAAAAGTGCCCCAAATTCTTAATTATATACATTGCTGCAATCAGGAAGATTGAGTTTCTCCTAGAAATAATAATGCGTCATCAGCATATAGATCTATTTTTTCCCTCTCCCTGACGATCTTTGGAATGCTTGAATGCTTGATGATGATCTTATAGCAATGGCCAATGGCTCCATTGCCTGAACGAAGAGCAGGGGTGATAAAGGACATGAGAATATCCCCGAGCATTCATTATTTATTTTCACTTTCGCCTTAGGTTCCCTGTATAGTAGCCTTACCCAGTTGGCAAATGTAGAATCAAACTGGAAAGCGGCCAAAACCTATTGAAAGCTTTGGCTGTATCCAAATATATCTCTTGACCCCATGTTAACCATCGGGACCTGTAGCTTTAAATAAACCTGCCTTACGTTTGTACTGGTTGGTATAATGCCTCACTTTTAGGTATAATGCCTCACTGATCAGGGTGTATACGTCTTTGAATTATTTATTTTTAACCTATCGGCCAATACCTTGGCCAGAATCTTGACATCTGTAACCAGCAGAGATATTGGCCTCTGTATTAAGGATGACGGATTGACTGTGTCCTTTCCTTCTTTTGGCAAGACTATAATAGTGAATTCCATCATTGACTCAGGAAGCTTACCTTCCTCAGTCGCCCAGTTGAAGACTTTTAACAACTCTGGCAGCAGTATCTCTCCATATTTCTTATATACCTCCACTGGCAAACCATCCCTGGAGACTTCTGGTTTGCCAAAGCTCACACTGCCTGCTGGATCTCTTCCAGAGCTATTGGGGCATCCAATACTTCTCTATCCTCCCTGGAGAGAATTATTTATTAATGTTTAATCTGTATTCCAGAGAATGTTTCTTTTTTTTTTTTTTTTTGAACATGTGACCAGCAGCAGAGAACTAGAAGCTCTTCCTGTTTATGTTTCCCTGCAGACAGGCTGGGAAAGATCTTAGTCATGTGACAGCTGTATATCGATTAGGAAAAAGGTACTTAGATGTTTTTTTTCTAATAACCACTTGCTTACTGGGCACTTTTACTCTCTTCCTGCCCAGGCCAATTTTCAGCTTTCTGCGCTGTCACTCTTTGAGTGACAATTGTACAGTCATGCTACACTGTACCCAGATGGATTTTTTATATTTTTTCCCCACAAATATAGCTTTCTTTTGATGGTATTTAATCACTGCTGGGTTTTTAATTTTTTATTAAAAAAATTTAAAAAAACGAACATTAAAAAAAAAAAAATCATAGTTTGTTATAAAACTTTGAAAACAGGTATTTTTTCTCCTTCATTGATGTGCACTAATGAGGCTGCACTGATGGGCACTGATGGGCATGATAAGGTGGCACTAATGGGCACTGAGAGGTGGCACTGATGGGCACTGATGAGGCAGCAGTGATGGGCACTGAGAGGTGGCACTGAGAGGTTGCACTGGTGGGTGGCACTGATGGTTGGCACAGATTGGTGTCACTGAAGGGCACTGATAGGTGGCACTGATAGGTGGCACTGATGGGTGGCACTAATGGGCACTGGTAGGCACTGGTAGGTGACACTGATAGGCAGCACTGATAGGTGGCACTGATGATGAGGATCTGCTGGGCATTGATTGGCAGCATTGGATGGCATTGATGGGTGGCACTGGTAGGTGGCACTGGTGGGCACTGGCAGGTGGCACTGGTAGGCACTGCATAACAGCAGTGCCTCTGCATGTGAGGGACCAATGTCCCTCTGACAGAAGCTGGTGATCAGCTTTTTTTTCCCTCACGCTGTCAGCATGAGTGGAAAAAAAAACAATTACCGATTTTCTGTTTACATCACGTGACCAGCTGTCATTGGCTGACAGCTGACCACATAGTAAGGGGCCGGGATTGGCCCCTTACTCCGAACTGTGATCAGCCGAGTCTCATAGACTCAGTGATCACAGAGCGTGCCTTGCACGCTCTGGAGGGACACACTGACAGCGCATCCTCGGGAGGACGTCTATGGGAGGACATCTTCCCTGCAATTAAGGCCCACGCTGTAGCTGTTTTTTGGCTATAGCGTGGGCGGGAGGAGGTTAACCCCTTCCCGCCGACTATACGCAGACATGCGTACTCGGCTTTCCGGGGTTATACCGGGATGATGCCCACAGCTGCAGGCATCATCCCGGTACCGTTGTTTAGAGCGGGCGATCGGCTACCCGTATATAACAACCGATGTGGCTAAAAGCCGCTTGGCTGTTATACCGGAGGACCGGGAGGGGACATCCCCCCTCCCGCCGCTCTTACCGGGCCTCCCGTGTGATCAGGAGGCCCGGTGTCCAATCGGCTGCCTCCAGCGGCTGTGGGCGGGCTGGAACGAAGCCGTGGGTGGCTTCGTTCCAGCCTTCTCAATGTAAACGCAGAAGCGACGCCATGACGTCACTTCCCGTTTACTCGGATGCCAATGGCGCCGAATTAAAAAAAATATACAGTATTCAGAATCGCCGTTTTCAGCGATCTGAATACTTTGAAGTGCAGAGGAAGGATCGGGGGTCTAAAAGACCCCCGATCCCTCCATAAAGAGTACCTGTCACCACCTATTACTGTCACAAGGGATGTTTACATTCCTTGTGACAGCAATAAAAGTAAAAAAAAAAACATTTTTTTTAAAAACACAATTTACAAGTCTAAAAATAAATAAAAAAAATAATAAAAAAAAAAAAATAATTTTAAAGCGCCCCCGTCCCCGCGAGCTTGTGCAGCGAAGAAATCGCATACGGAAGTCGCGCCCGCATATGTAAACGGTGTTCAAATCACACATGTGAGGTATCGCCGCGATCGTCAGAGTGAGAGCAATAATCCTAGCCCTAGACCTTCTCTGTAACTCTAACCTGGTAACCGTAAAAAAAATTTAAAGCGTCGCCTATGGAAATTCATAGCTACCATAGTTTGTCGCCATTCCACGAGTGCGTGCAATTATAAAGCGTGACATGTTTGTTATCTATTTAATCAGCGTAACATCATCTTTCACATTATACAAAAAAATTGGGGTAACTTTACTGTTTGGATTTTTTAAAATTCATGGAAGTGTCCCTTTTCCAAAAATTTGCGTTTAAAACACCGCTGCACAAATACAGTGTGATATAAAATATTGCAACAATCTCCATTTTATTCTCTAGATTCTCTGCTAAAAAATATATATAATGTTTGGGGGTTCTAAGTAATTTTCTAGCAAAAAATATGGATTTTTACTTGTAAACACCATGTTTCAAAAATAGGCTTAGTCATGAAAGGATAATTGCCGCTCCATTATCCATATACAGAAATAGAAGGGGCAATGTAAATTAAACAGTGTGTGTTTAGTATCACTTTGACCCCTCCTTACACCAAAAAATGTTTAAACTAGACATACTGTACAATACTTTTTAACCCCTCTTTGCCATCAAATCTGTAAATTAACATTCTGTGCTATGATGCCCCTGGCTGGTTGTCAGAGGGAGAGCACTTTCTCCTTAAAGTGGTTCTAAAGGCTGAAGGCTTTTCACCTTAAAGCATTCTCTGCATTAAGGTAAGAAACCTTTAGAGTGCAGTCTTGTGAGCCTGCTCAGGAGTGAGCCTGCATGAGTGCCCTCATAGCAAGCTGTTTGTTATGGGGGCACTTGGTGGGGTGGAGTTGCCAGGAGTGCCGGCGAGAGACCCAAGAGGAGGATCAGGGCTGCTCTGTCCAAAACCATGCACGTGCACCATGCAAAACCATAAAAGATTTTTCATTTTCTGGTCAGCAAATTATGTGCAAAAAAAAAATATTCATCTATGGCAAAACCTCATTCCTATTTCTGTAGAGCAGGAAAGGCAAAGATGGATCAAAATTCAGCCAGTCCTTGCTAAACCGGACAAATTTTGATCCATCTATGGCCAGCCCAAAAGGAGGAGCAAGAAGT
Organism: Aquarana catesbeiana; assembly: GCF_042186555.1. Classification (NCBI taxonomy): domain Eukaryota; kingdom Metazoa; phylum Chordata; class Amphibia; order Anura; family Ranidae; genus Aquarana; species Aquarana catesbeiana. The sequence goes on along the minus strand of NC_133324.1, from coordinate 51,610,606 downwards.
ACAAAAGGTAGTAATTGTGAGGAGCAAGCTTCTGGAGAAGTTATAAGTATAGGTGTTGGGTAAATGTGGGATAGTCTTCCCTGAAGAGATGAGTTTCAAGGGATCACTTAAAAATGGACAGAGTAGGAGATAGTCGGAACAGATTGTGGTTGAGAATTCCAGAGGATGGAAGAGGCTCTCAAGAAGTCCTGGAGGTGAGCATTAGAGGAGATAACAAGGGAAATAGAGAACAGGAGGTCTTGGTAGGAGTGGAGAGGACAGTTTGGGGACATTTTGAGTAGAGTTTGGTAATGTAGCTCGGGGCTGAGTTGCGGATGGCTTTGTATGTTGTTCTTGTTGTTGGTATTTTAATTTTTATATATTGACCTATTGGAAGCCATTGGAGGGATTTGCAGAGGGGGTGGGAGCTACATATTGATTAGTAAGGTTGGATAATTCTAGCAGCAGCAGCAGCAGTCTTAATGGACTGAATGGGGGGTCACCTGTTGTAAAGGAAGGGAGTTGCAGTACTCAATGTGGAAGATAAGCAGGTTGTAAATTAGTAGCTTTGTTCATGACTTCCCCAGCAGAGTCCTTTCAGTAGAATTAGATTTTTTTCCCCCTATATCTACAGGAATAAAGCAGGTAATGATCTGCAGTAAAATTAGCTAAGAACCTTGCAATGTATTACACTGATTTAAAGGAATTACAGATTAGAACCAGGATCATTTTGCATAACTTACTTTGCACTTTATGAGGTCCATTGAAGCTTCAGTATTTTGTAAAATATCTCAGCTTTTCATTAATTACTCTCCAGCATAAACTTTTAAGTGTCATCTCAAATGTTACATAATGTCAGATTCGATTGCTTCCAGTAACATCAGTCATTACCTTAATGATCTTTGCGTAATGGTTAATTAACAATTATTTTTGAATTTTATTAGTTTTCGGTTGGTCATGCACTGCATGTTTTTGGAGTGCACTGGGCATACAAATGTTCCTCAAATGAAAGTCAATGTAATTAATTATCATTTCTTTAATCCGTAACTGAGGTTTACACTTAATAACTTTTAAAAGTCACAGAAATTTAAAAAGTAAATCCTTTAAACTGTTTTAAATATATATAACCATAAAATTAGGATTCAACATAATTTCCTGTAATAATGACAATGGTCACGAAGACAAATATAGAAAGGTAAATCGGTCTAGCGGGGGCAGCAATATAAACCTAGCTGGAATTTCAACTCCTCGCCATTTAAACAAAAACTATGGGCTCCTTTCTTATTCATGTAGACAGGGGCCAGTGTCTGGGAACCCCCTTATGTTTAATGGGTGCTTCCAGATTCCAATAAGCCCCATGCAGACCCCCATAACCAGTGGGCAAGGGTTGTGGGGAAGGCTTATGTGGCCTAGTATGAGTCAAGAAGGGGTGCACCCCCTCGGAAAAAGAGAAATTTAAAAAAAAAAAGGAAACCTGCTCTAAAAGGTGTGAATCAGATGCGTGTGCACAAGAGTTGAAATGAAATATAGCTCCCCATTAAATACTTTGCAAACCTAAAAGTTAGTTTCTCTCTGAAGGATCACACTCAATTCAACGATTGCTAGGGGCACCAATTCATATCGTGTTTATCTGATCATTCAGGAAATGAATTGAAGTCTTATAAAAACTTTTCGTTGACTCCACTTCCCTGTTTACAAGCCTTCTGCAGACATGTTTTTATGATGTGGAACAGTATGAATTTAATAAAAAAAAAAATCTCCTGCAACAGACTGACAAATTATTGTCTTCCTCTGATGAGTCGCTCAAGCCCTCGGCTAAAAGCCATAGCCATATGCAGTAAGTCGGAGACCTGCCACATAATTATCCGTGCAATATCGGTCGGATCTTTAATGTTTACTAGGGTTTGCTGAGGAAAACAAGTAAATGACTCAAGTATCCCCACGGTGGTTTGGAATAAAATGAATTAGACTTTTAAAGTGCCGTAAAGAAGGCAATATGCTTTATAAGGAACTTTGACTCTGCAACATAAGTATCTTTTATGTTTATAAAAATAAACTTTGTGTCAAAAGAGAATTATGTAGGTTAATGAAAAGAGTCGGTTCAGACCAACTGTAATTGTTGCAAGGCCTCTATAAAAGGCTATTCATGTTTGGAAGAATTCACAAGCACACTATGGCCTGCTAACTCTGCTGTGGCACATAAATGAAAGCATATACAATGGCTATAGAAAAGAATCACCCCCCTTTAAAATAAACACATTTTGTTGCTTTGCAGCCTGAAATGAAGACAAGCAGTTTTTGTTTTATCCAGTTGTATTTACTCAGTGCAACTTATACCTTCCAAGTGAAAGATATAACACCAACATGTCAGAGAAAAAAAAAATCAAGAACAGAATCACTGAGTTGAAAAAAGGAACACCTCCTCCTAAAAATAATTTATAAACTCATTCAGGTGTAGCTGCTCACCTTCTCAATGGCACACAAAGCCATTTGACTTTAAACTGTGATCAGCTGTGGTCATTTTGATTAGCTCAGCATGAAAAGAGCTTTCCTGGAGCATTTAAGTCCCTTGTAGTGCAACTGAAGCAAACAATCAACTATAGGTAGCAAGGCACTGTCAAAAGATCTCCAGGAAAAAGTTGTAGACAGACACAAGTCAGGAGATGGATACAAATACATTTCAAAGGCTTTATTAATGCCTAGAAGCACAGTGAAGTATATTATAAGAAAGCGGAAGGTATTTGATACAACACAGACCCTCCCTGGATCAGGACTTTGTTTCAAACTTGATGAAAGAGCCGGGAGGAAACTGGTCAGAGAGGCTACCAAGGGGCCTACAGCAACTCTGAAGCAGTTGAAGGAATTCATGACAAAGAGTGGTCATTGTGTGCATGTGACAACAATATCACAAATTCTCCACAAATGGGGCTTGTATGGGAGGATTGCAAGAAAAAAACTCACCCCTCAAGAAAGGCCACATGCAGTCACCACTGAGCTTTGCCAAAATGCACCTTGGCCACATGGAAAAAGGTGTTATGGTCAAATGAGACTAAAATTGAATTATTTGGTCTCAAAACCAAACGATATGTCTGGCGGAAATCCAATACAGCTCACCATCCAAATAACACCATTCCTACAGTAAAGCATGGAGGTGGCAATATCCTGTTATGGGGGTGGTAATGTCCTGCTATGGGGGTGTTTCTCTGCAGAAGGCACTGGAACACTTGTCAGGATAGAAGGAGAAATGGATGGGACAAAATACTATAAAATTCTCGAGGAACATTTGTTGCCCTTTGCTAGAAAGTTGTCAATAGGAAGAAGGTTTAACTTCCAACATGACAATGACCCAAAGCACACAGCAAAAATGTCCAGACAATGATTGAAGGAGAAAATGGTGAATGTCCTTGCATGGGTTAGTCAGATCACCAGATGAAAATAGAAGAAAGAAAGCCTAAAAGAGAGATTAATACAGCCATCATATCTAAGATTTGGTAAGATGCAATATACAGTAATACCTTGGATTGCGAGCATATTTTGTTCCGGAAGCATGCTTGTAATTCAAAGCACTTGTATATCAAAGCAAATTTCCCCATAAGAAATAATGGAAACTCAAATGATTCATTCCACAACCATTTATTCATAAGTCCTTCAGTTTATAGTCCATATAAAAAGATTATAGCAATGTGGTTGTGTAACCATAAAATATCCATCCACAAATGGAAGTCTCCACAAGGGGATTAAAAGCAAAATCTAGCAGGAGCTACAGAGTATAAAAGAGAAGAGAGGTGCCTCTAAGTGTAGCAATATGGTTACATTTAATGAAGGTACAACATTTAGAAACTCACATGGTTAATAGGGGGATTTGTTAGGGCAAAATTTGGTTAGTTTATAGGGTGTATAATGACATCTGTGTGTGATTTTATGCATCATTTCCTAGTGGTTACTGCATTTTGAAAATGTGTATGTCGACTGGAGGGCTACTTGCCACTGTTTTAGAGGATAGGATTTGTGCAGGTCGTTTTCCTATTTTTTAAAGGAGAGAACTTTTGGAGTGAGTTTTTGTCAAGAAAAGGGAGATACCTTTTTGCTGGGGCATGTGGGAGGAGAGAAATTTCCAAGCTCAGGGGGAATATGTATTGTTGTTAAGGGGTGTTTGGATAGGAAGTGCAGGATGCGGAGACAGGCAAAGTGAGTATCCATCGAGAGATGGAATTCTTCCCTCAGGCATTCCCAAGTTTTAGGCTTGGCGTTGGAGAAGAAGTCTTGTATGTTGTTTAAGCTGCTTAATTAGAGTGGTTTTGTGTACAAGAAGGGGACAATAGTTTCTATTGCCTGGATAGGTAGTGCTGGCAGTGTTATCTGTGTGGGATGTTTAGGCTGTTTAAGTAGGAATCGCCATGCCTGTATGGACGATGTCATTGGAGGGAAAAGGGAAGATATGTCCCACGACCTCCAGGAGTCCTAAATCAGTAGAGAGATAAGGTCAGGTGTAGGTGATAGAGCTGTCTCGATTTCCAACCATAACGATTCATCTTCCTTCCTAAACCAGGATTTTAATTGTTCTAATAGTGTTGCCAAGTGATAATCATGGATGTCAACCTCCATACCCCCAGCGGATTTATGTTTAACTAAATTTATGTGGGAACATGTCAGCTTTTTGGTTTTACAAATAAAGTAGTTTAGTAGACCATTTAGGGATTTTAGTTGTTGTGTTGGGACAAGGATCGGGAGCACCCTGAAATAGTATAACAATTAGGGTAGAATTATCATTTTAAAGGATGATAGCCTACCTACCCATGAAAGTTCATGGTGAGACATGTGTTGAAGCTGGCTTTTGATGTTTTAGGTCAGGGGAGTGTAGTTAGCCTGAAATAGGGAAGCTGTTGAGGCTGTCGTGGCTATATTCAGGTATGGCACACCCTGAGAGCTCCAGGTAAATGGCAGTAGGTCTTGAAGGTGTCCTTTAGTTTTAGGTGTAACTCCTAAATCGGGTATTAGGAACTTGGAGAAATTGCCTTTATAGTATGAAATAGATCTGCATGTTGTTAGGTAATGATGGCACAGGGCTTGTTAGGAGAAGGATGACGTTGTCTGCAAAAAGGTTAATAACATTTGATCTACGGTTGGAATGAAATCCTGTTATGTCCGGATAGCCTCCGCCAGTGGCTCTATTATGAGATTGAAGATAGAAGGGGATAGTGGACATCCCTGGCGGGTGCCATTTGATATGTTAGATGTTTTAGCGATAAGGCCAGCAGTGTAGACCTGAGCTGAGGGGTAGGAATAAAGGGCAAGAATTGCTGTCCTGATGGGGCCATGAAAAACAAACTTTGTTAGCACACTTGACATGTATTGCCAGTCAACTCTGTCGAACACCTTCTCTGCGTCAATAGATAATAGCAGAGAAGGCGTTCAAGTTTTTACTGCATAATGTTTAACGTTTAGGATTCTCAAGGTTGCATCTGATGGTTGCCTTCCCTTTACAAATCCCATCTGGTCTTTCTGTATTAGAGATGGTATGATAGTGGCTAGGCGTTGTGCTATTAGTTTGTCATAGATTTTGATATCAGAGTTCAGGAGTGATATTGGCCTAAAATTTGCCGGGGTGACAGGGTCTTTCCCCCGGTTTGGATAATGTTACCATGTATGCCTTTAGCATCTCTTGGGGAAAGGCAGAGGTCTGTGCTGCTGCCGAATATATGGTAGGTAAATGCGGAGTTAGTAATGTAGTAAAAATTTTGTAATACTCATTTGAGAGACTGTCAGGTTCCGACTTACCACTTGATAGCGATGCTATGACCTTCCTTATTTCACTAGGGGTAAATGGAGAATTTAATCATGAAAGCTGTGATTCTGACAGCTTGGGTAGATTTTGTTTATCTAGAATGGCAGCGATATTTTCAATGGATGGATAGCTGGGGGGTGTGGGGGTCATTTGAGATTGTATAGTGCCCCGCAGAAATCTGCAAACTGACCGGCGATCTCCTAGGGGTTAATTATTTTATACAAAAAGGTTAATTATTTTATGTTTGGTAATTGGGTGGACCAAATATTGGGTCCTTGACCATAATTGAGTTGCCTTAACCCTATTGGCCAAGAGTTTACCTGCGTGGTTTGCATTGATGTATAGGGTAGGCTTTGGGTGTCTATCGTACTGTTGTGTTAGTAGGATTCTCAGCATTTTTGGTTAATACATTTTTAACTTTCGGGTTCTTGCAGTAGCCTGACGTTGCAACACCAGATGGGGACTGTTGAGGGGGGCACCTTGTTCTACAATTGTAATAGATACAGCGGAATGGTAAGACCATGTTATTTTATGGATATGGGAGGAAGATATCCTCTGTAGAAGCCATTTATCAGTTAAAAACATGTCCATACAGGAGTATGTATGATGTCTGGGGGAGAAATAGGTGAAATCTTTTTCATTTGCATGTTGGCACCTCCAGACATCATACAACTCTTCAGTATGCAATATATTTTGTAGTGAAGGTTTCTGTTTTGTATTACCAGAAGAAGAGTCCAGGTGCGGATCAGTCATGAGAGTAAAATCGCCGCAGAGTAGTAATCATCCATATTTAATTGATGATATACGTTTGAGCAGTCTGCGGATGAACCTCATTTGGTGTAAGTTGGGAGTGTAAAGTGCTACCAGGGTGTAAGGGCGTGAATTTAGTCACAGGTAATTATCATAAATCGGCTCTCGCTATCCAGAATAGATTCTTTTAGTTGGAAGGCCATTGTGTCTTATGGCTAGAAGCACACCTCTCACCTTCTTCTTGAGTGCAAAGGAGAGAAAGACATGTGGGTATTGTTTGTGGGCACATTTAGGGATGTTGGATGCAATAAAGTGTGTTTCCTGTATGCATAGTATATCAGCCTGATTCTTCAGGGCTTCTTTCCACATGGAATATCTCTTGGCTGGATTATTCAAGCCATTAACATTTAAGTAAATACACTTAATGGTCATAGTTATGGTTATGGTTGTTATGTGAGATGTGTGAGGAAGAAGTTCAACACTTACTGCGTTGGCTATGCTGCTGACAATACAGAGTTGTGCAAGTATGTTTTGATGCCTTTTCTTATATAGGGAAGTGAGGGTGTGATATGGTTGCTTGCCGACTTGAGAAGCTTCGTTGACAGGAAACGTGAAGTTGTCCCAGGTTGATGTTGGTGTACTGAAAGAGCATGTAGGGAAGTAAAACATAACAAACTGAAAAAGGAACAAACGAGACAAATTAATAAAAAGAGAATCTGCAAAGGGATTTGTGAACATTAGGCACTGTTCATAAGAACTGGAGGGTATTGGATAGATATCCATGTTTGACCTGTCAGAAACCATGAATCAGACTGAGACAGAAGTACAGTTAAATCACACTTGTTTAATAATAATAAAAAAAAGCTAAACAGAGTAAACATAGTCAAAACATAGCCAGAGTTCAGGAACCGGAACGGATAGTCAGACAAGGCAAAACGCCAGGGAACCAGAAGGAAAGTAAGCCAAGCAAGTCTTTAACAGGAACACAGGAGAGCATCTTTAGAGATGTGACCAAGGCGAAGGCAGAGCTCACCTGGACTGGACGGCTTAAGTAGGCAGGACCGACGAGCAGGATCATCAACAGGTGAGTCACTGTGGAGAGATAAGAGCTGGCAATTAGCAGACAGCTGAGCGGCCAGCTTAAGAGAAGGAAGAGATAGCCCCAGCCCTGACATGACCATAAACGGGGATAGGGATATGATAGATCAGTGTGCAACTATTTAGGAGCCTCCTTTTGTTTTTTTCTTCTGCGAGGAACGCTTATGAGACACCAACTGCTATTCTGCTTGGTTATTTGGGGCTCTGTCGACCTGAATGGGATCTAGGGGAGCTTCCTGAATGATACCCCATTGACGAAGAATCGTCACCCCTTCCTCCAGAGAGGATGAAGTAAATGGTACTCCCATTGTGGGTAATGGACAGTAATGCCGGGTACTTTATTTTGTGTAGAATATGTGGTGATTACACAGAGCTTTAGTGATGGTGGTCAAATTGCATCTATGTTGAATAGTGTGCCTGGAGAGATCCAGGAGCAGTTGCAGGGATGCATAAGCATCAGGATGCTGATCAGGTTTGCAGAAAGTGTCCAGAAGAATTTCTTTTGCACAATAGAAATGCAGCCTGGGCAGGACATTCCTGGGTACATTATCTGCTAAGAATGGTGGTTTAGGCCCCCTGTGAACTCTGTCAACCGTGAGTGTTGGTGCAAGGGTTGAAAACATTTCCTGCACATATTGGAGAAGCTGGGTGGTGTTAACCGTTTCTGGTATACCTCTAATTTTTAGGTTATTTCTCCTAGACCTGTCCTCCAGGTCAGCTAGTTTGTTTTTTATGCATATAATTTCGTCACTGTGTGCACTGTGTGCATCCACCATGGTATTAAAGGATTTAGAATATTCTCCCATGGACTGCTCTACATGGTCAATCCTGTCTCCCAGAATGTGAACCTCTTCTTAGCATCTTCTAACTATGGAGATCATATCATTATGTAATGATGATCTGAGTGTCAATAGCATTTCTTTTAGAATCACTGGCTGGCTGGATGTGTGAAAGCCTGCAAAGGGGTCTGCTGCAGCAGAGGTGCTATGCCCATGTGAGGGCCGTGGCCCACTCACCTCCATGTCTGATGCCCAGAGTCTCATTCTTGGGAATGCTGTGCATTGTTTGAACTTTGCATGGCTTCTGGTGGTAGGAGTGGAGGCTGCTGAGGAGGACCCACTGCCTGGGGAGATCTGAGAGCCTAGTGGGGCAGGATTGTGGCTGCAGCCTGCTCGTTCTGCCCTGAGGCACAGGCGCCATCTCCATTTTGTTGTAGTCCCCTTGTTGCTGAGGGGAAGAATCCGTTCCACTTGGGGGCTGGATCAGTGGCCCTTTTCTCCTCCGCGTCATGCCTGAGTGTTTCCCGAGTCTCCCTAAGCTGAATGCGGCCAGTTGCGAGGCTATTGGGCTCCGATGGCAGCATTAATCCCCGGTGGTCTGGCCGAGCTCCCTGACTAGATGTCCATCACGGAGCTCAGACACCACACCTCCCGTCTTAGAGACATTTTTCACAGATATAGTCATCTATTCAGAGTGATGTCTATATGTTTACAGGATTATGCATGCTCTCTGCTTCTTGCTTGCCACAGCATCGGCATCCATATAGAAAACAGTATGCACTTATAAATGGTTTCTGCTGGGTGAACGCTACTAGAGTGACGCAATACAGTCTTCAATACATTTTTTGAACTTGTACTCTGATTTAAGTTAGTCATTACTGCTTTACTATATATTCTCGGGAAGTGACATACACTGTACGGTGTTGATGAGTCAATGGTTAAGCTTAACCATCAATGGTTAAGGTTACTGGTTAAGGAGATTACTCTGCTCCTGACAACATTGTCATTTTACTTGGTGATGGATGTAGTTCTTTAATTTAGTACTAACAATAACCCAACTTTTTAATCTGATTATTAATGAAGTTTACTATTTTTGAACAAACCTGGTGTATCCCATTATATTCCTTAGAGGTAGCCACTGCTGTAGGGGGTGGACACTCTTGTCTACCCACTGAGTCAATTTTCTTATGCGGTATTCTCTTTGCATTGGTCCAACATTCCTCTTACTCAATAAAAGCTTCCTAATCAGCGGGTAGCATGAGCTTTGCTGATTGCAGAGCTGACTCAGTAGGGAGTTCATCAAACCTTTGCAATAAGATCCCAAACTTTTAAGTATATATGTGCATCAGCAAATCATAATCATTTCATTTGTGATATATAACATGAAAAATATAAATAACATATTAAGTGCATGACAATAGTGCAGTCCATTTCAAAAGTGCATCTGTATATTAAAGTGTTTAACAGTTCATTCTCCAGCGGAGATGGGACAGTTATAATCACTGATTTCCAAATATAGTGCTTCTCGTGTGAACATATATAAATGAAATAATGTGCTTTCACCTCCTTGTGATGCCTCTGTTCTCCCAGAACTCTCATCTTAATGGGTAATGAAATAAGCTTTTTTATTACAATGCTCAAAGGGATGTTCCACAGATCCTAGCCTGGTACCATGTCTATCAGATGTATTTAGATAATCCTTGGTAGTGGTCTCATTAAGGCTCTGTCCACCACACATAATCCATATGTTAAGGTAAAGCAAAGTGACCTCTCATAGGGGTCAATTCAATCTTACTCATTTGCATAAATGATGGCATGCTATAAACCAAGTCCGAATCACAAAAAAAACAAAAAAACGATTATGCGGTATCCACCTGAAAAAAAAAGTGCACAAAAAGCTCTTAAGTCCAATTCACAAACAGACCAGAGCGTTAAAAAGCATGTGACAATTACCCCTAGGGTTTTGCAGGCTATTTTTTGACAAAAAGCTGGTTGATAAGCAGCGGGCCAGGAAGCCGGCCGCTGCATTCCTTAACAACCCATGACTCATCAGCTGTCGGCGGGCTTCCCCACTCGCAGCTGCTTGTAAAAAAAAGGCGGCAATTAAAAAAGTATGAAAAAAATAGCGTGGGGTCCCCCCAGTCCATATCATGCCCTTTGGGTTTGGTATGGATTTTGAGGAGAACCCCACGCCAACATTTAAGAAAAAACAGCGTGAGGGCCCCCCAAAATCCATACCAGACCCTTATCTGAGCTTGCAGCCCGACAGGTCAGGAAAGGGGAGGGGAGAGCGAATCATACCAGGCCACATGCTCTCAACATGGGAGGTGGGTGCTTTGGGGCAGGGGGGCTCTTACTGCTAAATCGAACCAATACCACATTCAGTATTTAACTCCAAATTGCACAATTGTTACTGCATGTGATATTTTACCGCATATTATTAGCCGTTATTTAACTCTTAGTAAATTGACCACATAGTGTAGTATTTCAAATCAATATATTTGTTAAAAAAAAATAATAACTCTTACATTCAAATCTATAAAAAATGCCTTGTTAGGTAAAAACATAAAGCAGCATACAGGTCTCCGATATCACTTTCGGTCTGGGATGGGCACAAGATCACTGTATCCACAAAGAGAGCAAGGGTCTTCACTGTAGCTCGCTGATGTGGGGATATACAAACAGATGATTGAAAACATTGTAAGGGGGGTGTTACACTTACACCTGACTTAGCATGCATGCACTTAAATTGGTTGTAAACCTCAGACATTAAATATGAACAAAGCATATTCCTCTATAGTGTGTACTTGTCTCAATTAAAAGCACCAAGTGTCACTTTTGTCTGCATGAATCACTTCTGACAAGTTTTCCTCTTACCAAGAGAAAAAAAGGTGCCAAGAGAAGGGCCTCCAGCTGATTGACAGCTTAGCTCTGTTCCTGTGTGAAGTGGGAGTGTACCTTCCCTCCAATCAGCCCTCAGAGCTCTCCTCATTGAGCTCTGCAGAGTGTGACTTCAGATCTTCACTCCCTTTTTTCTAAACTCTCAGGCAAGCTTTATAATTCAGCACTTTTAACCACTTCAGCCCCGGAAGGAATTGACCCCTTAATGACCAGGCCATTTTTTGCAGTACGGCACTGCATCGCTTTAACTGACAATTGAGCAGTTGTGCGACGCTGTACCCAAACAAAATTGATGTCTTTTTTGTCCCACAAATAGAGCTTTCTTTTGGTGGTATTTGATCATGTCTGCGGTTTTTATTTTTTGTGCTTTAAACAAAACATTTTTGAAAAAAAAACCCAATATTTTTTACTTTTTGCTATAATAAATATAAAAAAAAGTCTTCATTTGTTTAGGCCAATATGTATTCTTCTACATACTTTTGGTAAAAAAAATCGCAATAAGCGTATATTGATTGGTTTGCTCAAAAAGTTATAGTGCCTACAAAATAGGGGATAGATTTATGGACTTTTTATTATTACAATTTTTGTTTACTAGTAATGGCGGTGATCAGCGATTTTTAGTGGGACTGCAACATTGCGGCAAACAGATCGGACACTTTTGACACTTTTTTGGGACCAGTGACATTTATACAGCTATCAGTGCTATAAAAATGCACTGATTACTGCGTAAATGACACTGTCAGGGAAGGGGTTAACACTAGGGGGCGATCAAGGGGTTAAATGTGTTCCCTGGGAGGTGTTTCTAACTGTGGGGGGAGGGGACTGACTGGAGGAGGAGAGAGATCGCTGTTCCTAATCACTAGGAACAGGCGATCTCTCTGAAAACCCCTGACAGAATGGGGATCTGTTTGCTTACATTGGCAGATTCCCATTCTAGCTCTCTGTGGAGCGATCGTGGGTGGCCGGCGGATGTGCCCACTGTATCTATTACACAAAGCATGGTACCGGTACGGCAATTCATGCAACAGAGCCGACCTGTCGCAGTATAATAATGCCAGCTGGTCGGCAAGTGGTTAATTAATGTAGAGAACAGAACTTATGTAAGAGGATTTGTTTCATCTCTGTGTATCACCTGAGGTCAGTCACTTCACTGGATATATGGAAGGGTTTACAACCACTTTAACATGGAAAATGCAGGCTATCTTATGCTAGCATTTCCAGAAGAAAAGGTCACCAATAACCTATAGCTCTTTTGTAAGGTGCTGACATTTCCTATTACTGTTTGGTTAGGTACTGCCTTAGGTGCCGCCATTTCCTATAACTCTGTTGTTCATGGTGTTGAAGTTTCTTAAAATTCCTTTGTTAAGTACTGTCCATGGTGCTGAAGTTTATTATAACTAGTTGGTTAGGTACTGTCCAAGGTGCTGAAGTTTCCTAAAACGCGTTTGGTGGTATTGTCCATGGTGCACATTCTTTGTGACAGAGTGGCTGCTGTACTAAACATGAAGCACATTATGGTTGACATGAACATAAATTTTCAGTCCTTAAGGGTGACCCACATTATTATACAGGATTCATATAGTGCCAACAGTTTGCGCAGCACTTTACAACATAGGGGCAGACAGTACAGTTACAATACAATTCATACAGGAGGAATCAGAGGGCCCTGCTCGTTAGAGCTTAAATTCAAGAAGGGAGGGTCAAGTGATACAAAAGGTAATAGCTGTGGGCGATAAACAGATGGAGAAAATGAACATACAGTTGTTAGGGGTGGGTGGGGTAGGCTTCTCTGAAGAGGAGGATTTTCAAGGACCGTCTGAAAGCCAACAGAGTAGGAGATAATCGGACAGATTGTGGTATCGAGCTCCATAGGATTGGAGTGGCTCTGGAAAAGTCCTGGAGGCAAGCAAAGGAAGAGGTGACGAGGGAGCTAGAGAGCAGGAGATCTTGAGAGGAATGAAGAGAACGATTAGGTTGGTATTTTGAGACTAGGCAAGTGATGTAGCTGGGGACTAAGTTGTGGATGGGTTTGTAAGTAGCTGTCAGTATTTTGAATTTATTTTGTTGGGTAAGCAGAAGCCAGTGGAGGGACTGTCATAGAGGTGTAGCAGATATTGGGCGGTTGGTAAGGTGGATGAGTCTGGCAGCTACATTTATGATGGATTACAGGAAGGATAGACTATGTAGAGGTAAGACAGTGAGAAGGGATTTGCAGTAGTCAAGGCGAGAGATGACCAGGGAGAGAATTAAGAGCTTTGTTGTGTCAATGGTTAAAACGGGGTGTATTTTGGAGATGTTGTAGGGGTTGAGGCGCAAAATTTGGACAGTGATTGGACTTAGTCCTAAAGAAGATTTCAGAGTCCAGGACTACACATGGCACCAAGCATTGGCTGAAACAAATCCTGGACACTAAACCCTGGACAGATGTCTTTCAAGATTAGGGGGTAGGGTTTGTGGGAACCACTATTACCTATGAGTCCAGTATGCAAACCCTACACTTTTTTATCTTTACTAGCATGCACCCCCTTCTAGGCATCCAAAGGCTTCCTTACCATGAAAATGCTGTCCACTTTAGTGATCGGTCGGCTTATAAAAAGTAATTTATAAAGATGAGCAAATTTCAGTTGGAGTTCGACCATTTAAAAAAAAAAAAGATCATAAACCATTGAAAATCGGAATTTATGAGCCTAAAATTCAATTGAAGTCAATAGGAATCAGAACCAGCCTCCAAACAAGTATGTACTACAGCAGGGTAAGTGCTGCAACACTGTGCCGAATTGTATGAAAAGCTCCTGGAGGCTTGACTAGATAATGGGGCCAAAGCAACCAGAACCCCCTTTTTTTTAAAAATCTCAAGAGGGATACTAAAAAGGATGGGACCTGGTGGCATCAGCAGTCAAGGTAATGTGCTCAGGCAATAGCAGAAGGCAGAAGCAACCTTTGGTCTTTTCTCCCAGAAGCCTTTTGAGAATATAAATTGCCAAAAATAATACACATTTGATTTAGCATGGGGCATCCAAGTTAATTCTCAACTGTAGCCATTTATAATATATTTTAAACAGAGATATAATTTTTCATGCATTATTCTTCTGCAATTTTCATAACTCTGCATATTGTGTAAAACATTCAAAGCATGTCTACCACAATGAGTTTACATTTGCTTGTGGTGCCTCACAGGTTAATTGTTGGACTGTAGAGTCTCCGACTATCCAAAGTCTGCAAGACGAGAACTAGATTATTAAAATGTAACTTGTTGTGATCAGCATCTTTATAAAAATTACCTTGGAGTATAAGAGCATTTGGCCTGTAATGCCCATTACCTCCCCAGCAGTATTTTTTAATGAATTCTACCTACTGTGTCTGAAATTGAACGATAAAGTTTTTGCTCTGAGTTGAGCTTGGATCCTGGCTGTAATTGTTCTATACTGGGCAAGTATGTCATATGGCTTTTATTCAAGAAGAACAGGGGCTTGAGAGTAGCCTGGAAATATACTGATTTACTGAGAGAATTTCTTGATTTATACTGAGAGAATAGCAAGGACAAATGTAAAGATGTTCCTGCATCTGTTAACGCCAATCTGTTATTGTCTGACTGAGACAATATCAATTTTTCTTATATTTTGTACAATTGCGCCACCACTCATAAATAATCAGCCGTGGAAACATTTTCAGCTTGTGTACTTCTTATTTTTGGTGGATCTTTCAGTAACTTTTCAAATCTGCAATTTAATTACATATCACAATATATATAAATAGTTTACTATTTAAAAAAACACTATCTTTTATCCTTAAAGTGGTGTTCCGGCCGAAATTATACTTTTTAAATAAAAATACCCCTATAATACACAAGCTTAATGTATTCTAGTAAAGTTAGTCTGTAAACTAAGCTCTGTTTTGTTAGCTTATAGCAGTAGTTTGTTGTTTTATAAAATTACAGCAGGCCGTGGCCATCTTAAGTGTGGGCATCTGAAGCCAGACTGTATTTCTTCCTGGTTCTCATCCTTGCAGATCTCGCACATGCTCAGTGCAGCACAAGCAGTGTAATAGGTTTCAGGTCAGGTTTCCATAGCAACGGCAGTTTCAGAGGAAGTTGTCGACCCTTCCCAGAAGGCATTGCAAACAGGAAATGATGTGATGGGCCGCGGCCAGGGAGGAGGAAGTGAAAAATGAATACAGCAGATATACAGTAGGTGCTGAGAAAAAAAATAAAAAAATATCCAATTTGTTTACAGTGCACAGTTTAGTGAGGGATGCTGAAGAGTTGTTAAAGTGGGTGGAACTCCACTTTAAAAAGTCCCCCATTCATTTCCACTGCGGTGACTTTGCCTGGGCTGAGATGATGTAATCAGTGTGCTTCATGCAGGAGGAAGCATTTCCTCAGTCTCCTCTCCCCCAGTGATCAGATTGCAACATTGTAACTTTATAGAAAAAAAATGTGGACTGAGGCTACTATAGACTTTCATGGTACTGTACAAAGGCTTGACATACAAGGGGTAGGCATAAAAGTAACATTTTTATTCCAAAAACATATTACAACATATGTCGCAACTGGTAAAGTAAGTTGTGGTAAATTTCTCCTAGATAATAAGCAGATATATTTAAAAACAAATGGGAAATTTATCATGGATGAATGATGATCATTTCCTTTCTACACAAGTGTCTAGTATTCACGCATTGTCCACCCTAACCATGTATGAATGAATTTGCGCTGCTAAAGACTAATCTTGCAACATATTATCTTTAATATATAAGATGCTGATATCAAGTGCCCCTCGGGGGAAAGCTATTATACATCTGAGATTGAGAAAGGGACTTAGGATGTGATTTCTCAGATTCACAAAAACAACAGATGTTTCAAATGACACATATATCCTCCACAAAATCCAAAACGCAGGAAAAAAGCAATAAAATATTCACATTGCAGTACCAAGAGCCTTCTAAGCTAGCGGGCATATATTCTTCCACATCTCCTCTTTGTTGGAGGGGATGGAGACAAGAGAGACCTATTTGGCTGCCCCAATATCTGTCACTTTTGGATGGACATTAGAGGTCAGGTCAAAAAATTTTAGATGTTGACTTTCCAGATTCTCTGATGACTTTCCTACTTCATGTAGACACAATCCCCATTTAGCCATTATACAAAGAACGTATTGCCACATCTTTTAAACGCAGCCAAAAGTTTATTACCAATTTATTGGAAAGACACGGAAGTTCTAACTAGGGTGCATTATAAAGGTATTGAGCATTGTGGAGTCAGAACAATGGATAGTTACCTGTAAAGACCACTATGATAAATTCTATATAATATGTGCTACATGGATCCTATATAGCTCTTCTGTTGGCAACAAATCAGTTAGCGCTCCAAGAACAATCCCAACTCAGCTAGAGGATAGACTCTCCACATCTATGTAATCATGAGGCTTAATTGATGAGGATTAGGACTTTAGACTTTACTAGCTAATTGGGGTTTCAATTTTTTTTTTTTCCAATATAAATTTTTATTGAGGGAAAAGAATGTTTAACAATACGGTAGAAGTACATCTTGTATACAATAATTAAAATATAGTAAAAAAATAAACCATTAACTACTTGTCGACCAGCCGCCGTCATTATACGGCGGCAGGTCGGCTCTCCTGCGCGAATAGCAGCTGTGCGAGGGGGCTTTAAGGGCTCTAGGGGGCGCGCCCACGGCACGACATTGTAGCCAATGCGTGTGGCTGGCGGCCGCGATGTCCGCTGGGGATCAGGAACAGCGATCTCTCTCTACTTCCACTCAGTCCCATCCCCCCACAGTCAGAAACACCTCCCTAGGACACACTTAACCCCTTGATCTCCCCCTAGTGTTAACCCCTTCCCTGCCAGTGACATTTATATAGTAATCAGTGGTTATTTTTAGCTCTGATCGCTGTATAAATGTCAATGGTCCCAAAAAAGTGTCCGATCTATCCGCCACAATGTCGCAGTCCTGCTAAAAATTGCTGATCACTGCCATTACTAGTAAAAAAATAAATGTAACAAAAAAAATGCCATAAATATATCCCCTATTTTGTAGATGCTATAACTTTTGCGCAAACCATTTAATATACACTTATTGCAATTTTTTTTCCCCAAAAATATTTAAAAGAATACATATTGGCCTAAACTGATGAAGACATTTTTTGGGGGATATTTATTATAGCAAAAATGAAAAAATATTGTTGTTTTTTTCAAAATTTTCACTCTTTTTTTGTTTATAGCGCAAAAAAAAAAAAAACGCAGAGGTGATCAAATACCACCAAAAGAAAGCTCTATTTGTGGAAAAAAAAGGACGTCAATTTTGTTCGGGTACAGCATCGCATGACCGCGCAGTTGTCAGTTAAATCGATGCAGTGCCGTATCTCAAAAAAGGCCTGGTCATTAAGGGGGCAAATCTTCTGGTCCTTAAGTGGTTAATGACAAAGTGTAACATAAAACACATGCAAAGTCTGTCTATGTTAATCAAGTATTCCATTTGGTATTGGAGTTTCAATTCATGACAGTTTGACCAAAGTTGGTTTCGTCCTGGATGGGTTCTCTTTTTTTTCTTTTTTTTTTTTTTTTTACTTATAATTTTACCACTGTATATATATATAGACTGTACCTACTATTTAGATTCTTCATGTCTCACATCTCTTTTTCTAATGATACTTTCCTTTCCATCTCCCCAAATGCAATCCTATTATCATATGCTGTGTTATCTGATATTACAGAATGAAACCTGAATTGCACTCAGGCAAGGATATTGCATTTGAAGTATTTTTCTTTTTTCCGAACTTTCTTTCTTTTTTCAATGATCTCTATACTACACTATGTGCATGGATAGTGTAAGATACAAAATGTGTATAAAATAAACACTGATAAGACGTATTATCTGGACCTCCTGTTTGGTCTGTTGTGCTAAAATATAAAAAAAATCATATAAATTCAGGTTATACAAAAATATGCATTTTATTCTATAGTTTACCCTGTTACAATGACACCAACGATATGATTCTGGTAAATAGAAGTTTATTTATAAATTAAATCAAGGCTTTTTTTATGCTGTTTCTTATCTGCTACCAAAAATATATATAATAATAAACAAAACTAATACAAGTGAAAAATATTTTAAATATTAATGGTTAGAGAAATAGAAATAAACAAAAAAAAAAATCAACAGGAATATAATAGCTACAGGGAGAAGGGGAAGGTGGAGTTAATTAATTGTATTTAGGGTTAATAAGCACTATGCCAAAAGGTCAATTTTTCACAACAGTAACTGTACCAGCTACTGTATTTAAACGGCAACTCCCGGCTGTCATTTTGACAACCAGAAATTTCCTGGAAATGCAAGGGAAAGGAGAGGTAGAGAGGTAAGAAAGGCAGAAGGACAGAGCATACCACAAACACCCACTATACTTTGATTGCAATTTTTAGGCATGTGTAGCACACCCAATGACCACAACTGGCCAATGTCCAAAAATGTCCACAACAAAGTTGTTACAAATTCTTAAAAATCAGTTAAACAAGCCCTTACTTACCTCTCTAACAGCTTGTACTTTGAAGCAATTAATCCTCAATTATAACAGCAAAGGCTCTGAAGTTGGGTTTCCAGTGGGGAAAATAAGGAGAGAGGAGTTACGATTTTATGGGTCTCTGTTGTTAAATTTGAAAAAAAATAAATTCCAGAGCTATAGAGGCAGATGGGGGCTTTTTTAGGTGTTTTTTTCTACATTAACAGAGTATTGAAATATTAATGAGCGTAGTCTGGGCACAAGTTCACTTTTAAATGCAATTTAACCGCTTCCGATCAGCCGCCTTCATTATACTGTGGCAGGTCGGCATGATCCCGTGAACTGTTGTAGCTATACGTCAGTTCAGCGCACACCGCTGGAGGCACGCATGCACCCCGCTGCACAGTGGGGGTGCCGATTCTCATGGCCGATGGTCGCAATGACCGCCGGCCACGAGCGATCGTGAGCACGAGGGACAGAACACAGAAGTGTGTGTGTAAACACACAAATCCGTGTTCTGTTCTGAGAGGAGCGACAGATTGTGTGTTCCTATTAGCTAAGAACCACGATCTGTCACTTCCTCTAGTCAGTCCTCTCCCCCTTCAGTTAGAATCACCTCCCAGGGAACACAATTAACCCCTTGATCACCCCCTAGTTTTAACCCCTATTTATTATAGCAAAAAGTAAAAAATTTTGCGTTTTTTTCAAAATTGTCGCTCTTTTTTTGTTTATAGTGCAAAAAATAAAAACCGCAGAGGCAATCAAGTACCAACAAAAGACAACTCTATTTGTGGGAAAAAAGGACGTACATTTTGTTTGGGTACAGTGTCGCACGCGCAATTGTCAGTTAAAACGGCGCAGTGCCGAATCGCAAAAAATGGCCCGGTCATTCAGCAGACAAATCTTCCGGGGCTGAAGTGGTTAACCTAAGTAAAAAAAAATGAAACAAAAAATTAGGAGCTTAGCATTAAAGAAAAGCAGGAAAAAGAAGATTTGGGGTGCTGAGAAACCAAAAGGAAAAAGACAGATTGTTTTTTTCTATTGGCACCTTAAAAATTCCATTTCCTGTATCTTGAAAATTAAAGAAAAGCAGCTTAGTGAAATGTTCTCCTCCTTCCCAGCACTGACCTCCACTGATGTATTGCTCTTGCATCCAGTGTTGGCCTTTTTTTGGGCTGAATGACGCCTAGCATCATCCAACCCATTTGTTTTGGCCCAGGCCAACAAGAATTACACAACCTGAGCTCACAATAATTCTGGACAGCACAGAATTTAGACCATTGCAATACACAAGTGTCACATTGTCCAGGACTAAGGATTGCCCCTACTGTAATTGGAGAAAAAGGTAAAGGACTCGGGATGGTGAGGGGTAGGGATGAGCCGAACACCCCCCGGTTCGGTTCGCACCAGAACCCGCGAACGGACCGAAAGTTCGCACGAACGTTAGAACCCCATTGACGTCTATGGGACTCGAACGTTCGAAATCAAAAGTGCTCATTTTAAAGGCTAATTTGCATGGTATTGTCCTAAAAAGGGTTTGGGGACCCGGGTCCTACCCCAGGGGACATGTATCAATGCAAAAAAAACTTTTAAAAACGGCCGTTTTTTCGGGAGCAGTGATTTTAATGATGCTTAAAGTAAAAAAAAAAAAAGTGAAATATTCCTTTAAATATCGTACCTGGGGGGTGTCTATAGTATGCCTGTAAAGTGACGCGTGTTTCCCATGTTTAGAACAGTCCCTGCACCAAATGTCATTTTTAAAGGAAAAAATCTCATTTAAAACTGCTTGCGGGTTTAATGTCATGTCGGGTCATGGCAATATGGATGAAAATCAGTGAGACAAACGGCATGGGTACCCCCCAGTCCATTACCAGGCCCTTTGGGTCTTGTATGGATATTAAGGGGAACCCCGCACCCAAATTAAAATAAGGAAAGGTGTGGGGCCACCAGGCCCTATATACTCTGAACAGCAGTATACAGGCGGTGCAAACAAGACAGGGACTGTAGGTTTGTTGTTAAGTAGAATCTGTTTGTAATTTTGAACATTTTTAACGTGTTTAGCTCCAGCCAAAAAATCTTTTCTAAGCTTTTTGGAAAACATAGGGAAGGGTTATCACCCCTGTGACATTTGTTTTGCTGTCTTTCCTCCTCTTCAGAAGATTTCACCTCACTTTTTTGTCCCAATGAAAAATGTTTTTTGAAAATTTGGGTTTTTTTGTGGAACAAGGATTGGAAAGCATCAGTGGAAAGGAGAAATTGTTTTCCCATATTAACTCTTACAGGAGAGAATTTCCCTTCCTAGGGGTAGACACTAGGGGCACTGCACTAAATGTAAATTGCAGGAACGGATCTAGCTGAACACTGTGAGCAGGACGCACTGCACTAAATGTAAATAGTCTAGAAGATAACAGGAACGGATCTAGCTGAACACTGTGAGCAGGACGCACTGCACTAAATGTAAATAGCAGGAACGGATCTAGCTGAACACTGTGAGCAGGACGCACTGCACTAAATGTAAATAGTCTAGAAGATAACAGGAACTGATCTAGCTGAACACTGTGAGCAGGACGCACTGCACTAAATGTAAATAGCAGGAACGGCTCTAGCTGAACACTGTGAGCAGGACGCACTGCACTAAATGTAAATAGCAGGAACGGATCTAGCTGAACACTGTGAGCAGGACGCACTGCACTAAATGTAAATAGCAGGAACGGATCTAGCTGAACACTGTGAGCAGGACGCACTGCACTAAATGTAAATAGCAGGAACGGATCTAGCTGAACACTGTGAGCAGGACGCACTGCACTAAATGTAAATAGCAGGAACGGATCTAGCTGAACACTGTGAGCAGGACGCACTGCACTAAATGTAAATAGCAGGAACGGATCTAGCTGAACACTGTGAGCAGGACGCACTGCACTAAATGTAAATAGCAGGAACGGATCTAGCTGAACACTGTGAGCAGGACGCACTGCACTAAATGTAAATTGCAGGAACGGATCTAGCTGAACACTGTGAGCAGGACGCACTGCACTAAATGTAAATAGTCTAGAAGATAACAGGAACGGATCTAGCTGAACACTGTGAGCAGGACGCACTGCACTAAATGTAAATAGCAGGAACGGATCTAGCTGAACACTGTGAGCAGGACGCACTGCACTAAATGTAAATAGCAGGAACGGATCTAGCTGAACACTGTGAGCAGGACGCACTGCATTAAATGTAAATAGTCTAGATAGAAGATAACAGGAACGGATCTAGCTAAACTGAATACAGTGTATATATATATATATGCAACACCTGGGATGCATATATATATACACAATACACTGTAAGTGCAGCTAACTGACTGACTGTTCTGCCTAATCTATCTAACTCAAATCAAATGACACTGTCTCTCTCTCTCTCTATCTCTCAGCACACCGGAACACACACTACACAGGGCCGCCGTGCAGGCGGCCTTATATAGTGTGGGGTGTGTACTAAATCCCCTGAGCCATAATTGGCCAAAGCCACCCTGGCTTTGGCCAATTACAGCTCTCTCTACTGACGGCGCTGTGATTGGCCAAGCATGCGGGTCATAGTGCATGCTTGGCCAATCATCAGCCAGCAATGCACTGCGATGCCGCAGTGAATTATGGGCCGTGACGCGCCACACGAATTTAGCGCGAACGGCCCATAACGTTCGCAATTCGGCGAACGATCGAACAGCCGATGTTCGAGTCGAACATGGGTTCGACTCGAACACGAAGCTCATCCCTAGTGAGGGGTAACGGTCCCACAACACCCACAAAAATCTGGCAATTCACTTCAGGAAAGAGACAGAATAGAATAAATCAAATTTATCCTGTTGCCATAAATACAATTTTTATTTAATTCAGATGAAAGTATTCAATTCCCTCTGCATGAAAACGCAGCAGAAAAACTTACTAGCTCTAAGATAAATATTAAACAATATTCAGCATTATTATTAGCATGTTCATTACAATTTCACATATAAATGATGATAGACAAATCCAAATTTATATTTTATGTGTTTTTCCTGCTTGCTTTTTTTTTTCATAAAACAAACAATAAAATAAACCGAGCAACATTTTAAGAGATAAGCAGAAATATAATATTTAGTAAAATGAGCACAATGGAAAAATAAACATTTATCATACAAATGCTGGAGCGAGAACAAAAAATAATGGAGATTTATAAAAGGAGATATCCTTGACCTTCTTCTGAAAAATTAACCCATCTGTTAAGCTGCTCATTTTACTTTACCACTTAGTAAGTCAGGGACCAAAAAAAAGTATGCAGGTGGTGTCAGTAAAAAAAGAAAAAAGAAAAATGGCACAGGCATGACCTAATGCCTAGGCATTGGCTATGATCTTACCCTAGGGTCTTAAAGCGCCAACATTCAGACAGAGTCAGCCAATCATTACCAACTCCTGAACTTTGATCTTCGCCTTCAGCTGAGATCACATGACTAATACAAAGGTTTCCTGAAAGTAGGCAGTAGACTGATATTGCCAATCTTTTCAAGATGCCCCTAAGAATCAATTTCCAACCGTCTTTTGGTTACAGTTTGAACCTAGAACCTTTCGGTGAATCTGTATTCATAATCAATTCCAATGAAGAGATAAAATCCAGGGGCACTTATAGGTCCTTTCCTATTATTGGCAACATTCTAAGGTTAAAAGACTAAAATCTAGGCAAAGTACTTTTTGCATGTGTAGCACACCCCCATGTGGGAGCCATTGGCAAATACAGTCCTATTTCCCCCACTTGGAACACACATAGTCAGGCACAAAGCATTTTTTTTCATTCTTCCACTGGCTCAAAAACAGGCTGGGGTTTTTAGTGAGAACAATGAACTGGGATAGGGAGATGGAGCATGGTATACCCAGAAAAATGTAGGACTGGATAACTGTAGGACTTCTCAATTTCTGGCTGCACTGTACAAAACTGCTGGCTGCACTGCGCAACTGCAGAATGTCCCACAGGATCCCTAGGCTGTTGGTGACCTGTACTCCCTCCAGAGTTACACACTGTCACTTTCCTTCAGCACTGGGGTCATCTACTCACCTGAGGATCATCAGTTGCCTCCTGCGGATATCTATATGACTCTTCCTCATGAAGGAGATGTAGACTTACACCACCATAGGACAGCTAGACTCTTTTCCACCAACTTCCTCTTGGCTCTCTCCAGTGAGCTACTCCAGACTCAACTTGATCCCTGCTAAAAGGCCTCCTCTAGGACCTCTCACAGGGGTTTTCTCCTGCAGGACGGGACCCAGGGACATTACCCTGCCTGCTCAGGCCTCAGACTAATTATAAGCTCTCTCTCACCATCTTCTGGGCACACCTCCCCAAGCACTGGCTGGAGTCTCATAAATATTCAGACTGCTTGTTTTGTCAGTTCTCTCACTATACTTATAGAATTCTTTATAAGACAGGGGGAAGAAACAGAATAGCGGACTTTGAAACATTGAGCAACTAGATAATTAAACCCTGCTCCACTGATTACAGGGGAACCAAAATAAATCTACCTAGCAGCCTGCTCTACACTAGGAGGGTGCTACATGTGTGTATCCCATGCAGTGACAAAGCAAGTAATGAAAGGCATGTTGGCTCAAGATTTTAATGCTTTCACCATACAATGTTGCTAATAAAAAAAAAAAAAGTCTACGAGTGCCCCTAGATATGATCCTTTCTTTGGAAATGATCACATAACCAATGCTTAGGCATTTTTTATTTACCCATTATGATGGTCACAATGGATAGGGTATTGATTACGTTTTGCAAACCCATAAATCCATCAGATAGAAATGTGTACAGCCAAAGGATCCAACACCCAAACAGAAGGGAAGTAACCTGGTGTATTGTGCCAGGTTTAGAGAGTAATGTCAAGACCTTTGACATTTGTGAGACAAAACAACCACCAAACAAATGGATGGCACCATATAGGAAGGTGAACTCTGCAGACCAGAACCCCTTCCGTATCAGGAAAGGAAATCCTTTCCAGCAAAGTGAGGTGCATGTTTTGCACATTTTTCCATCTGGCTAGGTGCACGCTTCACAGAGTGTGTGTGTGTATGTGTGTATATGCATGGACACACATGTATCCAGAGTCTTCAACTCATTTTTTGTTCTCTGACCTGTGCCCTACATATGCTTCCTCTTAATGACCTGACTCTCTCCTAGCCTGATGTTGCATTCTGCTCAGTACAGTTGCCTACTCTTTTATGACATCAGTTTCTTACAAGACCTTAATTCAGCTTGTGATTTGGTACTGTGCTGCCTGCTCATTGTTGACCCTGGCTTTCTCTGTGACTCTGCTATTGGTTGTGTTCCATGGAAAAATGGAGATACCCCCTGGGTGGGATTTTAAACAGCAACACTACCAAGGTTGAATAAAAACAATATTTATTGAAACATATAAAATATGATCATTCACACATGTGATGATCTATGAAAAAACATAGGGCAAGAGCAAATAGTATGATCATTGCAAGACATTACAAAATGCATGTAGTACATATATTCCAATACTCTCCAATATCCGAGAAAAATCTTTTGTACCCGACGCGTTTCAGGTTCAAGCCCTTCGTCAGGGGTAATTATACAGGAGAAATATGCATTCAACAATTTATCAACATAAGATGAATGCTGCAATGCTCAGATGTACAATTGTTCAATAGGGATGAGTCGAAAACCCCCCTGGTTCAGTTCGCACCAGAACTTGCCAACAGGCAAAAAATTTGTGTGAACACCGTTAAAGTTTGTAGGACACGAATATGAAAAATCTAAAGTGCTCATATTAAAGGCTTATGTGCAAGTTATTGCCATAAAAAGTGTTTGGGGATGCGGGTCCTTCCCCAGGGGACATGTATCAATGCAAAAAAAAGATTTAAAAACTGATGTTTTTTCAGGAGCAGTGATTTTAATAATGCTTAAAGAAACAATACAAATTAAATATTCCTTTAAATTTTTTGTCTGGGGGGTCTCCTTAGTATGCCTGTAAAGTAGCGCATCTTTCCTGTGTTTAGAACAAAATGACATATCTAAAGGAAAAAATGTAATTCAAAACTGCTTGCGGCTGTAATGAATTGTCGGATCCTGGCAATATAGATAAAAATCATTGAAAAAAAATGGCATGGGTCCCCCCCAGTCCATTACCAGGCCCTTTGGGTCTGGTATGAATATTAAGGGGAACCCTGCATCAAAATAAAAAAAAAAATTGTGTGGGGGTCCCCCCAAAATCCATACCAGGCCCTTCAGGTCTGGTATGGATATTAAGGAAAACCCTGCACCAAAATAAAAAAATGGCATAGGGCCCCCCAAAATCCATACCAGGCCCTTTAGGTCTGGTATGGATTTTAAGGGGAACCCCGAGCCAAAAAAAAAAATGGCGTAGGGGTCCCCCCAAAATCCATACCAGACCCTTATCCGAGCATGCAACCTGGCAGGCCGCAGGAAAAGGGGGGATGAGAGAGCGCCCCCCCGAACCATACCAGGCCACATGCCCTCAACATGGGGAGGGTGTTTTGGGGTCCCCAAAACACCTTGTCCCTATGTTGATGGGGACAAGGGCCTCATCACCATAACCCTTGCCCGGTGGTTGTGGGGGTCTGCGGGCAGGGGTTTATAGGAATCTGGAAGCCCCCTTTAACAAGAGGACCCCCAGATCCCACTCCCCTATGTGAATGGGTATCGGGTACATTGTACCCCTACACATCCACCAAAAAAAAAGTGCAAAAATGGTAAAAATGACAGTAGACAATTTGGGACAAGTCCTTTATTAAGAAAAAAAAAGTGTTCCGCGATGTCCATTCATCTTCGATCACAGCGTTCGATGGACTGAGAGGAAAAAAAACGGAATAAACACTGCCTCCATGGGAGGCTCCCGCTGACTGCAGGCTTTCTGCATTAACAGCTGTTATATAGCTGAGGGTGGGGCCACCCGGTGATGTAAATGGATGAACCCGCCCCCCTCTGACATTACGCGACCTTGGGAGACAGCACAGGGTGATTAGGGTGTGCCCAGGCACAACTGGCACACCCCGTGTGCACGCCTATGTCAAGAAGCCATTTGGATGAGTAGTAAAACAATTTCAGAATTGCAGAATAAGTCCAGTTGAATGAGACTGACTACTACTAGTATACCATGACCTGGATAAATGGGAACCTTCACATACGTTTATGAATGCAATAAACTCTTAATTTAGCCATAATCTCTGCATTGTTATTTTTGTAAACTCAATTCTTCTAGTTGCAAGGCAAAGATGTAAATCAGCCTTTTATGTGCTGCTTGTGTTATAAGTCACAAGAAGACATAAACAATTTAGCAATGCCTAGTTTTCGCAGCAGTATGCAGCATTTTATCACCATATAAACTTTACTCCCAGATTACATTTTTGCATTACATCAGACTCCGGTTACTTCTCTCCACTGGTAAAAACAGATTACAGGCCTCTGTCAAGGCAAAAGGAAGATCGTGCCTTCCATGCTGTATTTTGTCAGTTGGTTAGCATTTCTTCTGATGGTCTCTGGGTAATCTGTATGTCCTTCCTCCCTACAGCCTTCCTCATCTCTTCTGACAAGATGTTACAATGTATCCTGAGCTATTAAGTGTTCACCGATACTCAAGAGCCCAACAAAAATTGACAATGCTAATTCTCCAAGTTAATGAATGACCGTTTGGCAACCATTCAATGTAGCTTTTACAGCAATAGATAAGCCACTTCCTCCCCATGTAAGCTGTGCTGCATGTTGCATGCACCAGACACCTCCAAACTGTACCCTGTACTATACAAAATAATGCTGCAGTTTTATCTTTCCATTATCTAAGGTTATTAAAATATATAATTTAGCTTAAAAAGGAAGAGTTTCTGGGGGGGGGGGGGGGTTAAGTAGCAAAATTGTATATGAGAAAAATAGTTGATTAAGAATCTTTTATTCAAACAAGGAATAAATACAACTGAACAGCAAATTTAAAAAATATATATGTTGTGGTTAGCGACAGACAACAAACACCAAACAATAGCTATTTTCTAAATTTGCTGTTCAATTGTTTTTATTCCTTTTTTGAATAAAAGATTCTTAATCAGCTATTTTTCTCATAAATGCTTTTGCTGCTTAAACCCCCCCCCCAGGAAACTCTTCCATTTTCTGTATATTTTTGGGGTGTGTAGCCTAGTCGACTCTCACGTATGTCTTTTTCCATTTTAAATAATTTAGCTTATTATGTTAAAAAGTAGCAAACATGCTTCTAACATTCTCAAGTATAATGCCCTCTGTCATGAAAATATGCACAGTATAAGACTTTTTTCTTTTTCTTTCTTTCTTAGTTTGAATAGGGTAGTCAAAGTATTTAAACTCCTGTCCATTTTTTTTTATTGCTCTTGACATCCTATTGGGAGACTTCCTTTCCTTGGAGATGCAACAGGATGTAAGGCCTTGATTAGACTAGCGGTTGGGGATGCCAAAAAGGTATGGTTGAGCTGCATTTTTAGCACCCCCCACCTCCTCCCTTAAGCTGAAAAATGACAGTGAAGGGTGTGTTCACATGCCTCGGTGGCGATGCTTCACGTCCGTGGCAAAAATTATCCAATATATCAAGTGAATCGGGAACTGCTGCAAACACCGCATAACCACATGCAATGCATTTGTTTGGAAATAATGGGGTAAACCAGGCAGTGAGGAGGCATCACATTGCCTCCTCACTGCCTGTCAATCTAGACACACATCTAAACCTAGCCTAAGAGGGAATTTCTACAAATTGGGGAAAGAATTCTCTTTTTGAACAGTTGTCATCAGAACCAGTGTGTCACCTACCTGGTAGGAGACTGAATTGACAAGGTTGGCCTGTCTTGTATCTCCAGCCCAGGCCCACTGAAGGTGAAACAGATGGTGCCGAGGGACAGGAGGAATGCGAGTGATGGTAGGTGTTGATAGCAGAACTTCCAGCAGGAGATGCAGGCTTGAGAAGTCAGGCAGGGCATCAGGAGCAGTTGTAAAGCAAGCTAGACCAGCTGAGATTAAAGGGGCACTCCGCATATGCTTCAGGTTCTGGAAGCGTGGCTTGCTGAGGCTCTCAGCAGGCTTTAGGCAGGAACACACTGGGATGACTGGAGTGGTTATGTAGGAGAACCGAAGCAGACATTCAGAAATGATATGAAGCCAAGTTGGAAGCAGAAGCGACCTCCTATCACAGTTAAAAAGGGCAGTGAGGCAGGGAAATGCCATCATAATGAGGGGACTTTAATTATCCTGATATGGACTGGGAAGACGGGACAGCTCACTCATTGAAGGCTCGTCATTTCATGAATGTCTTGCAGAACTTCATGTCTCAATTGGTGGATTCGCCAACTAGAAATAATGTATTGTTAGATTTATTAATTACGAACGATCCAAGTCTGGTCTCAGATGTGGCAGTACAGGACAACTTGGGATCTAGCGATCACAGGATCATCATATTTAGCATAAATCATAGGAAAAGGAGGCACGAGGGTAGCACAAGAACTCTAAATTTCAAAAGAGCCAACTTTTCTGAACTGTGTTCAATACTACAAGACATCAATTGGGACCAAAACCTAGAAACATTGAACACAGAGGAAAAATCAGAATGTTTTAGGAACATATTAAACAAAGGTATCACACAGTGCATTCCAATGGGAACTAAATATAGAAGAGTGAAGGTTAAATCTGGGTGGCTAAACCATAACGTAAAAAATCATATTAGAGAGCAAAAAATGGCCTTTAAAAAATATAAAGTGGAGGGGGCATTTACAGCATTCCAACAATACAAGGAATGCAATAAGAAGTGTTAGAATAAAATCAGGAAGGCAAAAAAAGACTGTGAGAGATACATAGTAGAGGAGAGTAAAAAAAAATCTAAGGAATTCTTTAGATATATTAACAATAAAAAGGCGAAATCAGAGCACATTGTCCACATACAGGACAATGATGGGAGGATGGTTACAGATGACACAGAGAAAGCAACTGTACTAAATGCTTTCTTCTCCTCAGCTTTTACACCAGAAAAGGAGGGGTGTATTGACCACCACAGTATGGTTAATGACATATCACATGATATAGCCTCATGGCTAACAAAGGCTGGAGTCAAGGAAAGACTAGATAAGCTTAACACAAATAAGTCACCAGGACCAGATGGCTTACACCTGAGAGTCCTCAAAGAATTCAGTCAGGTTATAGCTAGACCATTGTTCCTAATCTTTATGGACAGCATACTGACAGGAATTGTACTAGCTGATTGGAGAAAAGGCAATGTGGTACCAACATTCAAAAAAGGGCATAGACATATTCCGGGGAACTACAGACCAGTCAGCCTAACATCAATAGTAGGCAAATTATTGGAGGGATTGATAAGGGACTATATCCAAGAATTTGCTGATGAAAACAGTATCATTAGGGTTGTAAATCCATACCAGACCCATGCCAGACCAATCTGTTAACATTCTACGAGGAAGTGAGCTGCCATCTAGATAGGGGGAGGCCTGTGGATGTGGTGTATCTGGATTTTGTAAAAGCATTTGATACAGTTCCCCATAAATGCTTAATCTACAAGCTGAGCTCTGCAGGCATTGACCATAAGGTTTGTTCTTGGATAGAAAACTGGTTACAAGGGCGCTTCCAAAGGGTAGTGATAAATAGCATGTACTCAGACTGGTCTTGAGTGGTAACTGTGTACCACAAGGTTCTGTCTTGGGACCAATTCTGTTTAATTTATTCATATATGATATAGAGGAAGGGATAAATAGCTCAATCTCAGTTTTTGCAGACAATACAAAAATAAGCAGGGCAATAACTTCAAGCAGGATATAGAAATTTTACAGAAAGACCTAAACAAAATAATGGAGTGGGCAACTACAGTACATGGCAAATGAGGTTTAATGTGGAGAAATGTAAAATAATGCACTTGGGAGCTAAGAACATAAATACAATCTACTCACTGGGGGGAGAACCTCTGGGAGAGTCAAGGATGGAGAAAGATCTGGGGTCCTAGTGGAAGATAGACTGTGCAATAGCATGCAATGTCAAGCTACAGCTGCCAAAGCCGGCAGAATATTAACAGGCATAAAAAAGGGGATATACTCCAGAGACAAAACAGTAATCCTGCCACTTTATAAAACTCTGGTCTGGCACATCTGGAGTATTCCGTCCTGTTTTGGTCACCAGTCCTCACTCCTCAGAAGGGATGTGCTGGAGCTGGGGAGAGTCCGAAGAAGGGCAACTAAATTAATAAGGGGACTGGAGGACCTCAAATATGAGGAGCGACTACAAGCACTAAATTTACTCTCGCTGGAGAAAAGACGCTTGAGAGGGGACATGATAGCAATTTACAAATACCTCAATGGTGATCTCAGAGTAGGAAAAAAGCTATTCAATCTCTAGCGGTGTGAGAGGACATGGGGTCACACAATGAGATTGGTAAAGTGGCTTAACCATAAGCTGCTCAGGGGGTTTTCACTGTCAGGGTGGTAAGAATGTGGAACTCTCTTCCACAATTGGTGGTGTCAGCGGGGAATATTGATATTTTTTTTAAAACACTCTTGGGTGTGTATCTTAAAGAACACAACATACAGGAATATTCTAAATTATTATCGACACTGACTCATGTACACCTACACAGGTTGAACTGGATGGACTGTTGCCTGTATTCAACCTTACCTACTGTGTAACTATGTAACCTATAAAAATATGTTTACAAATTCACAATTTGCCTGTTCAAGACAAAAGGGGATCAACATAATTTTATTTTATTTGTACTGATTAATTAAAGTGTTACTAAACCCACAACAGTAAAATCACTCTGTATATGCAATAAAGCATGCTGGTATACTCAGTGTGGAACCTAAGGGGTTAATCCTCAACATTGTGTAAAGAGGCTGTTTGATCCTATCTTTTCTGATCCACCCCTTCTTCCACAGTCCTGAATGCATCTGCTGATAGTACAGAGCCATTTAAGTCACTCTGCACATGCTCAGTTTGGTGTGTATTGCTAGAGAGTTTCTTTCTTCTTGGGAGGGTGCATGTGATCAGCACATGGCCAATCAGCACTGTCCAGACAGAGGGTCAGTGGTCCTGCAGCCTTATAGAACAATCAGAGTACAATGAAAGCTCATCCTACAAGTTTTAACCAGACACTGATAGAAGTCACAGGACTGCTACAGTATATACTGCTGATGAGAAAAGGAATTTAGCAGTTTATATTTACTAAAATAATTGCATTTCCATGTTCTGTGTACTTTCAGAACCAAATATAGTGAATGCAGGGTCCTGGGTTTGTAACACTTTAACTGAAGTTTTGAGCAAGTATTCTCTTTAACAGTCTAGAAGAAGCAGATAAATCTGCAAAACACATCAACCTAATCCAGATTTTTTTTTGCCACTGCCGCTGAGCTGAATCCTGCATCACCATCTTTGTTGCTGATATCATCTGGTGCTAGTTGCTTCCTCCAGGTTCATGCAGCCTGGTCCCCTGATGACCTCCATCTACATGAATGGAATGTGACGCTTCCTGAGATATGTGACTGAGTACTGGCGACATCATTCTTGCCTAGGCCAGGGGACAATGTGGATTTTTCTTCCACAAGCAGTGGCATCTGCAGGGAGCATCGATAGTTTAAAAAAAGATTAGATGGGCACATTAACGATCACAACATACAAAGATATACAATGTACTATTGACATAAATACAAGCACACACACACACCACAGGTTGAACTGGATGAACTGGTGTCTTTTTTAAACCTCACCAACTATGTACCTAAATTATTAGAAAGTGCCACGCAGCCGTGGCTGTACCCTAGGTGGCTGCCTTGTTCACCTAGCAGTAGAAGTATTGTGTAAGAATAGGTCACCATACACATATACAAGGGGTCTCGCATACCTCTTTAAGTGTCTCTGGAAATCCAACCTGGTCCCCTCTTCATTAATACTAGGCATGAGCCGAACACCCCCCTGTTCGGTTCGCACCAGAACATGCGAACAGGAAAAAAGTTTGTTCGAACGCGCGAACACCGTTAAAGTCTATGGGACACAAACATGAATAATCAAAAGTGCTAATTTTAAAGGCTTATATGCAAGTTATTGTCATAAAAAGTGTTTGGGGACCTGGGTCCTGCCCCAGGGGACATGGATCAATGCAAAAAAAAGTTTTAAAAACGGCCGTTTTTTCAGGAGCAGTGATTTTAATAATGCTTAAAGTCAAACAATAAAAGTGTAATATCCCTTTAAATTTTGTAGCTGGGGGGTGTCTATAGTATGCCTGTAAAGGGGCACATGTTTCCCCGTGTTTAGAACAGTCTGACAGCAAAATGACATTTCAAAGGTAAAAATCTACTCGCGGCTATTGCATTGCCAACAATACACATAGAAGTTCATTGATAAAAACGGCATGGGAATTCCCCACAGGGGAACCCCGAACCAAAATTTTTTTAAAAAAATGACGTGGGAGTCCCCCTAAATTCCATAAAAGGCCCTTCAGGTCTGGTATGGATATTAAGGGGAACCCCGGCCAAAATTTAAAAAAAAAATGATGTGGGGTTCCCCCTAAATTCCATACCAGACCCTTCAGATCTGGTATGGATTTTAAGGGGAACCCCGCGCCAAAAAAAAAAAAAAACGGCGTGGGGTCCCCCCAAAAATCCATACCAGACCCTTATCCGAGCACGCAACCTGGCAGGCCACAGGAAAAGAGGGGGGGACGAGAGTGCAGAGGAGATGCTGGAAGAGAACGCCAGAGGAAGAACCAGAAGAGCCAGAAGAACCAGAAGAAGAAGATGAAGGAAGATAGAAGAAAGAAGAAGCATTTAAATAAAGGAATTGTCAAAAACTGTCTCTTGTCATTTTTAACATTTCTGACAGTTTTTTAGTGAAATGGTAGGGGTAAGTACCCCCTTACCATTTCACACAGGGGGGGCGGGATCTGGGGGTCCCCTTGTTAAAGGGGGCTTCCAGATTCCAATAAGCCCCCCGCTCGCAGACCCCCACAACCACCTGCCAGGGTTGTGGGGATGAGGCCCTTGTCCTCATCAACATGGGGACAAGGTGTTTTGGGGGGCTACCCCAAAGCACCCTCCCAATGTTGAGGGCATGTGGCCTGGTACGGTTCAGGAGGGGGGGCCGCACTCTCGTCCCCCCTCTTTTCCTGTGGCCTGCCAGGTTGCGTGCTCGGATAAGGGTCTGGTATGGATTTTTGGGGGGACCCCACGCCCTTTTTTTTTTTTTTTTGGCGCGGGGTTCCCCTTAAAATCCATACCAGACCTGAAGGGTCTGGTATGGAATTTAGGGGGACTCCCACGTCATTTTTTTTTTTAAATTTTGGTTCGGGGTTCCCCTGTGGGGAATTCCCATGCCGTTTTTATCAATGAACTTCTATGTGTATTGTCGGCAATGCAATAGCCGCGAGTAGGTTTAAATGGGTTTTTTCCTTTGAAATGTCATTTTGCTGTCAGACTGTTCTAAACACGGGAAACATGCGGCCCTTTACAGACATACTATAGACACCCCCCAGCTACGAAATTTAAAGGAATATTACACTTTTATTGTTTGACTTTAAGCATTATTAAAATCACTGCTCCTGAAAAAACGGCCGTTTTTAAAACTTTTTTTTGCATTGATCCATGTCCCCTGGGGCAGGACCCAGGTCCCCAAACACTTTTTATGACAATAACTTGCATATAAGCCCTTAAAATTAGCACTTTTGATTTCTCCCATAGACTTTTAAAGGGTGTTCCGCAGCATTTGAATTTGCCGCGAACACTCCAAAATGTTCGCTGTTCGGCGAACTTGCGAACAGCCAATGTTCGAGTCGACCTTGAGTTCGACTCGAACTCGAAGCTCATCCCTAATTAATACCAACAAGGGTCCCAATAATAGTAGAACTTTCTCCACTGGCTCCTCCACTCAAAAAATAAAAGCTTAAATAGGGTTTTATCAACATACACATAAACTCTTTATTAAAATAAATAAATAAAAAAAACATATTGCACTCACAAGTAAAGGGCGCTAGGAACAGCAGTCCACCACTTTAAAAGTCATATAAATTATTCAGGTTCTCTTAGGGCTGAGACCACAAGCATGACCTTAACCTGCAAACCGGCGTCCAATTCTGGATAGGCGCAATGACTCTTTAATAGGCATGTTCTGACGCATTTCATCACTGGCACATGACTTTCCCAAAGGGCGGGGACACATGGACAAAAACAAAAACAAAAAATTAAAGAGACAAATAAGAAAAGAAGAACAAATTTTCTGTATATGGGGGGGGTGAGAACAATGATGTCTAGTACCCCGGTGGGTGAAGGGGGGGGGAGACTAGTGCTGTACAAATGATAATTCTTCTTCTCTACAAGACTCTGGTCTGGCCGCACCTGGAGTATGCTGTCCAGTTGTGGGCACTAGTCCTCAGGAAGGATGTACTAGAAATGGAGCGAGTACAAAGAAGGGCAACTAAGCTAATAAAGGTTCTGGAGGATATTAGATATGAGGAAAGGTTGCGAGCACTGAAC
The DNA here is from genome assembly GCF_042186555.1 of Aquarana catesbeiana. Taxonomy (NCBI): domain Eukaryota; kingdom Metazoa; phylum Chordata; class Amphibia; order Anura; family Ranidae; genus Aquarana; species Aquarana catesbeiana. The sequence continues at coordinate 51,575,277 of NC_133324.1, read as the reverse complement.
TTATTCTCTCTGGAGAAAAGACGCTTAAGGGGGGATATAATTTCAATTTATAAATACCGTACTGGTGACCCCACAATAGGGATAAAACTTTTTCGCGGAAGGGAGTTTAACAAGACACGTGGCCACTCATTAAAATTAGAAGAAAAGAGGTTTAACCTTAAACTAGAGGGTTCTTTACTGTAACGGGCAGTGGTCTCAGCGGGGAGAATCGATAGTTTCAAAAAACTATTAGATACGTACCTGAACGACCGCAACATACAGGGATATACAAGGTAATACTGACATATAATCACACACATAGCTTGGACTTGATGGACTTGTGTCTTTTTTCAACCTCACCTACTATGTAACTATGTAACATGCCTCAGCCGCATGGCTCTGCTTTGTGGCAGAAGCAAGAATTACACCCCTTTGCTTTTGACGGGCATAGCACCTGCCAAACACAACCCATTCAAGTGAATGGGGCTTCTCTGCAAGTATATGAAAAGATGGTCCGCAACTCCTTACTTGCTCTTTAAAATCTTCAAAATGTACTGATTCTCCATAAAAGACACAGACAGCAGACGTAAACGCGTTTCAGCCTTGCGGGCCTTACTTACTAGCTACTCTGCAAAAACCCGGCAACCACGTGCTATGCATGCAGTTGCATCACGCTATTGCAGGGATCAAGGGGTTAAAGCAGGCGGTGAGGAGGCTACAAAATGTCTTCTCACCACCTGTCAAATGATCTCCAAGAGAATCTGAGCGTGGATCCAGAGCACCGCCAGTGTGAACAAGCCCTAAGGCTGTTATTCCTGAAACGCTCTAGTGTGCTGTTTTTGAATGAGCTGTTTATTTTTATTTTTTTTTATGAATAAACTTTGAAGACATGGAGCCATGTCCAGGACCTTCTGAATTTTTTGCAATGTAAAAAATGGAAAAGCCATTTCAAAAATAATTTTCAGGTAAGTGTTACAGCAATGACCCACTGAAAACCTCCCTCAAAAAAAAAAAAAAGCACACAACTTTGAGACTGACAGTTTCGATTTGGAAACTCCATTGTGTTTTATGGCCAGAAAACCTCCACACAATACGGCTTTGTGTTGATCACAGCCTGACACGTCTCATCTAGTTCACTACTTGAGTTGATCTTGACAGACAATGAAAAGCATTTCTCTCTATTTTAATATGCAATGTGATGTGAAGTCCCAGGGAGCCGAGCGCTACCTGAAAAATGTCTTCACAAAGCAATGAACCTTTTCAAATTTACTCACTCTCTCTAATCTCTTTAATTGTTTATTGCCGAACTCGAAAATCAAGTGCCGTAGAGTGATAAGAATACATTAGGCTTTCATCGCGGCATAATATTGAATTTACTTTTTCGGCAATTGTTTGTATTCTCTGAGAGATATGGAAATCAGCCAGTGGTGTATGAATAGATATGCACTGACACTGTCCAAACCGCCATGGGACCACCTAAGTGAGAGGCAGGGAAAGTGCGGCTCGCCTGCACCGCATTGAAAACCACATCCTCATTCGCATGCCAAAGTGTACTCCGGCACTGTATATCTCTCCTTCCTGTTGTGTATTACAATTTACCAGCAAAATTAGAGGGAATAATAATGTAATTTTTCTAATTAGTGGGATAAGATGACTATTATTTTTTATGCAAAGCCCTTTGTTGCTTAAAATACTTGAATATCAATCACTTGAAAATATGTACTGTTAATATTATTGCCAGCTTAATCTTTTATGTATTATTATACGAGGTATGTCTAAAAAGTCTGGTGAATGGTATCAGAAAACAAGCAAAACAGAAGATACAAACAAATTACCTTTATTGGCCTTCAAAATAATCGCCATCCTTCACAACACACTTTTAGCAACGTTCATAAAGCTTCTGGAAACTGTCAGCAAAGGCCCCTTAAGAAACCGATCGCAGAACCGCTGTCATACTGTCTTGGATTGCCGCCACGTCCGCAAAACGTGTGCCTTTCATGATGCTCTTCGGGCGGGGACTTTTTGGGTCATGCGAAAGACTGTGAACGCCATTTTATCGATTGCCGTTTGGATTCCAGGTCAAACTGGTAGCACGAGGTCTCTTCCCCTGTGACCAGAAAGGATGGATCCTGGTCACACATGGTAATGAAATCTCCAGAGGTTTCTATCTGTTTTGCTTTCTGTTTGTCTGTCAGCTTGTGCGGAACAAACCAGGAACAGGTCTTCTGCTTACCCAAATCTTTACGGACAATGGTGCGCATCGTGTCCTTGCTAATGCCCAATTCCTCCTCCATCAATCGTAGAGTCAGTCACCGATCTCGTGCCAGCATTTATCACACTCACTCGATTAGGTCTGGGGTTCCACTTGTCAATGGCCGACCTGAACGTGACTCATCCTCGGTCACTTCCTTTCTGTCGCAAAAGCGTTTGAACCAGTCGTAAACACATTTTCTGCACACGGCTTCCATCATGTACACTTGCACCAACATTTCATGCATCTCCGTTTTCCCCAATCTTTAGCAGAACTTGATGTTCACTCGTTGCTCCATTGCACTTTGACCCTACCTCTCACACTGACTACGTTTGACTGCCCGCAGCCAGTTTACCTTGGTGGTCACATGCAGGTGGCGCTTCTCAACGTATTTCTGGGTAGCCATGTGCATGGGTGTGCACCTGGCCCATGTTGCCATTGAGATATCAGACCACTTGTACTGTATACCTGTCATATTTGTTCATATTGCACAGTGGCTAAGTGGTTAGCACTTCTGCCTAGCAGCACTAGGATCATTGGTTCAAATTCCAATAATGGCACTACCTGTATGGATTTGCATTGTCTTCTTGTGCTGTGGATTTCCTCCCACAAGACATGCTGGTAGGTTACTTGGCCCTACTATGGGTATGTATTAATGAGAATTAGGGACCTTAGATTGTAAGCTACTTGAAGGCAAGGACTGATGTGAATGTACAATATAAACAGTATCTCACAAAAGTGAGTACACCCCTCACATTTTTGTAAATATTTTATTATATCTTTTCACGTGACAACACACACAACAAAAATTATACTTTGCTACAATGTAAAGTAATGAGTGTACAGCTTGTATAACAATGTAAATTTGTTGTCCCCTCAAAATAACTCAACACACATCCATTAATGTCTAAACCGCTAGCAACAAAAGTGAGTACACCCCTAAGTACAATTGTCCAAATTGGGCCCAATTAGCCACTTTCCCTCCCCGGTGTCATGTGACTCATTAGTGTTACAAGGTCTCAGGTGTGAATAGGGAGCAGGTATGTTAAATTTGGTGTTATCGCTCTCACTCTTTCATACTAGTCGCTGGAAGTTCAGCATGGTAACTCATGGCAAAGAACTCTGAGGATCTGAAAAAAAGAATTGTTGCTCTACATAAAGATGGCCTAGGCTATAAGAAGATTGCCAAGACCCTGAAACTGAGCTGCAGCACGGTGGCCAAGACCATACAGCGGTTTAACAGGACAGGTTCCACTCAGAAAAGGCCTCGCCATGGTCGACCAAAGAGGTTGAGTGCACGTGTTCAGCATCATATCCAGGGGTTGTCTTTGGGAAATAGATGTATGAGTGCTGCCAGCATTGCTGCAGAGGTTGAAGGGGTGAGGGGTTAGCCTGTCAGTGCTTAGACCATACACCGCACACTTCATCAAATTGGTCTGCATAGCTGTCATCCCATAAGGAAGCCTCTTCTAAAGATGATGCACAAGAAGCCCGCAAACAGTTTGCTGAACACAAGCAGACTAAGGACATGGATTACTGGAACCATCTCCTGTGGTCTGATGAGACCAGGATAAACTTATTTGGTTCAGATGGTGTCAAGCGTGTGTGGCGGCAACCAGGTGGTGAGTACAAAGACAAGTGTGTCTTGCCTACAGTCAAGCAAGGTGGTTGTAGTGTCAAGGTCTGGGGCTGCATGAGTGCTGGGGAGCTACAGTTCATTGTGGGAACCATAATATGCTAACATGTACTGTGACATACTGAAGCAGAGCATGATCCCCTCCCTTCGGAGACTAAGCCACAGGGCAGTATTCCAACATGATAACGACCCCAAACACACCTCCAAGATGACCACTGCCTTGCTAAAGAAGCTGAGGGTAAAGGTGATGGACTGGCCAGGCATGTCTCCAGACCTAAACCTATTGAGAATCTGTGGGGCATCCTCAAATGGAAGATGGATGAGCACAAAGTCTCTAACATCCACCAGCTCCGTGATGTCATCATGGAGGAGTGGAAGAGGACTCCAGTGGCAACCTGAGAAGCTCCGGTGAACTGCATGCCCAAGAGGGTTAAGGCAGAGCTGGAAAATAATGGTGGCCACACAAAATATTACCACGTTGGGCCCAATTTGGAAATTTTCACTTAGGGGTGTACTCACTTTTTTTGCCACTGGTTTAGACATTAACCCTTTCATGACTAAGCCTATTTTTGAAATGTGGTGTTTACAAGTTAAAATCCGTATTTTTTGCTAGAAAATTACTTAGAGTTCCCAAACATTATATATATTTTTTTAACAGAGAATCTAGAGAATAAAATGGAGATTGTTGCAATATTTTATATCACACGGTATTTGTGTAGCGGTGTTTTAAACGCAAATTTTTGGAAAAGTGACTTTCATGAATTTTTAAAAATCCAAACAGTAAAGTTACCCCAATTTTTTTGTATAATGTAAAAGATGATGTTACGCCGAGTAAATAGATACCAAACATGTCACCCTTTATAATTGCACGCACTCGGTGACAAACTACGCTACCTATGAGATATAGAAAGAAAGGACTGTAGGCCTTAGGCCTAGGGACTTTAGAGGTGTTGATATCAGAAAATTTTTATATATATATACACTGGTTCACAACCATGTTAGGATAAAAAACAAATTTTTATTACAATTAATATAAAAAGGCCTAACCACGGGCCAATACAAGATATAACAATTTCCAGAGAATTCATAAAGTGCTACTACATTTTATGATGCAAATACCAATTTCTTCCCGACATGTTTCGCTCAAATCGAGCTTCCTCAGGGGATTGTGTGGTATTAATTATAAAACTGAAAATTACATAAACAAAGAAAAATCATCAATACAAAAATATATATAATTAAGTGTTAAACAGATTACATAGTCAAAACAATATAACAAATTCCAAAATATCAAATCAATAATATAAAGTAAAATCAATATACATTATTATTAACTCAAGTTGTTAAACTAATATTTAATGAAGGAAAAAAAAAAAAAGGGGAAGGGGGGAAGGGGAAAGGGGATGAATTTCCATAGGCGACGCTTTAAATTTTTTTTACGGTTACCAGGTTAGAGTTACAGAGGAGGTCTAGGGCTAGAATTATTGCACTCGCTCTGACGATCGCGGCGATACCTCACATGTGTGATTTGAACACCGTTTACATATGTGGACGCGACTTCCGTATGCGTTTTCTTCGCTGTGCGAGCTCGCGGGGACGGGGCGCTTTAACATTTTTTTTTTTTTTATTTATATATATTTTTTAAACTTGTAAATTGTGTTTAAAAAAACTTTTTTTTTTTTTTTTAAATGTTATTGCTGTCAAAAGGAATGTAAACATCCCTTGTGACAGTAATAGGTGGTGACAGGTACTCTTTATGGAGGGATCGGGGGTCTAAAAGACCCCCGATCCCTCCTTTGCACTTCACAGTATTCAGATTGCCGAAAACGGCGATTCTGAACAATGTATATTTTTTTAAAACCGGCGCCATTGGCAGCCGAGTAAACGGGAAGTGACGTCATGACGTCGCTTCCGCGTTTACATTGAGAAGGCTGGAACAAAGCCACCCACAGCTTCGTTCCAGCCCGCCCCCAGCCACTGAAGGCGGCCGATTGGACACCGGGCTTCCCGATCGCACGGGAGGCCCGGTAAGAACGGCGGGAGGGGGGGATGTCCCCTCCCGATCCTCCGGTATAACAGCTGAGCGGCTTTTAGCCGCATCGGTTGTTATACTCGGATAGCCGATCGCCCGCTCTAAACAACGGTACCGGGATGATGCCTGCAGCTGCAGGCATCATCCCGGTATAACCCCGGAAAGCCGAGTACGCAGATGTGCGTACGGTCGGCGGGAAGGGGTTAATGGCTGTGTGTTAAGTTATTTTGAGGGGCCAACAAATTTACACTCTTATACAAGCTGTACACTCACTACTTTACATTGTAGCAAAGTGTCAATAATTCAGTGTTGACAAATGAAAAGATATAATAAAATATTTACAAATATGTGAGGGGTTAATTGACTGTGCTGTATAAGTACCAGTAATGAAGGAATGTAAGATAGTATAGGTGTATTGGAAACTGTGGTCAAGCCCATATTAAGTGATATGTTGGAGGAGGGTGGAGGAGGGTGGTCCTGCAGTGTGCTATGTGTAGGTTTACTAATGTTGCATATTCCTGCTTTCCTATTGAATTCATAGAGCTTCATTGGGCTTGCTTGGTTTTTCATACCGGTTTGGACCATGACATCTCTCTACACTAGCTGTTCTTAACCTTTTAACCCCTAAAAATAATTTTCAGATCTCAGCGAACCCCTGTGTAGTGCTCACCCCCAAAAGGACCACTTTTTTAGTCCCAGGTTCTTTTCCTACTAGTGTAGCAGCAGCCAGGCAAACTGCAACATTTACTCTTTCTGGCTTTGGGGTTGCTTAAAAAGGGGTTGCCCTTTTGGGACTTGTTTCACACTACTGTGGGCCATGCGGCCCTCGTTTTGTTGGGCGTAGCAGCCCATTCATTTTTTTTTAAATGTGGCTGTGAGCTTAAAAATTTGACTATGCGCTTTCCCTACGGTTTCTTTACCCACGTATATTGTTTAACCATCTCAAGTTCGGACACTTTCACCCCCTTCGAGTCTAGGCCATTATTCAGATTTCAGTGCTGGCACAGTTGGAATGACAATTACTCAATTATGCAACACTGTACTGAAATTAAATATAATTTTTTAGACAGTTAGAGCCTTCTATTTGTGATATTTAATTAGCACTAGGTTTGTTTAATTTTTGCTATATAAACAAAGAATACCGAAAATTTTGGAAAAAAAATATTTGTGTAAAATAATTGATTTTGTAAAGCTATCGTATTTGGGGGGGATTTCAGGGAGGGCACAGGAAATTGCCTTTGAAGTGTAGAAAGCACATAATTCTTTTATAGCGCGTCCTGGACATAATGGAGGAGTAGAGTGGCATATGATGAATGGGGTTTGTGGATCAATAGGACTGCAGTTCATTTTTTTGTTGTGAGTTCCATATTTAGTGTGATGCTAAGAAACATTAAATTCTTGATCTGTGATGAGTTTCCACTCAAATGATCTGGGATTTTTGATGATATACTGCTGGGGAAAAAAAAGATTGCATTGGTCTACAAATGAATTAAAAAAATCTTCTGTGAAAAATAAATGTAAAAAAATTAATGAGCGTAAAATGTGGGGTTTCTGCCTGAACGCCTGGCTGAGCTGTGAATTGGTGCTGCTGAATTTAAAGGTAGCCACACGTGGGTTTTAAAGTGAATTTGGGACATTAGTATGGGCCATAATTCTTGGTGGTTAATGTGACACCCCACTAGTAGTACCTGGCCTTTTATCCAGGTGAACCGCACAGCTAGTGTTCTCCACTTCTGTTTCTCTTTGGTCTAATTACAGTTACTTTGCTTTATAAGCAAGGAAGCTCAAACCTCTGCAGTATATTAGTGTGCTTTTACTAAACAAAAATGCTTTACATGCAAAACTATTACAATTTTAGGAATAGAATACAAGACTGACATATACACCTATAGCAAGCAAAATGCTACCTACTTCCTAGCAAATAAGCAGCCTATGGTCTGTAAACAGTAGAAATATGCTTAAAAGTTACTTATCTCATGTTACAGTGGGTTCACAATCTCTGTAGGCAATGAGGACCCAGGCTTAATCTATAAGCAGTTGCTGGAGATCAGGCAAAAGCGTCTTTAGGTATAGCTTCTTCTGGCTGTACAGACCTCCCTTAGTGTTAAGGCATTATGGATTCCTCTCTTTCAGTCTCTGTTGTTGGCTTTTATTTGGAAAGTGTACCATCCCCACATGGGTGTGGCTCCTTTTGCAAAACTGAGTTTAATGGGAAGAGCATTCTCCAATTCGCCCTCTAGATGTCACTTTTTTTATCACACATTCCATAGGTCATATATGTCAGGTTGTCAAGCTATTGTTGACCAAGGTTACAGAACAATAGGCTGATCCAACTGTCAACTGAAATACAACAATGGTGTCTAAGTTTCCATTGTTTGAGGACAGCCTGTGTAATTGTTACCAAGGCATTTGTTTGACAAGTATCCCCTTAACCACTTGCTGATCAGCCACAGTACATATACCGCGGCAGGTCGGTTCTATTGTGCAAAACGAGGTACCTGTACGTTGTTTCGTGTAATAAATACTGTAAGCGATCCCGACGCACGCCGCGGGAGCACACCTGCGGGTCCGGTGGACTCGATGCGCCAGCAACCCACAATCACTCCACGGAGAGGCAGAACGGGGATCTGCCTATGTAAACAAGGTGGATCTGCCTATGTAAACAGTGTCATTTACAGTATACATTGATCAGTGCATTTTTTTTTAGCACCGGTCACTGTAATAATGTCACTGGGCCCCAAAAAGTGTCACTTGGGGTCAGATTTGTCTGCCGCAATGTCGCTGTTCCGATAAAAATCGCAGATCACCGCCATCACTGGTAAAAATATTTAAAAAAATAAAGGTCCATAAATATATAGCCTATTTTGTAGGCGTTATAACTTTTGTGCAAACCAAAATACGCTTATTGCAATTTTTTTTACCAAAAATATGCAGAAGAATACATATTGGCCTAAAGTGATGAATATTTTTTTTTTAATATATATTTTTTGCCACCTGTCTGGGATTCACCCGGACAGTCCGGTTTTTGAATCATGTGTCCGGGTTTCAGGCGGACTGAAACCCGGACACATAATTCAGACCGGCTGTGGCTCCCCAAGTAACCAGGAAAGTAATACACAAATCTGTTGCCATCCGGGAGCTGCGAGCGGCCTTCTGGGGGCAGGTTTGGCATCACTAGGGGACAGGTGATGATGTCAGCAAGAGCAATTTGGTCACACCCATTGTTTGCTGTGGCACGCTATGTCCCAGGCCGCTAAAGTGTTCAAGTTTGGCTTGAAGAAAAGGTGGCAACTCTAGGGACAGGACCATGACACATCCATCACCGTGCTCACTGGTGCACGCTCTAGGAGTCGTGCACAAGCCTCTGATGTGGCTGATCTTACCGGCGCGTCCACCCTCATCAGCGCTGCTCCTGTCAAGTCATTTATATACAGTGGGGACGCAAAGACCCCCTTAAATTTTTCACTCTGTTATATTGCAGCCATTTGCTAAAATCATTTCAGTTAATTTTTTTCCTCATTAATGTACATACAGCACCCCATATTGACAGAAAAACACAAAATTGTTGACATTTTTGCAGATTTATTAACAAAGAAAAACTGACATATCACATGGTCCTAAGTATTCAGACTAGGGATGAGCTTCGAGTTCGAGTCAAACTCATGTTCGACTCGAACATCGGCTGTTCGCAAGTTCGCCGAACAGCGAACAATTTGCAGTGTTCGCGGCACATTCGAATGCCGCGGAACACCCTTTAAAAGTCTATGGGAGAAATCAAAAGTGCTAATTTTAAAGGCTTATATTCATGGTATTGTCATAAAAAGTGTTTGGGGACCTGGGTCCTGCCCCAGGGGACATGGATCAATGCAAAAAAAAGTTTTAAAAAACGGCCGTTTTTTCGGGAGCAGTGATTTTAATAATGCTTAAAGTGAAACAATAAAAGTGTAATATTCCTTTAAATTTCGTACCTGGGGGGTGACTATAGTATGCCTGTAAAGGGGCGCATGTTTCCTGTGTTTAGAACAGTCTGACAGCAAAATGACATTTCAAAGGAAAAAAAGTCATTTAAACTACTCGCGGCTATTAATGAATTGCCGGTCCGACAATACAGATAAAAGTTCATTGATAAAAACGGCATGGGAATTCCCCACAGGGGAACCCCAAACCAAAATTTAAAAAAAAAAATGACCTGGGGGTCCCCCTAAATTCCATACCAGGCCCTTCAGGTCTGGTATGGATATTAAGGGGAACCCCGGCCAAAATTAAAAAAAAAAATGGTGTGGTGTCCCCCTCAAAATCTATACCAGACCCTTCAGGTCTGGTATGGATTTTAAGGGGAACCCCCGCGCCAAAATTTAAAAAAACGGCGTGGAATCCCCCCAAAAATGCATACCAGACCCTTATCTGAGCACGCAACCTGGCAGGCCACAGGAAAAGAGGGTGGGACGAGAGAGCGGCCCCCACCCCCCTCCTAAACCGTACCAGGCCACATGCCCTCAACATTTGGAGGGTGCTTTGGGGTAGCCCCCAAAACACCTTGTCCCCATGTTGATGAGGACAACGGCCTCATCCCCACAACTCTGGCCGGTGGTTGTGGGGGTCTGCAGGCAGGAGGCTTATCGGAATCTGGAAGCCCCCTTTAACAAGGGGACCCCAAGATCCCGGCCCTCCCCCCTGTGTGACATGGTAAGGGGGTACAAAAGTACCCCTACCATTTCACTAAAAAACTGTCAAAGATGTTAAAAATGACAAGAGACAGTTTTCGACAATACCTTTATTTAAATGCTTCTTCTTTCTTCTATCTTCCTTCGGTTTCTTCCTCCATCTTCTTCTTCTGGTTCTTCCTCTGGTGTTCTCGTCTGGCATCTTCCCCCGCGGCGTCGGCGTCTTCTTTCCTTCTTCTCCTAGGGCCGCTCCGCATCCATGATGGCATGGAGGGAGGCTCCCGCTGTGTGTTGCTTTTCTCTCCATCTTTTTCTCTCCATCTTCTTCTCTTCATCTTCTTCTCTTCATCTTCTTTTCTTCATCTTCTTTTCGGCCCGCTCCGCATCCATGATGGCATGGAGGGAGGCTCCCGCTGTGTGACGCTTTGCCTCTTCTGACGGTTCTTAAAAACCATGGGGGCGGAGCCACCCGGTGACCCCGCCCCCCACTGACGCACGGGGACTTCCCTGTGGCATTCGCCGTGACGTCAGAAGGGGGTGGGGTTACGTAACGGATGACCCCGCCCCCCTCTGACGTCATGGGGAATACCACAGGGAAGTCCTGTCAAGTGCCCGTGCAGCAGAGGGGGCGGGGTCACTGGGTGGCCCCGCCCCCCATTATTTAGGAACCGTCAGAAGAGGAGAAGCGTCACACAGCGGGAGCCTCCCTCCATGCCATCATGGATGCGGAGCGGCCCGAAAAGAAGATGAAGAGAAGAAGATGAAGAGAAGAAGATGAAGAGAGAAGCATCACACAGCGGGAGCCTCCCTCCATGCCATCATGGATGCGGAGCGGCCCGAGGAGAAGAAGGGAAGAAGACGCCGACGAGGGAGGAAGATGCCGGACGAGAACACCGGAGGAAGAACCAGAAGAACCAGAAGAAGAAGATGGAGGAAGAAACCAAAGGAAAATAGAAGAAAGAAGAAAGAAGAAAGAAGAAGCATTTAAATAAAGGAATTGTCAAAAACTGTCTCTTGTCATTTTTAACATTTTTGACAGTTTTTTAGTGAAATGGTAGGGGTACCCCTTACCATTTCACACAGGGGGGAGGGCCGGGATCTGGGGGTCCCCTTGTTAAAGGGGGCTTCCAGATTCCGATAAGCTCCCCGCCCGCAGACCCCCACAACCACCGGCCAGGGTTGTGGGGATGAGGCCCTTGTTCTCATCAACATGGGGAAAGGTGTTTTGGGGAGCTACCCCAAAGCACCCTCCCAATGTTGAGGGCATGTGGCCTGGTACGGTTCAGGAGGGGGGGCGCTCTCTCGTCCCCCCTCTTTTCCTGTGGCCTGCCAGGTTGCGTGCTCGGATAAGGGTCTGGTATGGATTTTTAGGGGGACCCCACGCCGTTTTTTTTTTTAATTTTGGCGCGGGGGTTCCCCTTAATATCCATACCAGACCTGAAGGGCCTGGTATTGAATTTAGGGGGACCCCCCACGTCATTATTTTTTTAAATTTTGGTTCGGGGTTCCCCTGTGGGGAATTCCCATGCTGTTTTTATCAATGAACTTCTATGTGTACTGTCGGACCGGCAATGCATTAATAGCCGCGAGTAGTTTTGCATGACTTTTTTTCCTTTGAAATGTCATTTTGCTGTCAGACTGTTCTAAACACGGGAAACATGCGCCCCTTTACAGGCATACTATAGACACCCCCCAGGTACGAAATTTAAAGGGATATTACACTTTTATTGTTTCACTTTAAGCATTATTAAAATCACTGCTCCAGAAAAAACGGACGTTTTTAAAACTTTTTTTTGCATTGATCCATGTCCCCTGGGACAGGACCCAGGTCCCCAAACACTTTTTTATGACAATAACTTGCATATAAGCCTTTAAAATTAGCACTTTTGATTATTCATGTTCGTGTCCCATAGACTTTAATGGTGTTTGCGTGTTCGAACAAATTTTTTGCCTGTTCGCATGTTCTGATGCGAACCGAACAGGGGGGTGTTCGGGTCATCCCTAATTCAGACCCTTTGCTCAGTATTTAGTAGAAGCACCCTTTTGATCTAATACAGCCATGAGTATTTTTGGGAAAGATGCAACAAGTTTTTCACACCTGGATTTGGGGATCCTCTGCCATTCCTCCTTGCAGATCTTCTCCAGTTCTGTCAGGTTGGATGGTAAACATTGGTGGACAGCCATTTTTAGGTCTCTCCAGAGATGCTCAATTGGTTTTAAGTCAGGGCTCTGGTTGGGCCATTCAAGAACAGTCACGGAGTTGTTGTGAAGCCACTCCTTCGTTATTTTAGCTGTGTGCTTAGGGTCATTGTCTTGTTGGAAGGTAAACCTTCGGCCCAGTCTGAGATCCTGAGCACTCTGGAGAAGGTTTTCGTCCAGGATATCCCTGTACTTGGCCGCATTCATCTTTCCCTCGATTGCAACCAGTCGTCCTGTCCCTGCAGCTGAAAAACACCCCACAGCATGATGATGCCACCACCATGCTTCACTGTTGGGACTGTATTGGACAGGTGATGAGCAGTGCCTGGTTTTCTCCACACATACCGCTTAGAATTAAGGCCAAAAAGTTCTATCTTGGTCTCATCAGACCAGAGAATCTTATTTCTCACCATCTTGGAGTCCTTCAGGTGTTTTTTAGCAAACTCCATGCAGGCTTTCATGTGTCTTGCACTGAGGAGAGGCTTTCGTCGGCCACTCTGCCATAAAGCCCTGACTGGTGGAGGGCTGCAGTGATGGTTGACTTTCTACAACTTTCTCCCATCTCCCGACTGCATCTCTGGAGCTCAGCCACAATGATCTTTGGGTTCTTCTTTACCTCTCTCACCAAGGCTCTTCTCCCCCGATAGCTCAGTTTGGCCGGACGGCCAGCTCTGGGAAGGGTTCTGGTCGTCCCAAACCTCTTCCATTTAAGGATTATGGAGGCCACTGTGCTCTTAGGAACCTTAAGTGCAGCATAAATTTTTTAGTAACCTTGGCCAGATATGTGTCTTGCCACAATTCTGTCTCTGAGCTCTTCAGGCACTTCATTTGACCTCATGATTCTCATTTGCTCTGACATGCACTGTGAGCTGTAAGGTCTTATATAGACAGGTGTGTGGCTTTCCTAATCAAGTCCAATCAGTATAATCAAACACAGCTGGACTCAAATGAAGGTGTAGAACCATCTCAAGGATGATCAGAAGAAATGGACAGCACCTGAGTTAAATATATGAGTGTCACAGCAAAGGGTCTGAATACTTAGGACCATGTGATATTTCAGTTTTTCTTTTTTAATAAATCTGCCAAAATGTCAACAATTCTGTGTTTTTCTGTCAATATGGGGTGCTGTGTGTACATTAATGAGGAAAAAAATGAACTTAAATGATTTTAGCAAATGGTTGCAATATAACAAAGAGTGAAAAATGTAAGGCCCCTTTCACACTGGGGTGGTTTGCAGGCATTATTGAGCTAAAAATACTGCCTGCAAACCGCCCCTAAACAGCCTCCGCTGTTTGTTCAGTGTGAAAGCCCGAGGGCTTTCACACTGAAGCGGTGTGCTGGCAGGAGAAGAAAAAATCTCCCGCAAGCCGCATCTTTGGAGCGGTAAAGGAGCGGTGTATTCACCGCTCCTAAACCGCTCCTGCCCATTGAAATCAATGGGACAGCGCGGCTATACCACGGCAATATCGCCGCTATAGCCGCGCTGTATGAGAGATTTTAACCCTTTTTCGGCCACCAGCGGGGGGTTAAAACCGCACCGCTAGCGGCCGAATACGGCGGTAAAACAGCGCTAAAAATAGCGCTGTTTTACCGCCGACGCCCCCTACCGCCCCAGTGTGAAAGCAGCCCTAAGGGGGTCTGAATACTTTCCGTCCCCACTGTACACTGGCCAGATAGGGGTGGTAAAAGTAGAAACAATCTCTCTCAATCAACATTTAAGCTGTACACACGATCGGATTTTTTTCCGAAGGATGTTGGCTCAAACTTGTCTTGCATACACACGGTCACACAAATGTTGTCGGAAATTCAGAACGTCAAAAATGCGGTGACGTACAACAAGTCTTGTTGTCGGAAAATTTGAGAACCTGCTCTCAAACATTTGTTGGCGGAAATTCCGACAATGGAGCATACACACGGTCGGACTTTCCGACAACAAGCTCACATCCAACATATGTTGTCGGAAAATCATATCGTGTGTACGGCCCATAACTGTTTTTTTTTTTTAATTCTTAATTTTTTCATAGAAAGTGTGTACAACAAATAACATATCCAGCATAAGTACATAACAAAAGTCAAGCAGAAAATTCAGACAAGATTACAAAAGCAAGGTCAACAAATCAAGTTTTCTGACTTAGCACCGTGTTCAAGGCACATGGGGGAAAGACCCCGGTATAGCAATACTGACAGTGCACTGGACCCCCATAACTGTTTTTAATCATTATGCTGCCTAGCCTTAGTAGATAGGAGGGCATATTATATTTGCTTGTTTTAAACTTTTTTCTTTCATTTGATTCCTGGTTTCTGACCTAGGCCAAAATCATGTTGTACATTCCAGGAGTCCTTATGGGCATTTTTTTTAGAGGGGCGGGGGGCTTAGCACACCCTCCAGATGGTTTCCAGGATGTAATTGCTACATGAATTATCTGTCCTTACTCAAGATGGCAATGGCTTGAAATGCTAGGAGGATGTTTTTAAAAGTGATTTCTCATGGAGACATGGATGGATGAGGGAGTTTGCTTTGAATATTAAAAATGAATTGAATAGCATTTCCAGTTTGTGGTGCTCACATACTGTACACATAGTAGTGCTCACATACTGTACACTTTAGCTAAGCTTTAATGTATCGATGATTTCAGGTCCAAATTAGTTTGTGTCTTTTTATAGCTGTATGGAGTTAAGCTTTAAACTGGAACTTTCAACTCATGAATACCTGACATAACACCATAGATGGCAAAAGTATAATTTTTCAAAAAAGCTCCAACTTTTATTAATAACGAGCCCTCCTTGAGCTCCAGTAATAACAGCATGCAGTGCCAATCTGGAGCATGATACAATCTTGTAAAAAGCTGCGCTAAAATTATTAAAAGTTCATATAAATGACATCAAGGGGATTTCTCCAAGTCCTTATTTCAAAGTGAAAACACCACCACCGTGCACTTCTAAGCAGTAGTGACAATCCACCCTAGTAGTAGAGCCTGCTTACCAGATGGCAAGCATAAAAGGGCAAGTGGCTTTAGCCTAGCCAAGGCCTTTTAGCTTGCTGACGCTCCCGGTGTTCCTATGGGGGGTAAATCTCCAGGCTCCCTTAGGTTATCCTCATGTCGCCATTCAACACGAAAAACCCGGATGACTGATCTTCCAGAAGATCTGGAACACAGACATCCCACCAGTCATCCGGGTTTTTCGTGTTGAATGGCGACATGAGGATAACCTAAGGGAGCCTGGAGATTTACCCCCCATAGGAACACCGGGAGCGTCAGCAAGCTAAAAGGCCTTGGCTAGGCTAAAGCCACTTGCCCTTTTATGCTTGCCATCTGGTAAGCAGGCTCTACTACTAGGGTGGATTGTCACTACTGCTTAGAAGTGCACGGTGGTGGTGTTTTCACTTTGAAATAAGGACTTGGAGAAATCCTCTTGATGTCATTTATATGAACTTTTAATAATTTTAGCGCAGCTTTTTACAGGACTCTAGATTTTGGTGTGATCGCACTATATGCTGCTGCTTATATGTTTTTGTGTTAGCGCAGTTCTTCCTATTTTACATGATACAATCTTGTATTAAAATAACTATCAATTCAGGAGAAAAAGACATAATCTGCATATATATATATATATATATATATATATATATATATATATATATATATATATATATATACACATTAAAGACCAGCCAGGCATGGCTTGATTTTCCTTTGTTGAGCCTGGGGGGCTGAACAAGAGAAAATCAATCAATTCCACCATCCATGCTGTGAGCTTTGCTTTACAAGGGATTGAAAAAGGCTGAAACAAAGTTTGTATGTGATCAAAAACATGTTCAATGATTGTTTAATACCTAGTAATTAATTATTAAAACAAGTATTTACGTCATACTATCACATTTTGGTAAATCTACCCCCTAGTGTGGTCTTTAGAGATGACAGGTTCAGGTTCCAGTTGCCGCTCCATTCTTCACTGCTGTCATCTTCCCCACTGCTTCTTCCAGGTCCCATGGTACTTCTTCTCACTCATTGGGTACCCACATATTATATACCTGTTGTACATGGGCATGGGACTTACGTGTACATTTTTTCTAGCCTCATGCTTGCTGTGCTAAGAATGAGCTGGGATGTACAGTGCATTGAAACACCAAAATTGCTCGAAGCATTGCTTTGGCAAAAGATTTGGTGCGTTCCTTTTGCCTAAAAGCTCTAATGCCGCGTACACACGACCGGATATTCCGGCAGAAAAGGTCAGACGGAATCATTCCGTCAGACATTCCGATCGTGTGTGGGCTTCATCTGGCTTTTTCTTTCTAAAATTCTGATGGACCTAGAAATAGAACATGTTTCAAATCTTTCCGACGGACTCAATTCCTATCAGGAAAACCGTTCGTCTGTATGCTATTCCAACAGACCAAAAACAACGCAAGGGCAGCTATTGGCTACTGGCTATTGAACTTCCTTTTTCTAGTCCCGTCGTACGTCATCGCGTTCTAAACTAATGGACTTTGGTGTGATCGTGTGTAGGCAAGTCCGTTTCAACGGAACTTTGTCGGAACTCCGTTGGAAAGACCGTCGGAGTCGATTCTGAAGGAAAGTCTGGTCGTGTGTAGGTGGCATTAAAGCAGACCCTCATTTAAAAGTGAAAGAACTGCTCATCCATCCCCCCCCCCCCCCCCCCCCCCCAGTGTATTTAGTGTTTTTTTTTTCTTTTTCTGACAGTAAAAGTATAGTATAGTATTTAGTGTGCATAAAACCCATATACACTGGAAATCAAAAGTAGAGAACAACCTACAATTTCCCGAATTTCAAGGTCACTGCTTAGTCCTATTTGAAATGATCTAAACAGGAGAAAAGAGCAGTTTTGTTATATTTCATGAGTTACGTATATTTTAAAGCACCGAATAAAAAACATGAGATTTGAAAAAGAACATTGATAAAAATTTGTGAACACTTTCAGATACCTCCCAGTTATTGGTGTTAATCTGGAATCTGGTGCTAATTTCTTTAATTATCTGGCAAACCCTTTTTAACTGGCAGCCTAGCTCTCAAATTTTCACTGACTTTGCAAGATGGTGAGATGTTCTAAAGTGTCTGAAACCCTCTGGCAGTAGGATGTCCAGATGAAGGCCAAAAGGATGACCCTTTCAGCCATAGCAAGAGAAGTTTGTCGTTCCAAATCTTTGATTTCTAGAATATTGCATCTTTACAATGTCACAAACTCACTCAAGTCCCCCAAAAAGGCTGGTCGTCTACAAAAGACAAATGCAAGAGAGGACAGGATAATGTGGAGAATCTCAATGGGCAATTGGTTCAACACTGCAGCTGCGATTGCTTGCCAGTTCAGTGCTCAATAGAGTAAGGATCTGTCTCGTCATATAATGTCTCCCCGTTTAAGAGAATTTGGACTGAAAGCCCACTCTGCAGTGACCAAACCTCTCATTAGCAGAAAGAATCAAATGGCTAGACCAGTGATGGCAAACCTTGGCACCCCAGATGTTTTGGAACTACATTTACCATGATGCTCATCACTGGGCTAGACTAAGCTTTGCTGAGGAGCATGTGGTGTGGACAGAGGAGAACTGGTCCATAGTTCACTTTAGTGATGAAAGCAAGGTTAATTTGTTTGGGTCCGATGGAAAACATTATGTTTGTCATCAAACTGGAGAAAGACTGAACCCAAAGTGGAAGGAAAATGATAAATGGTTTTTTATTTTTTTACAAATAAATATCTGAAAAGTGTGGCGTGCATTTGTGTTCAGCCCCCTGAGTCAATACTTTGTAGAACCCCCTTTCACTGCAATTACAGCTGCAAGTCTTTTTGGGGATGTCTCTACCAGTTTTGCACATCTAGAGAGGGACATTTTTGCCCATTCTTCTTTGCAAAATATCTCAAGCTCTGTCAGATTGGATGGAGAGCATCTGTGCACAGCAATTTTCAAATCTTGCCACAGATTCTCAATTGGATTTAGGTTTGGACTTTGACTGGGCCATTCTAACACATGAATATCCTTTGATCTAAACCATTCCATTGGAGCTCTGGCTGTATGTTTAGAGTCACTGTCCTGCTGGAAGGTGAACCCCTGCCCCATCTCAGGTCTTTTGCAGACTCTGATGCCCTGTACACACGGTCAGACATTGATCGGACATTCCGACAACAAAGTCCATGGATTTTTTCCGACGGATGTTGGCTCAAACTTGTTTTGCATACACATGGTCACACAAAGTTATCGGAAAATCCGATCGTTCTGAACGTGGTGATGTAAAGCACGTACGTCTGGGCTATAAACGGGGCAGTAGCCAATAGCTTTCGTCTCTTAATTTATTCTGAGCATGCGTGGCACTTTGTCCATCAGATTTGTGTACACACGATCGTAATTTCCGACAACGGATTTTGTTGTCGGAAAATTTTATAGCAAGCTCTCAGACTTTGTGTGTCGGAAATTCCGATGGAAAATGTGTGATGGAGCCTACACACAGACGGAATTTCCGACAACAAGGTCCTATCACACATTTTCCGTCGGAAAATCCGACCGTGTGTACAGGGCATTACAGGTTTTCTTTTAAGATTGCCCTGCATTTGTCTATAACCGTCTTCCCATCAACTCTGATTGGCTTCCCTGTCCCTGCTGAAGAAAAGCATCCCCACAACATGATGCTGCCACCACCATGTTTCACAGTGGGGATGGTGTGTTCAGGGTGATGTGCCATGTTAATTTTCCCACCACACGTAGCATTGTGCTTTTAGGCCAAAAAGTTTAATTTTGGTTTCATCTGACCAGAGTACCTCCCTCCACATGTTTTCTGTGTCCCCCACATGGGTTCTTGCAACCTGCAAACGGGGCTTTCTTTTTGCCACTCTCCCATAAAGGCCAGATTTGTGGAGAACACGACTAATAGTTGTCCTGTGGACAGATTCTCCCACCTGAGCTGTGGATCTCTGCAGCTCCTCCAGAGTTACCATGGGCCTCTTGGCTGCTTCTATTAATGTTCTCCTTGCCCAGCCTCTCAGTTTAGGTGGACGGCCATGTCTTGGTAGGGTTGCAGTTGTTGCCATACTCTTTCCATTTTTGGATGATGGATTGAACAGTGCTCTGTGAGATGTTCAAAGCTTGGGATATTTTTTTTATAACCTAACCCTGCTTTAAACTTCTCCACAACTTTATCCCTGACCTGTCTGGTGTGTTCCTTGGCCTTCATGATGCTGCTTGTTCACTAAGGTTCTCTAGCAAACCTCCGAGGGCTTCACAGAACAGCTGTATTTATACTGAGACTAAATTACACACAGTTGGACTCTATCTACTAATCAGCAGGGGCGGATCCAGGGGGGGCAATGGGGAAATTGCCCCTCCCGAAAATATTAATGACTCCTGCCCTGAGTCTCTCTCATATCAGCAGCGGTGCCAAGAGAGAGAGATCCTGTTCTCTTCATGCCACGCTTGGAGCCTGGAGAAGATGGAGTGAGGATTTGGAGGTGGGTGGAGCCGTGCTGCTGGCCTCTTTAATGCCAGCTGTACTGGTTGCTAGCAACCAGTAATGTCAGGTCAGTCACGTCCCAGCCACTGCTGAGGGGGAGGAGAGCGAGGCGCCGCATTCAGAGCCTTCTTCCTCCTCCGCACCTAGTGTGAGAGTGTTGGATCCACCCACCTCCTCCTTCCATGATCTTCTCCAAGTCTTCAGCTCAGCGTGAACGTGAAGACACCGACACTCAGGATGAAGAAGACATGAAGGCTGCAGTGGCCATGTGTCATGCGAAGTGATGGCGATTGGCGATGCTGCCTGCAATCCTGCTCATCTCTCTTGGTCCTTGGAAGCCCCTCCCCCCACCAGAGCACCAAAGTATAGGAATTAAAGTACTAGTAGTAGTTTGTGTAAAATCACAGAATACATGTATGCCACTTATTTATGATGAAAAAAAATGCTCTTTTAGTATTGACATTTTCATCTTTTCAATCTTAACCACTTCAGCGCCGGATGGATTTACCCCCTTAATGACCAGGCCATTTTTTGCGATATGGCACTACGTCGCTTTAACTGACAATTGCGCGGTCGTGAGACACTGTACCCAAACAAAATTGACGTAATTTTTTTCCCCACAAATAGAGCTTTCTTTTGGTGGTATTTGATCGCCTCTGCGGTTTTTATTTTTTGCTTTCTAAACAAAAGAACACCAACCATTTTGAAAAAAAAAAACAATATTTTTTACTTTTTGCTATAAGTTTTTTTTTTAATAAATCAATTTCTTCATCAGTTTAGGGCAATATATATTCTTCTACATATTTTTGGTTAAACAAAATTGCAGTAAACGTATATTGATTGGTTTGCGCAAAAGTTATAGCGTCTACAAAATTTTTTTATTTTTATTTATTTTTTACTAGTAATGGCAGTGTTCAGCGATTCTTAGCAGGACTGGGACATTGCGGCGGACAAGTCGGACACCTAACTGGCATTTTTGACACTTGGGGACCAGTGACACTAATACAGTGATCAGTGCTAAAAAATATGCACTGTTATTGTACTAATGACACTGGCAGGGAAGGGGTTAACATCAGGGGGTGATCAAAGGGTTAAGACCCCCTTTCACACTGAGGCGCTTTACAGGCGCTCTAGCAAAGCGCCTGTAAAGCGCCTCTCCTCTCACTCCAATGTGAAAGCCCGAGTGCTTTCACACTAGAGCGGTGCACTGGCAGGACTCTCAAAAAGTCCTGCAAGCAGCATCTTTGAGGCACTGTAGGAGCGGTGTATACACCGCTCCTATAGCGCCCCTGCACATTAAAATCAAGCGCCGCTGCAGCGGGTGCTTTTAACCTTTTTTCGGCTGCTAGCGGGGGTTAAAAGCGCCCCGCTAGCAGCTGAAAAGCGCTGCTAAAGCTACAGTAAAGTGCCGCTGATGCCCCCAATGCCCCAGTGTGAAAGTGCCCTTAGTGTGTCCCTAGGGGGTTCTTGCTAACTGTGTGGAGGATGGATTCACTAGATGAACAGAGTGCTCCATGTTTCTGGTTAGCAGGAACACAAGATTACTCTGTTTATCTCTGACAGAATGGCGGTCTGCCTTGTTTACATTGGCAGACCACCGTTCTGTCTCTGTGGGAGCGATCGTGGGTGGCCGGCGGACATTGCTGATTGGCTCCCCCTCTGTCCAATCAGGACTATATGATACGTTAAATACAGTTCTGTAAGCAACACCTTATTTTCTGGCAGTGCCCCTCCCAAGACTAGACCCTGGATCCGCCCCTGCTAATCAGGTGACTTTTGATGGCAATTGGTTCCACTAGATATTAGTTAGGGGTATCACAGTAAAGTGGGCTGAATACAAATGCATGTCACACTTTTCAGATATTTATTTGTAAAACATTTGGAAATCCATTTATCATTTTCCTTCCACTTCACAATTAGGTGCCACCTTGTGTAGGTCTATCACATAAAATCCCAATAAAATACATTTACTTTTTTGGTTGTAACATGACAAAATGTGGAAAATTTCAAGAGGTATGAATGCTTTTTCAAGGCACTGTACATGGCAGAGTAAATGCAATTTTCATGCACGACAATGCCCCAATGAAAACATTCAAATAATGAAATGGCCAGCCCAGAGTCCTGATCTAAATCCAATAGAAAACCTCTGGAAAATTCTCGGTGAAAAAGTTATGGCCAAGAAACCCACTACAGTCCTCGAAGAAGAGTGGAACAGAATCACACCAGAACAGTGTGAGAGACTAGTGATGTTCTGCGGCTGCAGATGTGCTGAAGTCATTCAAAGCAAGCCCCCCCCACTTCCTACTAATTGTTGATTGTTGTAACCTTCAGAAATTTTAGTTGTAATCTTTCTCCGTGGTACACTCATTGCTGTTCTCTAATTTTGATCATTGTGTTGTCTACAAAATAACGTTTTTTTTTGTTGATGCACCTTGATGCGGTTGTTTTGAAAAATACTGTTGAGCAATGAAGATTACATTATTCCTGAAAAAAATAAATACAAAAATTCAAAAGTATTAGGGTGGGTTTGGGGAGTAGGATAAGCAGTACTTTCCCTTTTGATTAAGGCTAGGTTTACACCATTGCAAATTGGATACGCGTTTCCCCGCATCCAATTTGCAATATTTGGAACAAGAGAATCTGGATGCCGCACACTGGATGAAGTTGAAAATTCTTCTTTATTGTAAAAATGGGATCATCAAAAATACAGGACAATCAGGCAGATGGTACAGACACAGCTGCCGCATTTCACACTCTAGTTTGAGTGCTTACTCATAGCTATGAGTAAGCACTCAAACTAGAGTGCAAAACGCGTCAGCTGTGTCTGTACCATCTGCCTGATTGTCCTGTATTTTTGATGATCCCATTTTTACAATAAAGAAGAATTTTCAACTTCATCCAGTGTGCGGCATCCAGATTCTCTTGTTCCAAACCTTGCTTCAATTTGCATTTAGCCAGCACCTGGGACTTCCCTCCTCTGAAGGATCTACTCAACACACACCTGGGAGCAAGTCTACCTGAGCAGTGAACCACCTTCCCTGTTTTGTCTCCAATTTGCAATAGCAGGAGATTTTGACCCGCTCTCTATGGGGCCAGTTCACATATCTCCACTGCGGCTCCGGTGTAAATTTGCACAGGGGTCCTGTGTGTCTTTTGGTCCATTTCAGGTCCGAATTCAGTCAAAAATTTGGGCTGAAACAGTGAAAGGGGATGCACCGGACCCCGGCTGTGAGCCCCAATGCGAAGATAGTGTGAACCCAGCCTAAAGGTCCACTTTAAAGTGTGAATTTCAGGACTGCTTATAATTTAGATATAAAGCAAAGCAGCACTGAAAGAAGTGCCGGTTGCCTGCATTACCTGATGGATAACTGGCCTGCAGCAAAGCAAATAAAGCAAAGGCAGAACATTTCAGCTGCACCTTCTTCCCTCAAAGCCAGTGGATCAGCATGACAGCCATGGAACAAGCTCCTATTAAAAAAAAAAAAAATGTTAGGAATGGCCATGGCCATTTGGGAATGCATACCGCCTAAGATGCCCATTTTAAGCCAACCAAGTCAGCCATTTTTGACACTTCCCCCCTCTGGTTTCTAGGGCACTAGCAAAACAACCAAAGACATTGTGCAACCCAGCCACCAGCATCCTAGAAATCAATGATGCTATGCATCATTGGTTGCTAGGACTCTGGTGGCTGGGCCACACAACAAAATTAGTTGTTAGGGTGCAGGTGTTCACTTGCAACCTAAAAAACCAATGACACTGTTCGGCCCAGGAGCTGAACAGTTGTGCCCAGCCACCAGCGTCCTACCAACCATCTCAACAGTGTTGCCCTCTATACACTACTATGTCTTTGAGGACAGACAGTGAAATTTATGAAATCTAGAGCATTTCGACTCTGGAGCAGCTGTGAATGGCAACCAATGAGCTTCTATCTTTCATTTTCAAAGGTTAACCACTTGCCTACCAGCCGCCGCAGTTTTACTGCGGCAGAATGGCATGGCTGGGCGAAACAACGTTATGTAACATCGTGCTAGCTGCTCGCCCCCGGAGCCAATGCGAGTGCCCGGCGGTCGCGATCACCGCTGGGGTACCGCGATCGCTGGTGACACACCGAGAACCAGGATCTGTATGTGTAAACACACAGATCCCAGTTCTTTGAGGCGAGAAGAGACTGATCATCTATTCATACTAAGTATGAACAGCGATCTGTCATCTCCCCTAGACAGTCCCCTCCCCCTTCAGTTATAACACAGAGAGAGAACACAATTAACCCCTTGATCGCCCCCTAGTGTTTAACCCCTTCCCTGCCAGTGTCATTTTTACAGTAATCAGTGCATTTTTATAGCACTGATCGCTGTATAAATTCCAATGGTCCCAAAAATGTGTCAAAAGTGTCCGATGTGTCCGCCATAATGTCACAGTCCTGATGAAAATCGCAGCTCGCCGCCATTACTAGTAAAAAAATAATAATAAAAATGCTATAAATCTATCCCCTATTTTGTAGACGCTATAACTTTTGCGCAAACTAATCAATATACGCTTATTGCAATTTTCATTACCAAAAATATGTAGAAGAATCCATGTCGGAGTAAACGGAGAAAAAAATTACCTTTTTTTAAATAAAAAAATGTGGATATTTATTATAGCAAAAGGTACAAAATATTGTGTTTTTTTCAAAATTGTCGCTCTTTTTTTGTTTATAGCGCAAAAAATAAAAAACGCAGAGGTGATCAAATACCACCAAAAGAAAGCTCTATTTGTGGGGAAAAAAAGGACATCAATTTTGTTTGGGTGCAGCGCCATACGACCGCGCACTAGTCTGTTAAACCGACGCAGTGCCGAATCGCAAAAAATGGCCCGGTCATTCAGCAGCCAAATCTTCCGGGGCTGAAGCGGTTAACTGAACAAGCTGAAACTAGAAGCTGATTTGTTACCATGCACGTGTCATGTACCTCTTTTTCTAATTTGCGGCAATGGCCATTTGCATGTACAGGTTTCCTTGAAAAGCGTATTGCCCTTAGAGTACATGTAAAGCATGAAAACGATGGAATAAATCGTCTGTACTATGTCATTTTTTTTATGAGAAGGAATATTTTTAAATTATTCAGGTTCACCATTTCATTCCATATACATTTACCTGTTTTATGACACTGTGCTTGTTTTATACAAACCGTATTTAGATTTATGCTGAACATTCCTTTATTACTGTTTTCCCTTGTAAGAGAATGCCATGAGTATTAAACTTAAGATTTTTTTTTTTTTTTCTTTTAAATTTCAAAGGCTAAAAAAGCATAAATTTCCTTTTTTATTGCAGACTGGAATTCCTCGATGAGACTTACAAGTGCCACACCAGGCTCGTTGTGAGCCGCGTATTATTATACAATGGTAGAACAAAGAGCGAGGCTAGAATTTAAATGGAGGTTTGTTTTGCTTGTCATCGCATTGCGCGTTATGGTTTTAAGACGTTTAATTGCTGTAACCATCGGGCTATTTTTTTTTTTTTTGGAAGGAGGCAAAATATTCCTGAATTGTAACAGTTTAAAGCTCTATTTAAATCTAAGTGTTCCATAATGAAGCATAATAATTATTTTACAACATAATGCTTTCGGGAGACAAACGTTTTATTGTACGTTCGAACATTTAGACAAATAATCGGAAGTGATTTTCTGTTTTGCTGGGACAGTTTTGCACAGTTGTAGAAACTTTACCAAGATTTCGTGTTTTCTGGCTTGGCAGCAAAAAAAAAAAAAAGACATTACTTGGTTTCTGCTTCTTAAAAGTATTTTTTTCTCTTTTGACTTTTACTTTCCCTTCACATTCTATCTTTTCCTTTCCCTTTTCCTATTGTTTCTGCATTGCAGTCAATCTGTTTCATAGCATTTGCTGCATTATTCAGCTTCACTACAAAGATTAGCCAGCAGTATTTTTTTTTGACACTAGATATCCTCAGTCTGATGGCCAGCATCATTCAAGCCACTTCCTGTGAATCCAGGTCATCCTGGACCCATCCCTGGTCTGTGACTGGACCGTCAAAGGAAAATGAACACAGTGATGAGCTCATCGCTCTGTCACTCTGCTCTCTCCCCCCCTATCGTGCTTCTTGTCAGAACATGAACTGTTTGGCTCATGGTGCTGCCTCTTCCTCTGACAGTCTGGCTCTGCTATACAGGGACTGCAAGAGACAGATACCAGGTCAGATTCAGGTACTTACACTGCTTGTATTTAAAATACATTTAAGGATGTATTATTGATTGCAGAAACGCAATAAATAATTTGTGTCCTTTACAGTATAGCCTCATGCACACAATCAGATTTTCCGATGGGAAATGTGTGATGACAGGCTGTTGGCGGAAAATCCGACCGTTTGTACGCTCCATCGGACAATTGTTGGCGGATTTTCCGCGGACAAATGTTGGATGGCAGGTTTTAAAATTTTCCGCGGACAAATGTCTGCATTTTCCAAACGTGTGTACACAAAAGTCCAAAGTACAAACACGCATGCTCGGAAGCAAGGAGGAGCCAGAAGCGGTCGGTCTTGTAAACTAGCGTTTGTAATGGAGAATTACCATTTGTGACGTGGCAAATTATGAAATCTCGAAATGCAGCGGTCAATTCTCTTCTTCTTTAATGGGATAATAATGAAGCTGCTTTGCTGGTGATACTGATGGAGTTATTGCAAATGGATTTTCAAAGGCTTTTTTTTTCTAGTGATATCAAGAATAATATTATTATGCTTTTTTTTTTTTTTATTTGGGCAAGTTACCACAACACCATTATCCCGTAGTTTTTAAGATCAAAGATACAACTATGTTGGTGTCTCTTGTTAATTTTACATTGTATTTTTTTAAATGTAACTGCCTACTCCCTGTCATTTGAAGTAAAACACATAGCCAAGTATTATTCTACACAATTTTTTTTATTGTGCATTAAAAAAAGAAAACAAATAAAATCAGACATGTTATCTGCCAATAGAGCTTAACCAAAAAGTGCATTCTATGCATCCAAAAATATAGAAAATATAACAAATCAAATCATTATTCAACCAAAACATAAAATAAAATCCTCATGCATGTGTCCTGTCTCTTAATATAGGGGGTCAACAATGCCAAGAGTTGGTGAAAGCAGGGGTCCGTCATCCGAAGATAATTCCGGAAATCATCTGGATTATTCTCCTGGAGCTCCCGCATATGACATAATTGTTCACGATTAATAAAACTACTAATTTTTGGTCCAAGAAATCCTCCTCCTCCTGTTCCTGGACTGGACTTGGGTCAAAGCAATAACTCCAAGGCCAATAATAAATAACACCTTATCTCCTCCAATTCCGCAACATGTCTGGTTGACGAACGGCTGTTCAGAAACGAACTAAAAAGCTCGAAATGAAAAGTGTGAACTGAAAAGCGTGAATCAACACTCACCAAACTTCTACTAACACAAAATTAGCAGAAGGAGCCCAAAGAGTGGCGCTAAAGAGCTGAAAAAACACGGAGTACGTCACTACATTCGTGTTTGTTGGCCGACAATTCCTTGCCATTTGTATGCAAGACAAAATCAGGCACACGCCTTCGGACAAAAGTCCGAGGTTTTGTCTGCAGAAAATATGATCGTGTGTACGAGGCTTATATCTGCCTAAAGTTTGGCTTTAAGAAATATTTTTTCTCCTCTCCCGTCCTCTCTTCTCCTCATATCGTTTTCTTTTTGCTAGAAGAGACAATTGTAAATTAAAAAAGTATGTGTTAAAAGGAAAAATAAAATAATAATAAAATATCTAGATCAGAGTTTGATCCAGGTAAATAAATGAATAAATAAATAAATAAATGGTGTCAGGATTAGGGCTAGCGTCAATGTTAGGGTAAAAGGTCATGGCCGAAATCAAAGGTTGGGGTCAGTGTATTTTAGGTAGGATTAAACAAAAAAAAAAACATGTTTTAATTTTTTTATTTAATATCAACGTCAGTAGCATTTTTATTATAATTTTTTTTTTTACTAGTAATGGCGGTGAGCAGTGATTTTTGACATTTTTTTGGGACCAGTGACATTTTTACAGTGATCAGAGCTAAAAATAGCCACTGATTACTGTATAAATGTCACTGGCAGGGAAGGGCTTAACACTAGGGGGCGATTAAGGGGTTAAGTGTTCCCTAAGGAGGGGTTTCCAACTGTGGGGGGATGGGACTGACAGGGAGTAGAGAGAGATCGCTGTTCCTGATCACTAGGAACAGTAATTCCTCTCCTCCCCTGACAGAACGGGGATCTGTTTGTTTACATTGACAGATCCCCATTCTGGCTCTCCGAGGAGCTATCGTGGGTCACCGGCGGACCTCGCGGCCGCCAGCCACGCACATTGGCTCCAGCATCGCTGGTGTGTGCGCCTCCTAGAGCCCTTAAAGCGGCCTCCATACAGCTGCTGCGATTCGTGCAGGAGAACCAACCTGCCGCCGTATAACAATGGCGGCTGGTAGGCAAGTAGTTAATATCAAGGTCAGTGTGTTTTTTAGGTAGGATAGAAAAAGCAAAATGCACACTATTGTTTCTGGGCCCTACTACTGGTAAAAACAACAAACAACATAGACATATATTTTGTTTACATTTTTCTAGGCTGTGATTGAATATAGCGATCACATGGTACAGGCTCATGACATATCCATCACCGTGCTCGTTGGTGCAAGCTCTAGGAGTCGCGCACAATCCTCTGATGTGCCAGATCGTACCGGTGTGTCCACCCTCATTGGCGCTGCTCCTGTCCAGTCATTTATATACACTGGCTGGATAGGGGTGGTTAAAGTAGAAACAATCTCTCTCAATCAACATTAACTATTTTTAAAGTGGTTGTAAACCCTCCCTCCTGACTTTTAACTATAGGTAAGCCTAGAATAAGGCTTACCTATAGGTAGCGGAAATATCTCCTAAACGTGCGCCGTTTAGGATATATTTCACTTGTAGTGCGCCGATGATGTAATCGGTGCATGCGCTGTGAAGAAATGGACATCCGTGCCGTTTCTTCCCCAGCGTGTGCCGTTACTGATGGCTCCCGCACGCATTCGCTGGAGTGACATCACACGGCTCCGGCTAGTCACAGAGCCGGAGTCTGCAGCCCCCAGAAGGAAGAAGGGCGAAGATAGACGCAGCCTGCACAGGGGACAGCGATGGATTGGTTTGCAGGTAAGTGTCACATAATGGGCTAGTATGTGATGCATACTAACCCATTATGCTTTTAATTTGCAGGCTTTGCAAGGAGCAAAAGAAAAAAAAAAACCCATCAGGGATTACTTCCTCTTTAATCATTTTGCTGCCTAGCCTTAGTAGACAGGAAGGCATATTATATTTGCTTGTTTCAAACTTTTTTCTTTTCAGTGCTTCCTGGTTTCTGACCTAGGCCAAAATCATTTTATACATTCCAGGAGTCTTTATGGGCATTTTTTAGGGGGAGGGGGGCTTAGCACACCCTCCTGCTTGCAGTTCTGAGCTAAGGGCAGAATGTTTCCAGGATGTAATTGCTACATGAATTATCTGCCCTTACTCAAGATGGCAATGGCTAGAAATGCTAGGAGGATGTTTTTAACCTGTTCAGATCCGCCTTATAGCCGAATGACGGCTACAGCGTGCACCTGCTTTGCCGGGAGGGCGTCTTTTGACGTCCTCCCATGCCTGAGCAGCCTGCGCGTGCCCTGCAGGGTGTGCACGGTGCTCTCTGTGATCAGCGAGTCTATGAGACTCGCTGGATCACAGATCGGAGTAAGGGGTCAATCCCAACCCCTTACCTCGTGATCAGCTGTCAGCCAATGACAGCTGATCATGTGATGCAAACAGAGCTGGTAATTGGCTATTTTTTTCTCCTGCGCTTACAGCGTGAGGAGAAAAAAAAAAGCTGATCACCGGCGGCTGTGAGAGGGACATCAGTCCCGATCACGGAGAGCTGCCGCCAGCTCCTCAGTGCCAACCTGTGCCACCTGCCAGTGCCACCAACAATACACAACAGTGCCGCCTACCAGTGCCCACCAGCACCACTCATCAGTGCCCACAGTGCCACCTATCAGTGCCCACAGTGCCACCTATCAGTACCCACAATCAGTTCCTCATCAACAGTGCTGCACATCAGTACCACCTATCAGTGCCCATCAGTGTCACCTATCAGTGCCCATCAGTGCTGCCCATCAGTGCCCATAAGTGCTACCTATAAGTGTCACCTATCAGTGCCCATCAGTGTCATCTATCAGTGGTACCTATCAGTGCCACCCATCAGTGCCACCCATCAGTGCCACTCATCAGTGCCACCCATCAGTGCCACCCATCAGTGCCATCTTATCAGTGGCCATCAGTGCCACCTTATCTGTGCCCATCAGTACTGCCTTATCCTTATCTGAGCCTATCAGTGCCCACCAGTGCAGCCTATCAGTGCCCACTAGTGCCGCCTCATCAGCACCTATCAATGAAGGAGAAAAATTACCTGTTTGCAAAATTTTATAACTATGAAACATGATTATTTTTTTCAAAATTTTCCTTTTTATTTTGTTTGTTTAGCAAAAAATAAAAACCCCAGCTGTGATTAAATACCACCAAAAGAAAGCTCTATTTGTGGGAAAAAAATGATAAAAATTTCATTTGGGTACAGTGTGGTATGACCGAACAATTGTCATTCAAAGTGCGTCAGCGCTGAAAGCTGAAAATTGGTCTGGGCAGGAGGGGGGTTTAAGTGCCCAGTAAGCAAGTGGTTAAAAGTGATTTCTCATGGAGAAGTGGATGGATGAGGGAGTTTGCTTTGGATATTAAAAATGAATTGAATAGCATTTCCAGTTTGCGGTGCTCACATACTGTACACTTTAGTTCAGCTTTAATGTATCAATGATTTCAGGTCTACCTTAGTTTGTGTCTTTTATAGCTGCATGGAGTTCAGCTTTACACTGGAACTTTCAAAAACATTCAACTCATGGATACCTGACATAACACCATAGATGGCAAAAGTATAAATTTTTTAAAAAGCTCCAACTTTTATCATTAACGAGCCCTCCATGAGCTCCAGTAATAACAGCATGCAGTGCCATCCTGGAGCATGATGCATGATATTAAAATATCTATCAGTTCAGGAGAAAAAGACATATATATATATATATATATATATATATATATATATATATATATATATATATATATATTTGTATATATACTGTGTATATATATATATAAATATATATATATATATATATATATATATATATATATAGTTAAGACCAGCCATGCATGGCTTGATTTTCCTTTGTTGAGCCTGAGGGGTTGAACAAGAGAAAATCAATCAATTCCACCATCCATGCTGTGAGCTTTGCTGTACAAGGGATTGGAAGAGGCTGAAACAAAGTTTAATCTAATGCCGCGTACACACGGTCTGACTTTTCGGCTACAAAAGTCCGACAGCCTGTCCGACAGACTTTCGACTGACTTTTGGCGTACTTTTGGCGGACTTGCGGCAAACTTTCTAACGAACGGACTTGCCTACATACCTACATAGATCACACCAAAGTCCGACGGATTCGTACGTGATGACATACACCGGACTAAAATAAGGAAGTTGATAGCCAGTAGCCAATAGCTGCCCTAGCGTGGGTTTTTGTCCGTCGGACTAGCATACAGACGAGCGGATTTCTGGGTCCGGCTGAGTTACGACGTAAAGATTTGAAGCATGTTTCAAATCTAAAGTCCGTCAGATTTGCGGCTGGAAAAGTCCGCTGAAAGTCCGGGGAAGCCCACACACGATCGGATTGACAGCCGGCTTTGGTCTGTTGGCGTCCATCGGACTTTTGTAGACGAAAAGTCCGACCGTGTGTACGCGGCATTAGTGCTCACACCGGTCGTATGTGATCAAAAACATGTTCAATGATTTATTAATACATGTTAATTAATTATTAAAACAAGTATTTACGTCATACTATCTCATTTTGGTAAACGTACCCCCTAGTGTGGTCTTTAGAGATGACAGGTTCAGGTTCCAGTTGCCGCTCCATTCTTCACTGCTGTCATCTTCCCCACTGCTTCTTCCAGGTCCCATGGTACTTCTTCTCACTCATTGGGTACCCACATATTATATACCTGTTGTGTATGGGCATGGGACTTACGTGTACATTATTTCTAGCCTCATGCTTGCTGTGCTAAGAATGGGCTGGGATGTACAGTGCATTGAAACACCAAAATTGCTTGAAGCATTGCTTGGGCCAAAGTTTTGGTGCGTCCCTTTTGCCTAAAAATCTTAAAGCAGACCCTCATTTAAAAGTGAAAGTACTGCTCATCCGCCCCCCCCCCCCCCCCCCCCAGTGTATTTAGTTTTTTTTCTGACAGTCTGACATTTGCTGGAGCAATCGCGGGTTGCCGGCAGACCTCGTGGCCCCCAGCCACGCGCAACGACTCCAGGGTCGCAGGCGTGCGCGCCTCCTAGAGCCCTTAAAGCAGCCGCCGTACAGCCGCGGTGATTTGTGCAGGAGAGCTAAACCTGCCGCCGTATAACAACGGCAGCTGGTCGGCAAGTAGTTAATATCAAGGTCAGTGTGTTTCAGGTAGGATAGAAAAAGCAAAATGCACACTATTGTTTCTGGGCCCTACTACGGGTGAAAACAACATACAAAATATACATATGTGGAATCACTGTCTTCATCAGGAAAGGGAAAATATATTTTGTGTTGGTGGTGGGTCATGGTAATAGCAATAAACATACAGCTACATTTCAAAAAATTATTTTTTTTTTTTTTTACTACTGCTGCTCATTTTTCTTCCTGTCACGAACCATGAATCAAACTGAGACAGAAAATGCAGAAAAATCACATAGAACAGAAAGCAGCTAAAAGTAGCTAAGAAGGAGCAAAATTCACAAAGCCATGTGATCATTATTTTCATGCTGACTTAACTGGCTTTGTCAATAAATAAAATCCATGTGATCATGACTTCATCAACAAACACATTGTCAGGAGAATAATTCTTCCAGGCGCTTCGGCCGTGTTCCTACGTGCATGCTGGGCGGAACGGAGCTCCGGCACATGCGCATGCACGGCTCTCCGGCGCACGCACATGCGCACTGGTGCACGCCCAACGTGACCCTTAGGCTGGCCTATAAAAGTGGCTCTGGTGCTCAGAAAAATTGCTGGTTTGTCTTCAGCTTCCTGTTGTACCTTGATCCTGTTTCTTATACCTGATTGCCTGCTGTGACCCGGATTGATCTTGACTCGTCTGCTCTTCTCCTGGAGCTGACCCTCGGCCTGTTTTACGGATTCCGCTTGTCTTCTGTGTTTGACCCTCTGCTTGTGACCCGGACCTGCCTCCTGTCTACTTGCCCTTGAACCTCTGCTTGTGACCTGGACTTGCCTTGCGTCTCCCAGACACCATACCTCAGCCTGTGTTTGAATATCCAGTTCTTCTGTGTTTGACCCTCAGCCTGGTTCTGGACTCTCTGTTTACTTTACTCCAGCGAGCCATTCCATCTGCCAGTCTCTGCACAGCTGCTCATCCCTGTAAGGACTACCACACAAGTCTTCTCCTGCCTGCTGGGTAGCCTGTGCCTCATTGTGCCATCCACTCCCTGTTCCACCTCCAGGGGGGCGGACTGCGCTTAGTCACAAGGGTGAGCCGCTCTCGGCATCTCGGCCTCGGTAAGTACTTTCCTGACACACATGTGATACCTAGGCCAGTAAGGAGATAGTGATCACATGGCTTTGCTAGTAAACAAAGGCATGTCATTGAGATAGCTTTGTTAATGAACAAAGTCCTGTCACAGATCGACAGGATTTATAAAAATGGACGGAGACAGTACAGTTACAATACAATTCAATCTAGAAGAAAGGGTCAGGTGATACAAAAGATATCTGTTAGAAATGAGCTGATGAAGTACATTTTATTAGGTGGAGGTAGGATAGGCCTCTTTGAAGAGATGAGTTTTCAGGGATTACCTAATGGTGGACAAAGTAGTAGATAGCTGGGCAGATTGGGATAGGGAGCTCTAGAGGATGGGAGAGGCTCTGGAGAAGTCTTAGAAATGGGCATGAGAGGAGGTGACAAGGAGCTAGAGAGTAGGAGATCTTGGGAGGAGCAAAGAGGACAGTTTGGTTGGTATTTTGGGGCAAGGTCTGTGATGTAGCTGGGGGGACAGAGTTGTGGATGGCTTTGTAGGTTGTTGTTAGTATTTTGAACTTTATTCATTGGGTGAGAGGATGCCAATGGAGAGATTGGCAGAGAAGGGTAGTGAACATTAAACAGTTGCTAAAGTGGATGAGTCTGGCCGCAGCATTCATGATGGACTGAAGGGGGGGGGGGGGTTAGCCTGTGTATAGGGAGGCCAAAGAGGAGGAAGCTGCAATAGTTAAGGTGACTATTCTTGATCAAAAATCCCTGAGAACTTTTTGAGGAAAAGTAACTATTATTAAAAATATGTTAAAACTATAAATACACTAAAATCTCTGTATCAAAGCAAGGCAAGAGGTTTAGCTATCCATAACGAGTCCATCACCAGCTAGTTCAGAATTGTCAGTGCACTGTCACCTGTTTGATCATTTAAACTGAATCCAATATCACAGATCTTATGATCTTAAGGGTTTAAATAAATTTCCCTTTAAATGTAAGAAATGTCTTCTAAAGAAAGCCAGATAGATAGGGGGAAAAAAAAAAAAACGTGTTAACAAACTGCGTTGTCAGTTGACAGCTCAAAAGAAAATTGTATGTTTGATTGCAACACATGGCAGGAACAGCAATATACATATATTGTGACAGATCCAACATTCTCACTGTTTGATCATTTCTAATTTGCATTTTAGTAGTGCCCATTAGACAGATTCTGAGCTAATTAGCCCAGCATCTGTAGTACATGGTTCCTGTTTTCTGAACTGAGAAAAAGTAATGGCTAAAGCTTAATTATTCAATAAGAAAAAACATCCTGTTAAGATCTACTATATAGAGCATCATAAACATCATTTCAAATGGCTCAGCTTTGGCAGAATGTTTAGTTAGCAGCAAAGATACTGTCTAATATTTCCAGTCTATCAAACAAGACTGATGCACTACAGTTCTCTACATTAAAGGGTCAATCCACTTAAAATAACATTTTGGATTTTGGTGGAGTGCGGAGAGTTACAGTTTCAGTTACTTATGTCTCCCCGTACACTTCGGCGGAGAGAGATCTGGTTCTTGAGTTGTTTATGAGACATTTGAGTTGTGTTTCTTTATTTACTAATACTGGAGAGTGCAAAATCTGGTGCTGCTCTGCATAGAAACCAATCATCTTCCAGGTTTTATTGTTAAAGCTGAATTGAGCAAGCTGATGTTAGAAGCTGATTGGCTACCATGCACCACTGCACCAGATTTTTCACTCTTTGCTTTTAGTAAATGAACCCCTGTGTGTTTACATTCATTACTCCTATGTATCTGTGCTGGCAACCATGGTTGTCACACAGACTGGGCTGACAACATGTCTGCCTTTGTTCATCTACATTACCTGACCATATTAGCCTCTGTTTAGTGCAGGGGGATATTGTCACAGGAGGGCCCATGGAACCCAGAATCCCTTGGAGAGGTTGGGAAACACTTGTTTCAGCTCTCCACGCACCTCCAGTGTCTAAATCACCCTGTGTCCATTAGGGGCACAGGGTGACTGAGAAAATGTGGCTTGGATTACTTAAAATGGGACAGTAATATTTATTCACAATATCTCCCAGGATATATATATAAAGACTATTCTTGGTTTGTTTGATTCTGAACTCGACATAATTTGAAATTAATTAATTTCAAATAATTAATTGAAAGAGCTGATCACATTGGCCTCTGTTCAGTGTAGGAGACGGTCCGTCTGCTACTGGAAGCTCATGCTATTGTGAGAAGGTATCCTGTGTTTATAGTTATGATAATGTATAATCTACTGTGTGAAGCTCGGTGACAACAAGTCTGACCTGTAGTGAAATCCTGATAAATCACAACAATGGCCAGGTGGGCATTCAGTCACCTCGGCTGCTTTAAGGCACTAGTTAATTAGCTATGTTATTTCTGTTTCTGGTTACAGTTTGTATTGCTAGAGAGATGTCCTCCTGGTGTATATATTTTGGTGATAGAAGAAAAATAAACCGTGCTAGGTAAAAAATAATATTGTATACGGTTGATACGGAGGAAGTTCTCACTGCCACACACAAAAATTATATATTGAAAAATCTTTAAAAAAACGAAAGTCAAAAAACTAATGAACAAAAGAAAGTCCAGGTATTTCTTGAGCTAGGATTAGTCACCAAATCACCAGAACAATTCAATTTAATATAGGTACCAGTCCAAAGATTATGAGCTAAAATTGCCCTTACCAGAACATCAATGAAATTGAACGGATGGCATTAAACCCAGCCAGGGCCTTTGGGATGAAAACCAATCTGCACCGTCTGGTTTCAAGATGAAGTTCCCTCAATGGATACAGGAAAAAAGACAACACAAAAGACTGGCCATAGTGTAGTATAGTCAGATGTTTAGCATGGACATACAGACATACCAACACCCTGGTGAGCACACAAAAAACAAACACCAAAAAAGAAGGGGGGGTAAAAAACCCACCACCGTGGCTGTAGATTGCGCTTACCGACTCACAGTGGTAACCAGGCTCTATATCACACTAGGAACTGATCGATGGATGACAGAGAACGATTGATTCACCCGGTGCTTAGCAGTAAAATCAAGCGTTTGTATAAAAGAAGACAGTGGTCTCAGCATATCCATCTGACGCGTTTCGACTTAGAAGTCATCATCTGGGGTGTTGTTCAAATAAACATTCCATGTTCAAGCTGTGTACCTGAGCTAGTCTCGCCCGGTTTTTACAATATTTGATATCTGAAGTTCCAGATTGGAGGAAGCATTGTGCAGACGGAAGCACTCAAGCGGAGTGTGGGTCCTTCTGTTACATTGGTGGCAGCAGTGGGATGCTTCCTGCAGTCTGGGACATCCAAACCTCCACCTGGATCCAAGGTCTGAATAGCAGGAGATGAGAGGAGAGGTACAGATACCAGCCACCATGGAAGAGGAATTCGGAAGGAGATGCAGATACAGCACATAGGACCAGTATCAGAGCAGGTCCTGCTGGGAAGGTATGATTCTATCCGCTGCAAACTCTGGAAGGAATTGTTAGTCTGTGAGCAGCGCCACCAGGGAAAAATTCCCCCCTCCATCCAGGAAAGGTGCTGGTCGCAGTATCGATTGTGGGTGCTGCTTTTGGGAGAAAAACTGCACAAGGATCATACAGCTGAGTTTAGCAGGCTGGTCTGGGCAGAGATGCGGCTGGATGAGAGCTACAGAGACCACCGGTGGCATGTCTCCCAAGCATGCCCTTGGATAGCGAATGACAGCCCAACAGAAGGCTTTGGCTACTGTGGCCTGGGATTGTTGTACGTGAAGCTGACAGGGGACCCAGCTTTGGGAGCGATTTGGAGTGGTGGTTGGATGAAATCATGGATTTAAGATAAGAGATACTAACTGTCTCAGAACCGTCTCAGCCCACCGGTGGCATGTCTCCCAAGTATGCCCTTGGATAGCGAATGACAGCCTAACAGAAGGCTTTGGCTACGGCGGCCTGGGACTGTTGTACGTGAAGCTGACAGTGGACCCTAACTTTGGGAGCGATTTGGAGTGGTGGTTGGATGAAATCATGGATTTAAGATAAAGTAAGAGATACTAACCATCTCAGAAGTGCACTGGGCACTGGAAGATATAGAGTTTCTGGCCATTCAGGAATGGGAGCTAGAGATTGCCTACAGACGGCTGCTAGACTCTGCTCAGCGCCAGGGCTGGGCTCCCTTTGCCTGGGACTACCAGGAAGTACCAGCAGACAGCTCTGAAATCTCAGATGAAGTTTCAGCAATGGATTTATTGACTTTCCATCAGAGGATGTTATCGATGATAAGTCACATGCCAAAGTATTGGGGCACTGGGCCCAAGGGCCACCAGCCCATGCACTGGACTTTTAGCAATTCCAGAGACTGGGGATTTATTAGATGTTTCTGTAGAGGAGGAACCACCTAGCAAACCCCCATCAGAAGTGCTGGCAGCAGGACAGAGTACGGTAGGCCCCTGCTCCACACCAGTGGCAGTTCCAGAGGCCCAAGGTGAGGAGGTTGTGTTTCTTCCCCAGTGGATTGCAGAGATGCAGGGAGGGGAAGCTGCCATTCCCCCTCCCCAACAAGGATTTGTCCACCTGGGAGACGATACCAGAGAAAAGGAGTTCCAGCAGCAAACAGCACCCCAGAATTATGACATCAACCCATCTAAAGCACTGGCAACCGGACAGAGGGTCCAAGACCTCTGTCCCACACCTGTGTCAGTTCTGGAGACCCAGGGTGAGGAGGTGGCGGTCACTCCCAAGCTGCAGATCAGGATACAAGGAGAGAATGAAGTCGGTACCTCACAACTGCAGCTTGATCTGGTGTCGGTGGATGGGCCTGTGGTCTCCACTAACAGAAAACCAGCAGAAGTGCTGGCAACAGGGCAGAGTGCTACCAACCTCTACCCAGCACAGGCAACAACTGCAGAGTTTCAGGGAGCCGGGGCAGTCGGCCTCCCTCCCCAATGGTTAGCTGGAGCAGATGATGTAGTGAAGCTCCTACAGTTTCTTTCCCAGTGGATTGCAGAGATGCAGGGAGTGGAAGCTGCCATTCCCCCTCCCCAGCAAGGATTCGTGCACCTGGGAGACAATACCAGAGAAAGGGAGTTCCAGCAGCAAACAGCACCCCAGAATTATGACACCAACCCAGCTAAAGTGCTGGCAACTGGACAGAGGGTCCAAGACCTCTGCCCCAAACCTCTGTCAGTTCTGGAGGCCCAGGGTGAGGAGGTGGCAGTCACTCCTGAGCTGCAGATCAGGATCCAAGGAGAGAATGCAGTCGGCACCTCACAACTGCAGCTTAATCTGGTGTTGGTGGATGGGACTGTGGTCTCCACAAACAGAAAACCAGCAGAAGTGCTGACAACAGGGCAGAGTGCTACCAACCTCTGCCCAACACCGGCAACAACTGCAGAGTTTCAGGGAGCCAGGGCAGTCGGCCCCACTCCCCAACAGTTAGCTGGAGCAAATGATGTAGTGAAGCTCATACATCCAGCTGAATTGCTGGCAACAGGACAGAGCGCTGCTGGCCTCTGCCCTTCACTAACAGAGGATGGATTGCCTGTGAAAGTGGATGGGACTACGGTCTCCACTTGTATACCCCAGGGAGGCTGAGCATTCATCCCAGATCCCCAACAGCATGACGGACTGAGCCAAGCCACCCTGTCTTCTCTCCAGCGGCTGAAGGGACTTCAGGGGGAAGGATCAGTGCTCACTTCCCCCCAGCAGCGGGTATGTTGATAGGCAGAGGTTGGCTGGGTGAGTAATGCTCTGTTTGGAACAATTTGTTTGGGGTACTGTGTGATTACAGGCATTGGGGGACTGGAACTATGGACTAACTTTGGAGTCAACCTGTCTGGGGCTCCTCCTGTGTTAGTCTTCTGCTGAAAAGGAAGAGATGTGACGGGAGGGCCCGTGGAACACAGAATCCTTTGAAGGGGTTGGTAAACCCTTGTTTCAACTCCCCATGCACCCCCTATGTCTAAGTCACCCTGTATCCATTAGGGGCACAGGGTGACTGAGAAAATGTGGCTTGGATTACTTAAAATGGGACAGTAATATTTTACCACAATATCTCCCAGGATATATATAAAGACTATTCTTGGTTTGTTTGATTCTGAACTCGACATGTTTTTTTTTTTTAAATATGTTTATTCAAGTTTGAACTATCTTGATGATACAGAAAAAGGTCAGTGGAAGCATCAAGAACAGGCAGTACCACCCTCACGGGGCAGTATAAAGACATATCAAATATTAACCAGTGTAATCACAATACATAGTGACAAGATACAAGAAATCTAATTTATTTTTAGATATGAACAAAACAGGACTCTACCTATAAGACCTGAGGAGTGGAAACTGTTAAACTGGTAACCAGCTAAATAGGACAGGCTGCCAAGACAATAACAAATAAGATATATAGGACAAGGGGTGGAGAGGAATGTAAGGGGCTTATGAACCAGAGGCATTCCGGAATCTGAGCTTTCCTAAAGAGTTGGTTAAGTCCATTCGTAGATATCCGTCAGTATAGCGGAACGGTTTCATATGCAACGAGATTTCCTCTGGCAAGAAGGAGAACTCCATGAAGTGACACCACCTGGTAATAAAGCAGCGCGTGGACTTAAATTTTTTGGGTGATAGTATATAGTTTCTCCAGAAGGAACAAAGACCTGAGTGCTTGTTTCACAGCAGCCATTTGAGGCAGGGTAGGATGAATCCAAAACTCAACATGTTAATTGAAAGAGCTGATCACATTGGCCTCTGGTCAATGTAGGAGACGGTCTGTCTGCCACTGGAAGCTCATGCTATTGTGAGAAGGTATCCTGTGTTTATAGTTATGATAATGTGTAATCTACTGTGTGAAGCTCGGTGACAACAAGTCTGACCTGTAGTGAAATCCTGATTAATCACAACAATGGCCAGGTGGGCATTCAGTCACCTCGGCTGCTTTAAGGGACTTGTTAATTAGCTATGTTAATTCTGTTTCTGGTTACAATTTGTATTGCTAGAGAGATGTCCTCCTGGTGTAATTATTTGGGAGAGTTTGTTCAAATAAACATTCCATGTTCAAGCTGTGTAACTGAGCTAGTCTCGCCTGTTTTTTACAATATGTGATATCTGAAGTTCCAGACTGGAGGAAGCAGTGTGCTGATGGAAGCACTCAAGCGGTGTGTGGGACCTTACATTACAGTTAGCAACCTGTAGATCACGATCTACCAGTAGATCGCGTCCAGGTGACTGGTAGATTGTGGTCTCGGCTTGCTGACTCTCCATCCCAGAGCATCAAACAGAGTGCAATACAGAGGGACTACTTGTAAAGTTAGAGCTGTAGTAGGGATAAAGAGCCACATAAGCTGATGCCTCCTCTCTAGAGCTCCTGTCCCATGCGGAGTGATACCACCTGCACTCCACCAAGAGATCTCCAGGTCACTGTGAAGCAATATACTGGGCATAATAGTATAGTGCTGCTCCTCTGAAAGTGATTTGAGTGTGTTTGACAGATGGTGAGCAGGCGATATGTTGCTGCCTCACCATCTGATTTAAACCCATGATTGCCATGCAATGCATGTGATTGCGACACGGTAGTACAGCAATTAGAAGGTTAAAGCAGGTGTGAGGAGGTAACACTGTGCCTGTTGATCTATGACTTCTTCTATGTTGTTCAGGTAAGTCTCCACCTCTTTAAGGTTATATTAATATAACCTTATAACCTTATAATATAACCTGGAAATATTGCCATGTTTATTCTTTTTTTTTTTTTTATAATAACATTTTATTGAGTTTTGCATGAAAGAAAAATAGAAAGCAGAGTTACAATAACTCACAAGTATACATAATGTACACGCCTGGTTCATACATCAAGAACAGGCCTAACAAATTCAAACTATAAGGAATACATACAGGTCATGTACGTATCACTTCTGGAGAACCACATAGGTCCTCCACCTGTCCCCACGGCTTCGTCAACACAGACGTGAGTGAACGGGGGGGGGGGGAGTTGAACCCAAGTACTGCATATTTCACAACAGCATACCTAAACAGACCTGAGGAGTATTACATATATTCAATGTTCCAGTGCACAATCTACAGGACACCAAATCCATGAGAGAAAAAAGTAACAAGGAAGGAGAAAGAAAAAAAAGGAGAAATCGAACAAACAGGAACTCTAGCTAGTGCTGGGTACAACTATGGAGGGGAGTATGTAGCAAAGGCAAACATGTCATCAAACATAATATGGGGATTACATTCAATCTGTTGGGATCTCAGAGGAGTCCCGTGTCTGCCCCCAGGGGGAACACCCGCCTTGGGTGTCTCAGAATTGCCGTTTTTTGCCCATTCGGGGAGTTTTGCTACACATTGCTTAAACACTCCGATATTACCATGCATTATCAC
The DNA here is from genome assembly GCF_042186555.1 of Aquarana catesbeiana. Classification (NCBI taxonomy): domain Eukaryota; kingdom Metazoa; phylum Chordata; class Amphibia; order Anura; family Ranidae; genus Aquarana; species Aquarana catesbeiana. Next base: position 51,533,077 of record NC_133324.1, on the reverse strand, counting down.
TTTACTTGATGAATGTTTTATTGAAATTCTGATTATATGTCTTCTAGATGTTATGATTGGACGCCTCCTGAGGAAGCGGCATTGGCCGCGAAACTGTTGAGGCCAACGTCCCTTTTTCACATCATTGTGCCTTCACCTATCCTTGGGGGTTTTATTCATTGCCATTTTAAATGTTTCTGCTCAATTGTTTACCTTGTAACAACTTCCAAGTTGTTCTTGTCGTAATTTGTATTATTTTTTGTAATTAAAATAAACTGTATTTTTTATCTTTGTCTTACTCTTTACCTGGGTACCGTAATAGTCCAAACCTTTTTGGTGAATTAGGTCATTCTCGGAGTAGCCCTTGTATATTCTCCTCCTCTTCTCTGGGATCTCAGAGGAGTAATATATCCAGCCTGACCAGATTTCTTTAATTTTTTCATGTTTGTTTTTTTATCTGTGTATATCCACCGTTCCGCTTCCATGGTGATGTCCACTTTCCATTTTCAATCTAAAAGTGAAGGGCAAGTAGCCTGTTTCCAGAACCTGGGAATCAAGGATTTGGCTGTGTTGAGCAAGTAAGGGGTGACACTCTTTTGTATACCTTTAAGAAGGAAGGTACCCTATAGAAAAGAAAGTGCATTGGGGAGCCCTCTATGGGATAGAAAAAATTCCTACATTTGGAAGCATCCGAAATACGAATTGCTATGCTTCTGAATTTTATACGAAATACGAAATTTTGTTGACGAATTTCGGATCCAAATTCCGTTACAACGGAAACGTGACTGGTGTTTTGTTGACCAATAGGGATGGGCTTTATGTTCGGGTTGAACATGAGTTTGACTCGAACATTGGCTGTTCGCCCGTTAGCGAATAGCGAACAATTTTGGGTGTTTGCGGCAAATTCGAAAGCCGCGGAACACCCTTTAAAAGTCTATGGCAGAAATCAAAAGTGCTAATTTTAAAGGTTAATATGCAAGTTATTGTCATAAAAAGTGTTTGGGGACCTGGGTCCTGCCCCAGGGGACATGTATCAATGCAAAAAATTTTTTTAAAAACGGGCGTTTTAATGGGAGCAGTGATTTTAATAATGCTTAAAGTGAAACAATAAAAGTGTAATATTCCTTTAAATTTCATACCTGGGGGGTGTCTATAGTATCAGGTGACAGCTCTTATATAATGGAGGGCGGGACCACCCGGTGACCCTGCCCCCCTCTGACGCAGGGGGACTTCCCTATGGCTTTTCCCGTATGGTCAGAGGGGGACGGGGTCACCCATTTATGTAAATTGAATTTCAGACACAAATTACGAAATACGAACTAACGGCTAATACGAAATGGAACGGAACAAAACAAAACAAATTTATTGACGGCGCACATGTCTACTATGGGTCGAAGAGTCATCTTTTTAATCCATGGGGTAGTGGCTTCCCAGAAGGTTTTAATCTTGGGACAAGACCACCACAGATGGAGGAATGTGCCCAGTTGGCTGCACCCCCTCCAGCAGCCAGCATCCGCTGTCAGAAACATCTGAGCTGGACAGGATGGGGTCTTATACCATCTAGTAAGAAATTTATAAGACAACTTCTGGGCCATGTTTATTATTAGCTGATTTGTAGGTATTAGGTCCCTTAGATGGCCCTTAGGGTTGGAACAAAATTATTTATTCTGTAATACTATCACGTGTGCTTTATACTTGATATTTTAATATACAGATATTTATATGTGTATCTATTCCTGAGAAAAAACTTTGTGAATTTGTGAATGACGCAATATTTTACCTAATCATGTATTGATATCTGGAATGTACATGGCTAGTAATATTTTAAATATGAATAGAATGCATTGATATGGAATAACTACGAATCAGCTTGCAACTATTTTATCCTTTTTTATGTAATGAAATTTGTATTGATCAATAAACCGGTCATCTTATTTACCAGTTATTTATTGGTTGTATGTGTTGCTCCTCTTATAAAGCCCCAGGGAAAATAAGATGTTTTTATATATATATATGGTAATGTAGGGTTGGAAGGGCATCACTGGGTTCATTAAATCTCATTATATTTTGTTACATGGGCATTTCTCAACCTTTTTTTAGTCATGGCACCCTTTAAAGGAAAAATGTGGGATTATAAAAAATGAAAGATACATACTCCCTGCAGCATCAACGCTAGTGTCCGTTATAAATAGAGCAAAAATTAAAAGTGTCTTGTGCATCACACAGGATGGGCCTTTGGGCCAATATAAAAATTGCTCTGAAGTGGCCAAATGGCCGACCCAATAAGTGTGCGCAAGAATAGCAAAAGTGTTGTGATCTAGCCGCACTGAACCTCACTGAGGTCCCAAACCTATTGTGTTTTTCCAGCACCACTGGGACACCTCCACAAGGGGGCACATCCTCAGGAGCTTCTGGATTTGCTGCAGCCATTCCTACCAGAAACGCAATAGCATTGACGATGCATGCTGGGCCACCGGGGGGGGGTGGTGGTGCCACCAGGCGATGTCACCGGATGGCCTCGCCCCTTAGCTATTTAAAAACTGTCAGACGGTTGGGCAGGCTAATGGTGGGAGCCTTCGGCGCAAGCAGAGCTTTTTTAAAAAAATGTGGGTCCAACGGTAAAGCAGGCATCATTATTGATGATGGATCTACACCGGGGTACATTGTTTTTTTGTTTTTTTTTTAATAAAGGACTTGTCAAAAACTCATGTAGTATCTTTACTCAATTTTTACACTTTTTGGTGTACTTTTTGGTGTTTACTTATTCACATGGGGGGGGGGGGCAGGGTCTGGGAGCCCCCTTGTTAAAGGGGGCTTCCAGATTCCAAATAAGTCCCCTGCCCACAGACCCCCACAACCACCAGCCAGAGTTGTGGGGAAGAGGCCCATCAACATTGGGACAAGGTGCTTTCCGCCCTGCCCCAAAGCACCCCCTATGTTGAGGTCATGTGGCCTGGTATGGTTCAGGAGGATGGGGTGTTCACTTATCCCGAAGGGCCCGGTATGGACTGGGGGGCCCGCTGTTTTTGTGCCAATTTTTTTATTGATGGCAATTCTTTATTTTACATTCAGCCGTAAACAGGGGACACTCGCTGACAGCTGATGACAGCTGAGGACGCAGCCACTGGCTTCCTAGTCCACTCATTAACAACCAACTATACACTGTGTGTTATGGAGAAAAAAAATGCAAACTGCAAAATGAATGTAAAAATGCATCAAAAACACAACACTTGCATTTTTGGTGTGGGTCCATTTAAGTCTTTTACACACAAAACGCAATCTTCTGCAGGAAAAAAGTCCCTGACCCTTTCCAAAAACGCACTGGCTGAAAAACGCATAAATGTGAATGTATACCATAGGAAATCGTGTTAAATGGCCTGTAGTGTGTTTCTTCAAAATGCACTAAAAAACGCATAGGTGCGAACCTAGGGTTAGCGAGAGTCCTACCTTTAACCAGGAACAAGCCTGATAAACCAAGTCAGAAGAATCAATCCTGGAGGAAAATATTCCCTCCCACCAAACCCACCTTATTACATCAGGAATTACTAGCCAGGAGGGATCAGTTACTTGGAGACCACAGGCAATACTTGTGAGTAATCTTTCCCCTGTGCTTACTTTTTTAGGGCAAAGCTTCCACAAGTCAAGTCCCTTTTACTTGCATTGGACAGAAATGATATGGAAAACTTGCTTGTTATCTGATTTGTAACCAATTGTCAAAGCCAATGAACCCTTGATTTTAACAGTGGCGGCCCTTCCATTAGGGGTGCCCTGGCGCCACCCCCTCTCTCCACGCAACCCCCTATATGAGTAATGGATAGATTCATGCATAGCATTGATCTATCCATGGCCGCCGTGGCCACCCCCAATTCAGGCGTCAGGATGCCAGGCGCCTGAATTACAGCGGCGGGGGTGTTTTTTGAAGCCCCTGATTAGAGTCATGGGCTCTAATAGGCTTCAAAATAGGGTGGGCTCAGAGTGCAGAGCATTGCGCCATAAGCCCACCCAGGTGTTACAACAACAAATGAATGGGAAGGGAAGCCGCCGGTGAAGCGCTGCATAGATGGGGTAAGTGCACCTGACCCATCCGCTGACTGGCTGCCACTGGATTTGAATACTTAATATGGAGTGGCCGGAGTAACACACCTCAGGAAATTTTCAAACCATTTTATGATTCAAAAAAATCTATTTGTTCTTATTATTCAAAAATCTGCAAACAGAGTCCTTATCTGTTATTGATTTTCATCGAATTGAATTGAACCATTTCAAATCATCTCGAAATGTAATCCTATATTTACAAAGTTTAACCACTTGACCACTGGGCACTTAAACCCCCTTCCTAACCAGACCAATTTTCAGCTTTGGGTGCTCTCACACTTTGAATGACAATTACTCAGTCATGCAACACTGTACCCATATGACATTTTTGTCCTTTTTTCACACAAATAGAGCTTTCTTTTGGTGGTATTTAATCACCGCTGTTTTTTTTTATTTTTTGCGCTATAAATCAAAAAAGACTGAAAATTCGATTAAAAAAAAAATTCTTTGTTTCTGTTAAAATTTATTACAGAGTATTGGCAAGTATTGGCAGAGTATTGGCGAGTATTGGCAGAGTATTGGCGAGTATTGGCGGAGTTTTGCAGAGTATTGGCAGAGTATTGCAATGTTGCAGAGTATTGGTAGAGTATTGCACAATGTTGCAGAGTATTGCACAGTGTTGCAGAGTATTGGCAGAGTATTGCACAGTGTTGCAGAGTATTGGCAGAGTATTGCACAGTGTTGCAGAGTATTGGCAGAGTATTGCACAGTGTTGCAGAGTATTGACACTGAGCAGCGCTGTGGGCACTAAACATCCAACCCACAGCGCTGCTGCAATCTCTCCCCCACTCCCCTCGCACTGTGCCCATCGGTACAAAGAGGGGAGGGAGGAACCGGCGTCATGACTGGACGCCGGTTTGTTTACGAGTGATCGCTCCGTCATTTGACGGAACGATCACGTGATAAACGGCTGTGATCAGCGGCTATTTACCGTGATCCGTGATGCCATGGATGTTCTTGGGTGCACGCCCCAGGGGGCGCGTGGGAGCAACATTCTGGAATGATGTCCCACGGACGTGCACCCAGAATAAGCCGACCGTGCTGTAGCGTCTTTTGGCTATGGCCCGGTCGGCAAGTGGTTAATCAAGTTCTCTCTAAATCCTTTTGTAATTGTTCCACCTTCTGTTCCTGCTATTGTAATTCATCTTGGCTTCAGATTCAAGTCCAAATTGTACTTGTAAGTTTATCTTGACTCTTTGCCATACACCGAAACACTAAACCGCACCACTTTGTTTACATCTACCAGTAAAGGGGATTGCAATGGATGCTTTATTCAAAACTCAAGATACAATGGATAAATAAATAAATAATGTTACAAAGTTTCAGGTAGAAATTTTTTTTTAGTCCTGATCTTATTAGGGTCAGCTGGTTTAACATTTGAAACACTTAAAGCAATTAAAAATATCTTTGATATTTTAATCACATTGGCAAAAAAAAGTATGATTACTGGGAGTGAGATGCATTCCTCTCATAAATATTCATTTTTGTTGAAGTATCATATGTCAGGCAAGGAATATGAATAAATTACAGCTGGGCGATTTAACACTTCCAATCCTGGCACTGAACTGAGCACGTGAGCTGACAGGTGTGTGGGCCGCTTTGCTGCTGCAGATACTAATGTTCATATTCGGGAAATCAACACCAACAACACACTTATGCAGCGTACACACGGTCTGCCTTTCTGACGGGAAATGTTTGATGTGAGCTTGTTGTCGGAAAGTCCGACCATGTGTATGCTCCATCGAACATTTGCAGTCGGAATTTACGGCCACAAATGTTTGAGAGCAGGTTCTCAAATTTTCCGACAACTTCACTTGTTGTCGGAAAGTCCGATCGTGTGTACAGAAGTCCGTCGCACAAAAGCTCACGCATGCTCGGAATCAAGCAGAAGGAGTCGCACTGGCTATTGAACTACCTTTTTCTCGGCGCGTTGTAAGTCTTGTACGTCACTGCATTCTCACGTCCGGAATTTTCGCCAACATTTGTGTGACCGTGTGTATGCAAGACAAGTTTGAGCCAACATCCTTCTGAAAATAATCCACAGTTTTGTTGGCGGAATGTCCGATCGTGTGTACACGGCATTAGAGGTGATAACACCAGGGGTAGTGGTTCCAAAGAATATATGATCGTCTCCTGAGGGATCAGAAAATATTTTTTCCCCCACTGGAGCAAATTGGATCATGCTTTATTGTTTTTTTTTTTCTTCCTCTGGATCAACTGTCAGTATAGGACTGGGCAAATGGAGTTTTTCTATTAGTTACGGTTTTTATTTGGGCTGGGTTCACACCATTGCCAATTGGATGTGGGATCCCTGCATTCAATTCGCAATAGCAGGAGATTTCGACCGGCTCTCTATGGAGCCAGTTCACGTATCTCCACAGCAGGTCCGGTGCGTTTTGCAGAAAAACGCTGTGTGTCTTTTGGTCTGATTCAGGTCCGAATCCAGTCCAAAATTCGGGCTGAAATCAGACCTGAACAGATTGAACCAGGACGCACCGGACCCTTGCTGTGAGACGGATGCGGTGATGGTGTGAACCCAGCCTGAATTGGTAGAACTTGATGGACTAGTGTCTTTTTCAACCTGATTAACTATGTAACTACGTAACAAAATAAGTCAGTGGCCTTGGGGCAGTGGTTGTCAACTTGGAAAGTACACTATATTGTCAAAAGCTTTGAGACATTTGTCTTTACACGCACATGAACTTTAATGGCATCCAAGTCCTATGCCCTGTACACACGGTTGTACTTTCCGACGGAAAATGTGCGATCGGAGCTTGTTGTCGGAAAGTCCGACCGTGTGTGGGCTCCATCGGACATTTTCCATCGGATTTTCCGACACACAAAGTTTCAGAGCAGGCTATAAAATTTTCCGACAACAAATTCCGATTGCGTCAATTCCTACCGTGTGTGGTCAATTCCGACGCACAAAGTGCCACGCATGCTCAGAAGAAATTCCGAGACGGAACAGCTCGGTCTGGTAAAATTAGCGTTCGGAATGGATATAGCACTTTCTTCAGGCTGCAATGTTTAAAATTGTTTAATACAGCGCACTCTCTTCTTCTTTATAATGCTAGAAGAATGAAGTAGTTTTGCTGCTCATATTCAAACAGACTTCTCACAAACGTCTTTCTTTATTATTTCTCGTGATTCCCTCAATATATTTTGATTTGTCACATCTGACAAAAAATCTATATATTATTTTTTTTTTTTTATGTTTGTATTTTTTTTAAGCCTGATTTTATTGTTTTTTTTTTTTTATTTTTTTTTGGTTTGTATTGTTTTCAAGCCTGATCTTGTTGTTAATTATTTTAATTTTTTGATTTTACATCCTTAATATTTTTGTGTGTGTTTTGTGTGTCAAGTTACCACAACACCATTATTATCTTGTATTATTTAATCTCAAGGAGATTGCTTGGTGTTGGTGTCCCTTGTTAATTTCACATTGTAGTTTTGAAATGTCCCTGCCTCCTCACAAACAAACTGTCCTTTTTGAAGGGAAACACACATAGGCGAGTATAATTGAAACAAAAAATCCTTTATTAAGGAGTCAGAACCAAACAAAGAGGGAGGCAACGCTGGAGAAACAGCAGAAATTGGTGAAGCCTTTGGCCCCCAGGGCAGACATCAATTATTTAACAGCAAAATTGGTGGCCTGAGGAGTCGATATATAAGGGAGTACAATCTGGTCCAGAAGTCACAGAGATCCTGAAAGCAGCAGATGACATCTGTGTCCCCAGGCTGTGGTCATACAAGAGACTGCATCTTTTGCCAGACCAGACTGAACCCAGGGTCATCACTCTCTGGTCTTCCTTCCACGCTTCCTTCTATGCTGTGGCTCTGGTGGTGGAGTTGTGGCAGGAGGAGGAGGAAGAGGATGGTCCAACTCACTCAGGTGGGGATTGGGTGTGATTTCGCCCCTCACCTCCTTAGTTAAGACTTTATAAAGAAGGTCCTCACACAGGAGGCGTTGGCCCTCCTGCATGCCCTGCAGTTTGGTGGCAGCCAAGCAGGCAAAGGCCTCTTCAAGAGTGGGGGTGGCTCTGAGGGACGCAGAAGCCTCCTGAATCAGCCTGAGTGCTGAATCCTGCACGTGACTCCCCTTCCTAGGTCTTTTGGTTGGAAGGCGGAGGGGAGGAACCTGCGATTCGGTCAGGCTCCTACTGGGCCCAGCCTTCTCCTGGCTGCCACTTAGGCCCGCCTCCTCCTGGCTGCCACTTAGCCCCTAGCCCCGCCTCCTCCTGGCTGCCACATTCCACAGCCTCCTTCTGTGTGGCACATTCCACAGCCTCCTCCTGGCAGAGGTCTTCCTGTGTATGAAAAAGGGACATAGTTTGAGTTTTTTATTCATCAATCACACACAATTATCACCTCATGATTGTTGCAAATTGAATGTTAACAAATATAACAGATGATCATTCTGAGCCCAGTATTTTTCATTATTGTCCCAATTTTTTGTGCCCACTACTGTCTATTAATACGTCAAACACTTTATTAAATCAGCAATTAGTGATCACTAATAACATCTAGTAAACATCATTTTTTTATTGACCAGAAATCTGTAGAAGAATGCTGCATCCTGGCTGGAAGTCCCAGGTTGGACATCGGAAGCCTCAGCTGGGGTGAAAGATAGGGTGGAAGGAAGAGTGGAGAGGGATTCCCTGACTCCAGTCTGGTCTGACAGAAATCGCAGTCTCTCATAGTACCACAGCCTGGGGACATAAATGTCATCTGCTCCTGCTCCAGATCTCTGGGAATCTGTGACCTTCTTGCGCTCCCTAAGATAAGTGCTCCTCAGGCCATCAATTTTGGCTTTTAAATAGGGGATGGTTGCCGTGGCTACCACCGGCTTCACCAACTCCAGCATTTTCTCCAGCGCTACCTGCCTCTTTTGTTTATGGTTATAATGACGATGTTTCACCTGCCACAGACAGGGCAGCTCCCTGTACTTGTCTATGAACAGGGGGAGGAAGTTGTGGTCATTGAAGCCATCCATTTTATCTGCAAGACACAACACAAGACAAACCCTAATGTCATGCGAAACTCTCCTAATCTTGTTTCCATATAGGCCTCAATCTAGAAGCAGTATAAGCTCAAGTTTAGATCTTACCTTCGTTATCACGATTGGCGCCTCCGATACTCCTTGCCTCCGCTCACAGATCGTACGTACTACGCACGCGTGTTACGCTTTATATACCCTGCGCATGCGTGAAACCCTGTCCGCCCCTGATATTCTTTCTAGTCTATTCCCCGCCCCTTCTCGTTCGGCGCAGTGGGGGAAGAGCACATGGCGGAGACACAGCAGGTGTGTGCTAATTACAGCAACGAGGAGGAGGAGGAGGAAAGCCCAGAGCCTGAAACATCCCGATCCCGGAAGAGACGATTTAAGGCATCAAATATGCCCTTTGGGGAGATGGTGGAGTTTGTCGACATCCTGAAGAAGGCCGACTATGACGGGAAGTATGGACCTTACCCCAACCCCAATGTCAGAAAGGCCAAGATCATGGCGAAAGTTGTCAAGAGTCTGCACCATAATTTTGGGATACGACGATCCAAGGATCAGCTCAGGAAGCGGTGGTCGGACCTCAAATTAAGGGAGCACGATCAGTACAGAAGGATCAGGAGAGTGCTGCAAAAAAGTAAGTAGTTGTGCTGTGTTCCTATTCTTTATTTTTATTATGTTTGTGCTGCTCCATGTGCTTTTCTTAACTGTTGTACAGTTTAAAATGACAACTTTCATGTTCATGGGCACATTATTCGTTCGTATGAAACATTGTTCTTTTGTCTGAGAAAACACCATTGTTTTGGCCATATGCATTTGAATACATTTTTTTATGGCCTACTTCTCTTAAAATAATTTGGTTGTGTAGATGGGTTTGTAACTAGAATGAAATGCAAACTAGATTCTGTGTAAGGACAGGACACTCAGCAGCAGTTTTCACATCTGGACGCTGGAGCACTAGTGTGGGACACAAGAACACCCTTTTTATTAGGGGGCCCCACACAGGTGTTCCAGTGTATACTATAGGGGTGTCTCCATCTGTGAAGCTTGTACAAAACAGGTAAGTATTCAAGCTTGACAAAGGACAAAAATATTTCTTCATCTTGGAACTCTTTCCAAACAGACAATTGTACCCCACTTCCAAGCAATGTTTCATATTCCGATTTCTGCCATCAAATATCTGTGTGCTAAGTATACCTATTTTTTTTTACATAGGGCATAAAGACTCGGAGGACACCCCTCATCCGAGGAGACAACAGACCCCCCACCTCAGGAAGAAGTGGAGACCCACCAAAGACAACAGGAGGAGGAGGAGGAAGGAGATGTGGTGGAAATAGTCACCACAACAGGTGAGTGTCGGCGACCACAGGCTCAGGTAAGAGATGGATGCCGGCATATTTATAATACATGGTGTGTTTTTGTTTCTATCTTTTTAGGTGATCATGATGTTGTGGATCCAGGTAATTTCACCTCTGAAAGTGCACAGATCCTGATTGGGGAGATCATGGGGTGTAATAGGGACTTGGAAAACATCCAGAAAAACATCAATGATGTTCAAAAAAAAATGAAGAACATCATTGATGTTTTAGGGAGAGTTTAAAACCCCTCCAAATCCTTTCCCTTTTTGTGCTTTTTGGGATCTAAAAATTTCCAACAGTTTTTGACATATTCGAGAAAAGCCAAATTTTGAAGATGCACACAGTGTGTTAACATGTGCTATCTGCCATCACGGGAGATCAATGGATGCGTTTTGGGGGTGCAACCCCTTCCTCAATAACAAAGTAGATAGGAGGAAGGGGTTGGACCCCCAAAACACGTCCCTTGATCCCCCATGATGGCAGCTAGCACATTCGGCAATTTGTGTGCATCTTCAAAATTTGGCTTTTCCAGGGGTGACTTCACCCCATCTGAAAGCAATATCAAACACACAGTTTAGAAATACTCATGTCTGATATTGCCTTCAATTTCTTTAAAAGTTGAACTTTGTAAGTTCATGATTTGTGTCTTTCTTGTTGGTTTTAAACATACCTGTTTTATCTTAAATGGACATTTCTACTTTTAGTAATGTGACCCAAAAAATTGTTATACAACAAACATGTTGGTTTGTTTTATAAACCTTTTACAAATGCACATTTGATTGTGCTGGTATTAAAAAGATTGATAATCAAGAATGTGTGGATTATTGTTTCAACGCTCCAAAACTTTTGTTGGTGTTTTCTGTGACAATGGGTGTTATTTCCTAAGGGAAAATCCACTTTGCACTACAAGTGCAGATTCAAGTGCACTTGTAGTGCAAAGTGTCTTTGCCTTTAGTAAATAACACCCAACAGTGCTTTGTAATGTTACACAATCACGCCATTTTCAGGACTCACCACATTTCTGTCAGGGTCAGTTAAAAGAAACACAAGCAGTAAATGTCACCAAAGATTTTAGTAGTTAAAATTATTTTTTTATTTTAAAAATGTTTCAGACATTGTCTGGCATATTGATAACCCCCCTACCCGCAAAGTAATCAAGGTATCTTAGACGGACCTCATGGGCACTCAGGGGGGGCAAGCCAGGACGGCCACTTTCAAGCGCCGTCAGGGTTGGTTCATTATGAATTCCGTCTTCAGGCCCAACTGAGCCAGCATAGTTGGCAGAATTTTGCCGTAAAAAGTTGTGTAGAACACAGCACGCCAGGATGATATGATTCAGTTTGTACTCCGCCATGTGTATGGGTGTAAGAAATAGGCGGAACCGGCTGGCCATGATTCCAAATGTGTTCTCCACCACTCTTCTGGCTCTGGCCAGCTGGTAATTAAAAACCCTCTGGTCCGGGGTGAGGGTCCTCATCGGGAATGGCCTCATAAGATGGTCCCCCAGCGCAAACGCTTCATCAGCAACGAAGACGAATGGGAGTCTTACCACATTGTCTTCTGGAGGTGGCAAGTCCAAGCTGCCATTCTGGAGATGCCTGTAGAACTCCGTCTGGGTGATGACTCCACCATCGGACATCCGGCCATTCTTCCCCACATCCACATACAGGAACTTGTAAGTAGCCGACACCACTGCCAACATCACAATACTATTGAACCCCTTATAATTATAATAGTATGACCCCGAGTTGGGTGGTGGGACGATGTGGACGTGTTTCCCATCAATTGCCCCTCTGCAGTTAGGAAAGTCCCACCGCTGGGCAAAGTGGGAGGTCACAGTCTGCCATTCCTGTGGGTTGGAAGGAAACTGTGGAGTCAAACAAGAAAAAAAAATAATCATTTTGCACATAAACATGGAAAGCAGATTAGACACAAACATTCTTGCCCAACATCAGTATAACATTTATTTTATGGAGTTTTGAAAGACCAAGGTATAAAGTCCACCTATCAGATTCCGCCTCCCCCCCTCTCATGGGCCATTTCTAACATTTTAGGGGGGAGATCTTTTGGACAGTTAACCATCTTCACTTCATTGAGAGATGAATGCCTAAATAATGTGTATTACTTTGGCCAGCCCCTCCTTACTTACACTATTAATAGCCCACTGGACAGGTAAAAAGTGTCATAATACAAAGATATAAATACACATTGTACACATTTTAGCACATTTGGACATTCTGCTATTACCTATCAACATAATAATAAGATACACAAACTTTAAACAGTACCATTTGAAAGTATACAGTCAGGCCCTTGCACTACATGGTTTGGGGAATTCATCCATACGTCTGACCACAAAAGAGATGGGTATAGTGTGTATGGATTTGGCAAAGTCAGCAGATAGATGATTGAGGATAGATAGAGAATTGATATCAGCTGACTTAGCATTTGGGGGGAGGAAGGGTTCCACATGATTTGGGGACCCAAAAAAAAAGCCTCTGGCACTCTGCCTGAATTTAAAGCACACATCACATTTTTACACATTTTAGGGGGTATTTAGGGCAAAGCACTACTATGGAGCTGATAAAATACATTGTTAAGTGACTACATGAAGTGAATATAGGGCCAGGAGACCATGCTGGGGAGGTAAGTGAAGGCAAATATGTATGAAGGACAAAAAAATTAATTACATAAAAATCCAGCATGCATGAGAACAAAAGGGACATTCACAGCATATTACAATCATGGTAATTAGGGAATGAGGAAAGAAATACAATAAATTAGCAAACATTATATACAATAAAATGTGATGTTAAAGGATAAATCTTATCTTAATATACTACTTCTGCAGGACCTGGATGATGACAGAACAGGTCTCCGGGATAATGATCCCCAGAGCCTGGGGGGAGATGCCTGTCGAGAACTTCAAGTCCTGTAGACTTCTCCCCGTCGCCAAGTACCGCAGGGTGGCGACTAGCCTCTGCTCCAGAGTGATGGCTTGCCTCATGCAGGTATCCTGCCTGCTGATATAGGGGGTCAGCAAAGCCAACAACTGGTGAAATACGGGGTCCGTCATCAAGAAAGTTCCTGAAATCATCAGGATTATTCTCGCGGATCTCACGGAGCAAAGGCATATGACAGAACTGGTCACGCTGAAGCAACCAATTCTTGGTCCATGAACTCCTCCTCACCCTGTTCATGGACTGGGCTTCTGTCAAGGTCAGGATCCCAACACCAAGCCCCCGCACAGCACGAGCTCTACGAGGAGTACGTATACGCAACATGGCTAGAAAACGGTCGGCTGCTCAGAACGCAGTAACAGAACGCACTGAAGAACAGCAAGGCCTGTGAAGAGCGACCTGAAAAACAGCAACGAGCGGACAAGATCGCATGGAAAAATCCAATACGAACTGACTGCACGCACTGAAGAGCAGATACAAACCCACAAGCACAAACTGAACAGCAGAAAACGATCTGAAAACCACGAGTCTGAAAAAGCGCGAATCGTCTCTCACCAAACTTTTACTAACATGAGATTAGCAAAAGGAGCCCAAAGGGTGCCGCACTTGATTCAGAACTGCCCTTTTCTAGTAGTCGTACGTGGTGTATGTGAACGCATTCTTGGCGATCGAAAATTCCGACAACTTTGTGCGACCATGTGTGTGTAAAACAAGTTTGAGCCAACATCCGTCGGAAAAAATCCATGGAATGTCCGATCAATGTCCGATCGTGTGTACGGGGCATTAGTCCGTAGAGTTCAATATTGAGCTGGCCCACCCTTTATAGCTATAAAAGCTTCAACTCTTCTGGGAAGGCTGTCCACAAGGTTTAGGAGTGTGTCTATGGGAATGTTTGACCAATCTTCCAGAAGCGCATTTGTGAGGTCAGGCACTGATATTGGACGAGAAGGCCTGGCTCACAGTCTCCACTCTAATTCATCCCAAAGATGTTCTATCGGGTTGAGGTCAGGACTCTGTGCAGGCCAGTCAAGTTCCTCCACCCCAAACTCGCTCATCCATGTCTTTATGGACCTTGCTTTGTGCACTGGTGTGCAGTCATGTTGGAACAGGAAGGGGCCATCCCCGAACTGTTCCCACAAATTTGGGAGCATGACATTGTCCAAAATGTCTTGGTATGCTGACGCCTTAAGAGTTCCCTTCACTGGAACTTATGTAAATAACGAATTAAAACAAAAGGAAACTAAACATATTTTTTTAATTCTGCACATGTCTACCAACTAATACCTACCTGAGCCCAATCTCAATCCAACAATGTGCATGAGAGCAGCTGCTGTCCAGGCTCTCTGCCTCCTCATTGGCTCAGACCACTGATGTCAGTCAGTAAGGAGGGAGTGGGGGGGTCTTATGGACACGCAGAATGGGGCTCAGGAGCAACCATGTACGAGTACCCTCATAGCAAGTGGTTTGTTATGGGGGCACTCAGCAGGGGGGAGGAGCCTAGAGAGCAGAGAAGTGGAGTATTAGGGCTACTCAGCGCAAAACGATTGCACAGAGCAGGTAAGTATAACAAGTGTGTTATTTTAAAAAAAATAATAATTAAGCTTTAGTACCCCTTTAAGGTTTGGTCTGAACCCAGTTTGACCTGCACCTCCTGGGAGCTGTCCCGTGATAGTCACGAAGCTGCACCTAGGGAATTCCCCACCTCCCAGACACATTTACCAAAATGACATGTGTGCTGGTAACATAGTTGACTTAATGGGGTTGATTTATTAAAGATAAATAGACTGTGCACTTTGCAAAGTGCAGTTGCTCTAGAGCTTAGTAAATGAGCAGAGGCTCTGCTGACTTCCATTGTTCAATCATATGCAAGCAAAAATGCTGTTTTTTTTTCCTTGGTCATGATTGGGTATTCTTTGCCAAGTGAAGCTTTACCTTATTTACTAAATCCTGGAGCATCTGTCTATTTGCCTTTAGTAAATCAACCCCAATATGTCCACATGGTCATATTTGGATAATGGATGTATTAAAAAACCACCTGCGTCAACGTGGGTACCTAAAACTGTGAAGTTAACAAAGAATTGCAGCTACTGTATGTTACCTCTATCTAGAGGTTTACATATGGACAAATAATATCTTAACCGCGCTTGCTGTGAAATGTGAAATATTACACTCCTTACAAATGTGTTTATAAAAACTGCTAGCCAACCATGTGATTCACTCAATGTATATAAAACTGGCATAATGATAAAACACATAAAATAGACATAAATGGTCCATAACAAAGTCTTAATTAATGTGCAAATCAAACTGCTTAGTGCCTCTCCCAAATCAATCTTGAAGGTGCTTATCCACCACATGCTCTTGTGATACGCACCACACTCACCAGATGACAGTAACCCCCTTACTGTAAAGCAAGAGGAGTCAATAGCACTTGTTTGATCACTATGGAACCTTATCCTGATATCACTATCCGCCTATATCCTGGATCCAGTCCCCTTCTGAAGACATAACACATTGATGACAAAACGCATTAAGCAGTAATTTTCTAGTGTGCCACTTCCAGTCCATAGGTGATCATAGGCGGCATCCATTTACTTGCTTGTAATATAGCAGACCAAGGACATTACTATATTTGGCTTTGCACTATTTTTTAAATAAATTCCTAAACAGTATAACTCCATGAGAGGACTCCTCTCCTTTTTCATTTTATTCCCTGACATTTAATTTGAGTGGAGTAACCCCAGGACTACACCTTGAAGAGGACTGGATCCAGGACAGAGGCCAGATAAGGTCCCATAGTGACCAAACAAGCGCTATTCACTCCTCTTGCTATAGAGTAAGGGGGTCACTGGCATCCGGTGAGTGCGGTGCATATCACAAGAGCATGTGGTGGATAAGCACTTTCAAGATTGATTTGGAGAGGCACTAAGCAGTTTGATTTGCACATTGATTAAGACTTACTTTTGGAACATGTATGTCTATTTTATGTGTTTTATCATTACACCAGTTTTATATACAATACTTTGAGTGAATCACATGGTTGGCTAGCAGATTTTATAAACACATTTTTAAGGAGTGTAATATATTATATATTATATTGTAATTCGGGTATTCAGATATATCCGAATCTCCGAATAAAAAAAAATTTGTCCGAATATTAATTTGGAACAAAACAAACTGCATATGTCTAATTATATGTTCCTATTTGGATAATGACATCAACCAGCATCTCTGTCCCAGTTGGTGCCAAACTTTATGTCATCACTAATTCCCAACCTCCTCCAAAAAAGGTGCTGAGGGTCACATGACAGTGGATTTAGGTAAGGATTTCAAGGTTTTAACCACTTCAGCCCCTGATGAAATATACCCCCTTAATGACCAGGCCATTTTTTGTGATACGGCACTGCGTCGCTTTAACTGATAATTGCGCGGTCGTGTGCCGCTGTACCCAAACAAAACGTCCTTTTTTTCCCCACAAATAGAGCTTTATTTTGGTGGTATTTGATCACCTCTGCGGTAAAAAAATAAAGTAAAAAAATATTTTTTTTTACTTTCCGCTATAATACATATCCAAAAAAAAAAAATAAAAAAACTAATTTATTAATCAGTTTAGGCCGATATGTATTCTTCTACATATTTTTGGTAAAAAAAAAAATCGTAAAAGGCATATATTGATTGGTTTGCACAAAAGTTATCACATCTACAAACTACAGGATAGATTTAGGGACTTTTATTTTTTTTTAATTATTTTTACTAGTAATGGCGGTGATCTGCGATTTTTAGTGCATTGCGACACTGCGGTGGAAAAATCTGACCCCAAATGGCACTTTTTGGGGACCAGTGACATTATTACATTGATAATGTCATCAGTGCTAAGAAAATGCACTGATCAATGTAAAACTTACACTGACATGGAACTTACACTGGCATTAAGTGTGTTCCCTGGGTGTGTTCTAACTGTAAGGGGGGTGGGCTGCCAGGAACATGACAGAGATCACTGTTCAGGATCACTGGGAACAGAAGATCTCTGACATGTCATTAGGCAGAACGGGAAATCGCCCTGTTTACATAGGCAGTTCCCCATTCTGCCTCTGTACACAGCAATCGCGGGTTGCCGGTGGACATCGAGTCCGTGGGATCCGCAGGCACGCGGCATGCGGTGGGCGCTATCCACCTTGCACGAACTGACGTACAGGTATGTCGGTTTGCACAGGAGAGCCAACCTGCTGCAATAAATGTACGTGAGCTGGTCAGCAAGTGGTTAAAAGCTTTTAAAGAAAATACACATTGGGTAGGTACAGCTGGATGTAAGCTGGTGTTTTTTGCCCATATTTGTGCTTTGAAGCGGACCTAAACCCAATCACTAAAATCTTATTTTATTGTAGCACCCTGGTTCTAAACAGGGCTGCTAATAAATCTAGTTGTGCTACGTGGTAACTAGCCTGGCTAATTGGTAGGTTGATCCACTGATTCCTGTCCTAAGTCTGAGTTTGGGGTAGTCTCTCTCTTCTGTCAATAGGTGTCACTGTTGCTTTTGGAATTAGAATGATGGATTACCATAAATTCAGGTAATGGGCAATTAGGTTGTCTCAGCCAATCAGCAGGAGTTTTTTTAACTGCTGTGTATGCTGGGATAGGCTATTTATTTGGGAGGAGTCAGGTGATCAGGGTTCTGCGGCCTGGGTGGGTGTGTGTTGAGAAGCTCCAGGTTGCTAGCCCTGAAGCCTGAGGCCTATCCAGTAAGCATGCTGGCTGCTAGGTCCACTTAAGGCCTATCCAGCAGTTCAGGGTTCCACAAAGGAGGACCAGCCAAGGTTAAGGCCGAAGCTTGGGGAGAAACCACGTGTGTTAGAGGCTTGGCCTGAGGGGAGCCTGTTCATTGTCGGAGGTAAAGGAGAAGCAGTTGTCACAAAGGGATGACCACTCCTGTTACCAGAGGCAAGTTTGGAAAGGATGAAGTTTAGAAGGAGTATCAGACGCTTCACTAGCCGGGGACAGTGAAGGGATGGGAAAGCTTCAGTAGAGACTCATTCAGGAAGGCAGTGGATAGCTGTGAGTAAAGCTTGAAAGAGTACAGCGGGTAACTGTGAGTAAATCTTGAAGATAAAATACAGTGATTAGCTGTGAGTGAAGCTTGGGGAATCCAGCGGGTGCCTGAGAGTCCAAGAAGTCTAGTGAAAGAGATGTTGAGCTGAGCTTAAGGATCTTCAGTGGGATACTGTGAGTTAAGCTGGAAGATCCACAGTAGGCTACTGTGAGAGAATTTGTTGCCATAGGTGACAGCGGTTGCTACAAGATGCAGATCGCTGCATTCAGCATAAAGGCCCTCACTCTGTATTGCTGTCTGCCTAGTTCTATTTTTGTTTGCGGAGTTTGCCTTAATTGCTATTGCATTTGCCTAAGGGTGTCTTGTGCCCTAAACCCTCTCTCCCCAATGTTCCTGTTAAGAGATAAAAAACTCTCTCTTTGTTCATTTTTACACAATTGACTGGAACCCAATCTTTTCACCTTGCACCACACCCACTATGCCTAGTAACCTGCACCCTGGGGAGGAATGTCAGTTCTCGCTGGCTCTGGGGGTCACCATCAGGACCTTGGAAGTCCGGGAGACCGCTACATACGTTTTGGCATGCTAATGTCATTTGAAACCTAATTTTATTTTTTTTAAATCTGCACCTTTCTTTGAAATGATACTTGGTGATCCTGCTATGTAGGTCTTCCACCTTGTCAAGCCTACTCTCAGTTGAGACTATAAGTGGCCACTGGGGAGGTACAGTATTTCCACTGTTCTCACCATCAGAAACCTAGCCTGGAACAATGTTGTAGAAACATCTCTAGTGCACATTCCTGTGACTATACATAGGGAGAGAGGATCAGCAGTGATAGGATACAAAAACAGCATTTTTTTTTCTTCTTGTCAAATTATTGAATTTTAACAATTAGTATACATAAGTACATATGGTGGCAGCAAAAGAAAAGATCACATATATGGTAATAATATTGAGTTGTAGTTCCAACATAAACTAAAAGTAATTTAAAACCACTTCCGGACCGGCCACCGTCGTTTTACGCCGGCTGTTTGAAGACGAGTATCGTTGTTATGGCAGCAGCTAGCTGCCATAACTCTGGTATCCTCTTTTTCAGTGAGCAGTCCGGTTTCAGATAAAATTGGATTCTTTTTGACCCCAGATCTCATATTTAAGAGGTCGTGTCATGCTTTTTTTCTATTACAAGGAATGTTTACATTCCTTGTAATAGGAATAAAAGTGACACTTAAAAAAAAAACAAAAAAATAAACAGTGTAAAAATAAAAAATAAAAGGTAAAAATAAATAAGAAAAAAAAATTTTTTTAAACGCACCCCGTTCCGATGAACTCGCGTGCAGAAGCGAACGCATACGTGAGTAGCGCCTGCATATAAAAACGGTGTTCAAACCACACATGTGAGGTATCGCCGCGATTGGTAGAGCGAGAGTAATAATTCTAGCCCTAGACCTCCTCTGTAACTCTATGAAACCTTTAGAGTTTTTTAAACGTCGCCTATGGAGATTTTTAAGGGTAAAAGTTTGTCGCCATTCCACGAGCAGGTGCAATTTTGAAATGTGACATGTTGGGTGTCAATTTACTCGGCGTAACATTATCTTTCACAATATAAAACAAAATTGTGCTAACTTTACTGTTGTCCTATTTTTTAATTAAAAAGTGTAATTTTTTCCAAAAAAAGAGTACTTCTAAGACCGTTGAGCAAATACGGTGTAAAAGAAAGTATTGCAACGACCGCCATTTTATTCTCTAGGGTGTTAGGGAAAAAAAAGGTATAATGTTTGGGGGTTGTAAGTAATTTTCCAGCAAAAACGCCTGTTTTTAACTTGTAAACAACAAATCTCAGAAAGAGGCTTGGTCCTTAAAGTGGTTGTAAACCCTTACAGAGCACTTTAACCTACAGGTAAGCCTAGATTAAGGCTTACCTGTAGGTACAAGAATTATCTCCTTAACCTACACGGTTAAGGAGATATTTTCCTAAAAACGGGCACTGATGTCTATGGCGCGCAACGCAGGTGCACTGAACGTGCCGTTATTGAAGGCGATCATGCTGTCACTGACGGCTCCTGCGCGCATGCGCCGGAGTGACATCATCGTTGCTCCAGGCCAGTCACAGCGCTGGAGCAGCAATACCCGGAAGTCACTCTGGTTATCATGGCGGCGACGGAGGAGGTGAACGAGGGTCGCTTCGGGGGCTTCGATCTCAGGTAAGTAATACATAATGAGCTAGTATAGTATGCTATGCATACTAGCTCATTATGTCTTTGTCCTGTAGGGTGTTTTTTTTTGTTTTTTTTTTTTTTTTTAGAGAGGGTTTACTTCCTCTTTAAGTGGTTAACTAAAACAATTTTAGCATAGATCTAATTAGGATCTAACTACTCAAAAGATTGTGTCATACATTGTATAAGAGAGGATAAAACCAAGTTAGACCAGGTTAATATAAGATGACCTCAGATAAAAAAAAAAAAGGTCTTAATTATTATCAAGAGTATAGTTTTGAAATTAAAAAAAAAAAAATTAATAGAATCTAAAATCTTATACTGCATATTGGAACAATGTACAATTGGTATAATGATAACCAAGGAAATAAAAGTTCTGCTACCAGAACTATATAAAGAGTAAATTGAAAGAGGAGAGAGAGAATAGGGGGAAAAAGTAGAAGAGAGAAAGAAGATAAAAGAAAAAGTAATCTTAGGTAGGAGAAAAAATAGATAGGGAAGAAAGAAATGAGAGGTAGTCGGGGTCCCCGGGGTAGTACATGGTAATAAACACATACCATGAATGCAGAGAATGGAAGTATAAATCAAGATTACCAAGATCTTAGTAAGGAAGCATCAAAATTGGAAGGCAAAAGTGAGGTCACCCAGGGATTCCATATATTCTCAAAGTTGCATATTTTATCTTGAGTTATAGCCTCTGTTTTGGCATGGATCGTTGCTTGATTGCCTCTATTTTTAGTTTCAGCAATTATTAAGGACGGGGATTTCCAAGCTTTGGCAATTGTTTGTTTTCGCGGCTGTAGCAATCTGTAATAGGAGTTTGAATTGGCGGTAGTAGAGAGTGGCCGGATTGATAGGGATTTCAAACAGTGTTCATAAGAAATACATATTTACAGAAATTTTTTGCTACCGGGCAATCCCACCAAGTATGAAGATGTGATCCGAGATCACCATAGCCACGAAAACAAGATGGGGAATAATTTGGAGCATATTTCGCAATTCTGACAGGGACCAAATACCACCGTGTGGGTACTTTGTAAATGCAAAAACAGCATTTTAACAGCATATTAGAAACATGGGAACTGTTTAGGATACAAAATGTTTTATCAAACTAAATGTAATCCAGTCACAATATTTTAAATCTACACGTTGATCAAAGCTGCGTATTAGTGCACACAATCAAGCAAAGTACATTGGTCCTAGAGATACTTCCCAATGGTGACTAATAATAATCTATAACCAGCCCAGAAATGTGCTCTTAGTTTGCATTTTCTAGCATAGAGTCATACTGTAAGCTGATGGTTGGATGGTCTCAGTAGGAGGTCTTCAGACCACAGCAATGGAACCGGTACACATTAGTGCTTACACCTCCTGAGAGATTTGAATGGATTAAACATTCTCGTATTCATCTTATGAATTCAGTGTTTTGATTAACCTTTCTATAGCCTCCCAGGTTAAGGCAATTTTGCAAAATGCTGCTTTTCATTTGTTTAGCTAGATCTTATGATGCATGAGAAATAAAACGCATGCCTGTTGTTCCATGAATTAATTACAAGCATGTGGACAGAATATGTTGGCAAACATGGGGAAACTGGATTTGTTCACATCTGGTCTATAAACACACGATGAAGGGTGAGAAAAAATTAGGTATTTAAAGGTACGCTTTTGTCTACATGTCTTATTTGTATTGAGAACCTAAACACGTACTTAGCTTGTAAAAGTTGATCCAGAAGTAGTCATGGCACATTGAAAGTACTATTTATGAACACCAGTTTAGTATTCTCCCAATTCTATATTAAAAGTAACGTAGTGTACAAGTCATTCTGAACAGTCAACATATAAATATATATAAAACGATAATTTCCCGCTCTGGTCCAGTTGTACCTGGAGTATGATGTCCAGTTCTGGGCACCAGTCCTCAGGAGGGATGTACTGGAAATGGAGCGAGTACAAAGAAGGACAACAAAGATAATAAAGGGTCTGGAGGATCTTAGTTATGAGGAAAGGTTGCGAGCACTGAACTTATTCTCTCTGGAGAAGAGACGCTTGAGAGGGGATATGATTTCAATATACAAATACCGTACTGGTGACCCCACAATAGGGATAACACTTTTTTGCGGAAGGGAGTTTAAGAAGACAAATGGCCAATCATTAAAATTAGAAGAAAAGAGGTTTAGCCTTAAACTACGTAGAGGGTTCTTTACTGTAATGCCGCGTACACACGATCGGAATTTCGGCCCGCAAAAGACCGATGAGTTTTTCGTCGGAAAATGCGACTGTGTGTATGCTCCATTGGACTTTTGCTGGCCGAATTCCAGCAGGCAAAAGATTGAGGGCATGTTCTCAATTTTTCGGTCGGAAAAAGTTTCTATCCAAAAATGCGATCGTCTGTGGCAATTCCGACGTGCAAAATTCCTACGCATGCTCGGAAACAATTCGACGCATGCTCGGAAGCTTTCAACTTCATTTTCTCGGCTCGTCGTAGTGTTGTACATCACCGCGTTCTTGACGGTCGTAAGTTCAGCAAACTTTTGTGTGACCGTGTGTATGCAAGGCAAGCTTGAGCGGAATTCCGTCGGAAAAGCCATCATATCTTTTTCCGACGAGAAGTCCGATCGTGTGTACGCGGCATAAGAGTGGAAAGGATGTGGAATTCCCTTCCACAGGCGGTGGTCTCAGCGGGGAGCATCGATAGTTTCAAGAAACTATTAGATAAGCACCTGAATGACCGCAACATACATGGATATACAATGTAATACTGACATATAATCACACATATAGGTTGGACTTGATGGACTTGTGTCTTTTTCGACCTCACCTACTATGTAACTATGTAACACTTAACTTCCTCAAGATTTAGGTCTCATGCACACAGGACGTTTAAAAAAACGCCAGCACTCCTGCCGTGTTTTTGACTAGAGTTAAGAGGTGTTTATGCGCGTCTTTTGGTGTTAGAGTTTTTGGGCGTTTTTATAGTAAAAAGACAACCTATAATGTAAAAATCGCCAAAAGCGGTTAAAAGCTTGTTACAGCGTTTAGCAGTGTTTTTTGCCATTTTTGGGTTTTTGCAGCTCAACAGCCTCTGCTTCTGGATGCACAGGCTGTCTTTTTTTTCTACTACTCCGAAACGCTTAAGCCTCCAAAAGCCTCTAAAAGTTTACGTGTGCATGGGCACATAGGCTAACATGAAGGGAGATCACACAGATCCTGTCTTTCTGCTAAGCTGTGTGTTTCCCCAGGCGGCCCATCCCCCATACAGTTAGAGAAAAAAAAGCAGGGAACACACTTAACCCTTTGATCGCCCCTGATGTTAACCCCTTCCCTGCCAGTGTCATTAGTACAGTAACAGTGCATATGTTTAGCACTGATCACTGTAATAATGTCTCTGGACCCCAAAAAGTGTCAGAAATGTCAGTTAGGTGTCCGATCTGTCCGCCGCAATGTTGCAGTCCCGCTAAAAAAATCGCAGATCACCGCCATTACTAATAAAAAAGAAAAAATACTAAAAATGCAATACATCTATTCCCTTTTTTTGTAGACACTTTAACTTTTGCGCAAACCAATCAATATACACTTATTGCGATTTTTTTTTTTACCAAAAAATATGTAGAAGAATGTATATCAGCCTAAACTTAGGGAGAAATTTGTTTTTTAGGTTTTTTTGGGGGCGTATTTATTATAGCAAAAAGTAAAAAATGTTGCTTTTTTTTCAAAATTGTCGCTCTTTTTTTGTTTAAAAAATAAAAACTGGAGAGGTGATCAAATACCACCAAAAGAAAGCTCTATTTGTGGGAAAAAGGACACAAATTTTGTTTGGGTACGACGTCACACGACCACGCAATTGTCAGTCAAAGTGACACAGTGCAGTATCGCAAAAAAATGGCCTGGTCATTAAGGGGGTAAATCCTTCTGGTCCTTAAGTGGTTAAAAACGCCTCCCCATAGTTTTCAAGCTGCAAAATAAACCCAGGGCCAGTGCGTTCTGGAGCAGCAGCTCTATAGCTGTAAAAATGGTTGGCAAGTGGTTAAAGGTACATTGAGTAGAAGATAGCCAGACAGATTGGGGTAGGGAGTTCCAGAGGATTGGAAAGGCTTGAAAACATTCTGGAGGTGTGCATGGGAGGAGGTCATGAGGTAGCTACTGTATAGAGCAGGAGGTCTTGGGACATTAAAAGAGGATAGTTTAGGTTATATTTTAAGATAAGGTTGGTGATGTAGCCTGGAGCAGAGATGTGGATGATGTTAGAATTCTGAATTTTACGGAAGACAGTTGAGTGATTGGAAGAAAGAGGTGGTGTACTGTACAAGGAACGATAAGTAAGATGGATGAGTTTGGCAACCAGCATTCATGATAGGTAGAATAGAGGTGTAGAGATAGGCCAACAAGAAGAAAGTTTCAGTAGTGGAGGTAAGAGATAACAAGAGATTGAGTTAATAGCTTGTTTGCGGGGCTGCTGTTAGAAATTATGGGGCGTCGTACAAGCTACTTGACAGGGCCCCACCAATCATAAGCAAGCATAATATTCGTGCAACGTTTCTGGAACACAACATTTCAGAAAAAATACACACCTACATAGAATTAATTATAGGGCACATAAATGCAATATATTACACAATTATTGGTAAAATGTAAAAGATGAGGTTGTGCCAAGTACATAGATACTAAACAAGATACAAGTCTTAAAATTGTGTGCACCCGTGAAACATTAACACATTTTGGTACCCTATATTTTTCATAGGTGACACTTTGAAAGTCCCTACAGGTCATCAGCTTAGAGTTAACCATAAATAATGCGCCTAGAATTACTGATCTCACTCTGGCATGTGCAGTGATATGTAACATGGGTAGCATAATTTGTGCGTAGGCACCCCTGACACATGCATTTACATTTGTACATGCCTGTATGTTGGGGTGGATCTCAAACATTTAGTGGGGATTTTAAGTCCTTGGGTTTAACTTTAATTTTCTACACTTTTGTTTTACATTTTTTTTTTTCATAAACTTTTTTTTTTTTCATCAGATATGCCTTTTAACCTCCCTGGCCTATAATTCTAATGCCCCGTACACACGGTCGGATTTTCTGACGGAAAATGTGTGATAGGACCTTGTTGTCGGAAATTCCAACCGTGTGTAGGCTCCATCACACATTTTCCATCGGATTTTCCGACACACAAAGTTTGAGAGCTTGCTATAAAATTTTCCGACAACAAAATCCATTGTCGGAAATTCCGATCGTGTGTACACAAATCCGACGGACAAAGTGCCACGCATGCTCAGAATAAATTAAGAGACGAAAGCTATTGGCCACTGCCCCGTTTATAGTCCCGACGTACGTGTTTTACGTCACCGCGTTTAGAACGATCGGATTTTCCGACAACTTTGTGTGACCGTGTGTATGCAAGACAAGTTTGAGCCAACATCCATCGGAAAAAATCCTAGGATTTTGTTGTCGGAATGTCCGAACAAAGTCCGACTGTGTGTACGGGGCTTTAGGAATAACTCACTTAAATCTGTCCAAACCAGAGTCTAGTAGACATCCCGGGTATGATAAAGTTTGAAACACGAAATCATAAATTATAATATAATAAATAACTATAAATAATTATACCAAATAATAATATAATAATAATAATAAAAATTATTCAATAATGTAATCAATTCAAAAACACTGAAATTTGCTCAGTTGCAGAATTGTCGTTGTCATTACTTTTCAGTGTTTGATGACGGATCTCCCCACGAATCACTATCGCTCAATTCTGCAAGTGATTCTAATTTATTATCGCTGTTTTCTAGCTGGTCTAAAACCAATTTTGATGTAAATTGATGGTTTTGGTTGCTATGGACAATCTCCAGTTTCCAGGCAGAAAGAACAGTTTTTATAATATAAAACTGCATGCAGGACACTGGAGGTACTAGGGACAAAAGGAAGGTGAAATAATTTCATACAGTAATGTAATCTGTAGAATTCGGCGCTGTTATCCACCCCCCTACGTCGCAACGCTCGCAGGGAACGAAGCTCGGCTCTGTTATGAATCGAGCAGAGGACGAGCCGCTCACATTGTGGGGAGACATCGCAGGATCTTGGGGACAAAGTAAATAAGCTCTTCCTGGATCCTGCGATGCGATCCCGAGTCTGTCTTGGGGGTTATCGCTTTTGGTTCTGGAATTCCACCCCAAGCCAGGCTCGGGAATACCGCCAGGGAGGTTAATGAGATATCAGGGGTCTCATTTAACCACTTCCAGTCCAATCACATCATATGATGCCATTGACTTTGAGTGGGGATATCTAAATGATGGGTGCAGCTACAGGCATCATCCAGATATCATCTTTTAGAGCCGGTGATTCCCTTTATTGCAAAAACAATCATAGAGGCAGTTCAGCTGCTTGATTGTTCTTACAAGCGGCAGGAGGGGACAACCCCCCTCCCGCCGCCCTCCAGTGCTCTTCCAGGCTTGCCCGTACGATCGACGAACCAGAGAAAGAATCCGCTGCCACCAGATGTTGGTCGTAGAGATTTCCAGTGACCACATAGTCCCCAGTCATCTCTATGACCTTCGGAGGCCCGGGTTCGACGGAATGATGTTACATCCGGCAAACAGAACAAAGCCGAGAACTTGGCTGGAAAGAAAGAGATCTTTTTTTTATCTCAATCTTTCCAGCCTGGAGGAGAGATGTGGGGTCTTATAAATCCTACATCTCTCCATAAAGAGGACCTGTCACACAGCATTCCTATTACAAGGGATGTTTACATTCCTTGTAATAGGAATAAAAGTGATAAAAAAAAAATTGTAAAGACAAAGTGTAAAAATAAAAAAATTCAAGTAAAATAAACAAGAAAAAAAAAGAAAAAAACTTAAAGCTCTCCCGTCCCTGTGTGCTCATGCACAGAAGCGATTGCACACGTAAGTCGCGCCCGCATATGTAAAAGGCGTTTAAATCACACATGTGAGGTATCGCCACGTGCATCAGCAAAAAATTAAAGTGTCGTCTATGGAGATTTTTAAGTACCAAAGTTTGGCGCCATTCCACAAGTGTGTGCAATTTTAAAGCGTGACATGTTAGGTATCTATTTACTTGACGTAACATCATCTTTTACATTATGCAAAAAAATCGGGCTAACTTTACTATTTTGTTATTTTTCAATTCATGAAACTGTCCCCCCCCCCCCCCCCAGAAAAAAAACATGTTTGAAAAATTCTTCTGCAAATACCGCGTGTCACAGAAAAAGTTGCAACGACTGCCATTTTATTCCCTAGGGTCTCTGATAAAAATAAAACATATATAATGTTTGGGGGTTCTGAGTAATTTTCTGGCAAAAAAATTATGATTTTTACATGTAGGAGAGAAGTGCCAGAATAGGCCTGGTATGGAAGTGGTTTAAAGAACCTGGGCAACACAGTGGGGGTGCATGTGTGTGTGTGTGTGGGGGGGGGATGGGGGAACTGATACTCATAGCTGTTTGTAGAAGTGATCCAACGGCTGATTGTTTCCATCTCACAGCCAAATTGTCACATTTACACACATTCAGTGGGATACTTTCTTTTAGGTATTATCTATTGGAGGGGCAGTAAAAATGCACGATTGCCACCGCAGTATAGTGGTAGCGGTGGAGGGATTTTTATACACACTCCCAACGGGTGCAGCCACTGTGTGTGTATGAACCCCAGGGCCATCTTTAATATTGATTGGACCCTGGGCAAAAATTTTCTTGGGCCCCCCTCCAAGCAATTTCGTACAACAATGATGGGGCCCAGGGCAGCTGCCCCTTTTGACCGGCCTTAAACATGGCCCTGGTGAACCCCCTGCTGAAAATGCCATACTATGTATGATGGTAGCAGTGCCTCTGCAGCATAAGGGAGAGTGGTTGGGGGCTCAGTCACACATTTTTTTTACCCCTTCCAAACACAGGTGTACCTACAGGGAAGCATCTTAATGTGTTTATGGTCATCATTTTTATCATTATGATGATCATAGTACAGTAGCTGCTGTATGGCTGTCTGTCGCATGGCTGTTTGTACTGACTGACCACTTGCAGTAGTCTACAGGTGCTGCATATGACTGCATCCCAATATCTTTCTCTGTACCTTCAGTAAAGTGCAGTTCAGTTGTTCCACCTGCCTGTGCACTGGGATCCCTGTGCTGTGCCCTCCGCTCTGCAACCTCTACGCTCTGTTACCTCCCACCGCTGGCTGCAGCCTCCCTCTCTTCCCTCCTTAGTTCTTAGGTAGATCACTCCACCAGAGAAAGGCAGTGAGCACTGGCCAGGACATTAATTGCAGCATCTGGACCATGGCGCCGGCTTAATCCACGTGGGGCCTCTAAACAAAAAAATAGTTATCTTCCTGCTGCTGCCTACTGGACCCCTCTGCTGGACTGATGTGGCCAAAGAAAATGTATTAGAAGTCCTAGAAAGCCTAGGTGTCACGTACCTGACTGTGAAGCCCGAGATGACAAGGGTAGCCTCTTGCGCAATTCCAGTCTAAGTACCCCTGGTAGTGGAGACAGGGACTGTAAGCTTGCAAGTTGCTATAGTTCTGGATTCCTCATCAACCATGCACAAGGACATTTCATTATCTACAAAGGCAAGAGGCCAACACAAATTTTTGGAATTTTAATATCCATTTGTTTAGGATGGATGAAAATGGGTTGGCTTTCCATTAGCAAGACCTTTCAAGTAACCCAGACATCACAGGGTCACTGCTACCAAATAGCTCACCTGTAAAAGACTTGTGGATATACAATAAAATCTTGGTTTGAGAGTAACTTGGTTTGAGAGTGTTTTGCAAGACAAGCAAAATGTTTTAATAAATTTTGACGATATACAAGCAATGTCTTGATATAAGAGTAGTGTCACGTCACAACTGGGTATAAAAGAGAAGAGAGGTGCCTCTAAGTGTAGCAATATGGTTACATTTAATGGAGGTATAACATTTAGCAAACTGGTTGATGATTAAAAGAGGCACATCTAAGTGCGCAGGCATCTTATGGTTACACAACCTGGTTACATTGCTATAATCTTTTTATATGGACTATAAACAAAAGGACTTATGAATAAATGGTTGTGGAACGAATCACTTGGGTTTCCATTATTTCTTATGAGGAAATGTGCTTTGATATACTTTGGATTACAAGCATGTTTCTGGAACAGGCCAAGGTTTTACTTGTACTTACCTTTCCGAAGGCCTTTGTATTGAAAAGCCACCATTTCTTCACTCCCCAGCCGCTACTAGTATTTGACCGGTCAGATGGGTTGGATACTTGCTCCATCCAATACATGCCAGGGTACCTCCCGTCTAATCATATGTAATGCCCCCCTCTAGTTAGGCTGCTAGGTTAGATTTAGTTTATGGCTTCACTATAGTGAGTGGAGCAGTGACTGATTGTTCTTTGGCTGTTTAGGGTTTCCTGAGCTGAGTGTTTGATTTTTCCCACCTGTCTTTGAAAGAAGTTTCCAGATTATAGGACTGGGAGATTCAGATGACCAGTATGAATATTTAACAAGCTTTAGCCAATCCTTAGAAGGAGAGATCCAGAAGGTGACTGGAGAGGTGATACATGTTTGGGAGGCATGAACAGAGTATTCTTTCTTCTCCAGGGAGGGTCCCAGTTCTCTTGGGGCTGCTGCCCCTTGGGGCAGTCTCACTGAGCCATGGATTGCAGTTTTGGGCTCAGAAGCTGCTGGGCACTGTCTTGAAATCATTTTTATCTCTCTCACTGTGGATCTACCTGTGGATGTTGGGTGGCAGACAGCTCCTAGGACAATGTGAATAAAGACCTTGCTGGAGGCTATTAGTTGTGTAAGTGCCAGAAGGGAACTAAGTGCCAAAAGCGGCTACATAGACTATGACTGCTATTATTGGGTATATAGGAGTACTGGCTATTCCCTATTACCTCTAAAGGTGGCTATAGGGAAGTTTAGCAAGAGGTGTGTCTTTCTATTTATTTCTATTATTGTTTGGAGTCTCCTGAGACCCTAAACCCCGCTCCTGTTAAAGTTCTTTAGAAAGAAATACTAAAAAGACAGACTGAGCCTGAATTGCAGGTGTGCATGGGATTGGGTTTGTGTGACTGGCAGCCTCTGTACTATTGTGGAAGACCCAGTTATACTCTCAGCGCCATGTATAAAAGAAAAGGAAAAGACAGTGGGACTTTAAATGAGATACGTTGATGCAAACAATTGATGTAATTGAATTTAGATCTCTGAGAATCTCCTCCCTCTTTTGAAGGGCATATTTTATGTATTTTTTCAAGTAATCTATATACCCATTTTTCTGTCCTTACAGTGATATGTTTTTGCATCCATACTCCTGATGAGTGAACGTGATTCACGAAACGCGTAGAGTTTTGACCCTTAGGGTGCCAAGACAGTTTGGCTTTTTATCTATCTTTATTTATCATCTACTCATTTGTGTGTATATACAATCATGATGAATATTGCATTTTTATTGAATGTGCCTATGGTTTTTTTATTAAGATGTCAGCTCATTATATATGGCTGTGTTTTATATATATGTTGTAAACTGTATCATGTTTTTCTATACCACGGAACTGCGTTTGATAAATAAAAGTTTCAATTATATGTATACACACTTTATATTATTTGTTTGCAGCAACATATCTCATTTAAAGCCCCACTGTCTATTCCTTTTCTTTTATACATGCTTATAGGGATGGAGGCTTTGCTGCTGCGGCAATACTCTCAGCGCCCCTTTCCAGGGGTAAACACTACACATATGTCCTTGTCAGGGCTGGGCTCCTGTTACTTAACGAACAGCTTGTTTCTTTAAGTGCTCAGAAGCTACTCAGCTGCTTTTTAATTACCAGCTACTCGTTATTACCACAGTGACTCACATGGTTACCATTAACCTGCCTCATTAGTCCAGCCTACAGCAAGACCCTTTTTGCTATTTAAGTAGCTTAGCTCATTTCCTCCTTGTGTGGTCTATGATCTCCAGTGCATTCCTTCCTGTGTTCCTGTGTTCCTGTGAATGACTTGATGTGGCTGACTTCTCTTCCGATACCTGTTCCTGATTTTTGCTCCTGACTACGCTGACTTCTGGTTTCCCGACCCCGGCTCGTCTGCTTACCAACTCTGGCATCCATACTCTGGCTTCTGATTCTTGACTGTGTTCCTGAACTGTGTTATTTTTGCTGTTTCACTAAAGGTGTGATTTTTAACTGCACTTTCTGTGTCTCCATCTGGTTCCTGGTTCCTGACAGTCCTGTAGAGAAATACGAGGTAAGAGGTACCATAGCTGCCGGAAGGGGAGCAAGTATTCTATACACTTACACGCATCAGCTTGGAAGTGGAGAAATGTTGCCTTTTCAATACACAGGCAACCAGAAAGGTAAGTATATCAACACTTCTTTTACAATTGAGCTATTGAGTAAAAGTGACCCTGTGGAGACAAGGTCATTTTAAAAGCTGTTGGCAACCTTATTTTCCAAACACCCCCCCAAAAAAAAAAAAAAAACAGTCACCTAGCTGTCATGTTGATAAAAGAGCTTTGATATTTACCGAGTCACAGCCTAGGAAAACGGTTTCAGCGATTGAAGTCAACAGCAAGCTTGCTTTGGGTCGGGCAAATAGCATTTTTGGGTTAAAAGGTCAGAAATAGCATCTCATGTTATTTTTTTCAAGTTCCTTTCAATAATTTTACAAACTTTATATAAGTTGGTTTGTTTCATTTGCTTATTGAGGAGCACAGAGAACATATGGATGCCAAAGATCCTTACATTTCTCTAAGGAGTCTTGTTTAGCTAATACATTGGCGCACTAGTTTCATCTGCCTCCCACTGAATGTCATCATCTTGAAGTATTTTAAGAACAAGTTAACAAACATCAGAACATCTAATCCAGAAAATGCAGCATTACTGTGTGACCAATTTTTGCAGCACGTGTAACAGATATAGTGATTATTATGTGATCAAAGATGCTAGAAAATTTACACAAATGGCAGAAAATGTTAAAATAAACAAAAAAATATTAATAACTGCAATTCTCTCATATACAGTTGTGCTCATAAGTTTACATATCCTGGCAGAATTTATGATTTCTTGGCCATTTTCCAGAGAATATGAATGATAATACAAAAACATTTCTTTCACCCCTGGTTAGTGTTTGGCTGAAGCCATTTATTATCAATTAACTGTGTTTGCTCTTTTTAAATCATAGTGACAACAGAAACTACACAAATTAGCCCGATCAAAAGTTTACATAACCCAGTTCCTAATACCGTGTAACATCAATGACAGCTTGAAGTCTTTTGTGGTATTTGTGAATGAGGCTCTTTATCATCTCAGATGGTAAAGCTGCCAATTCCTCTTGGCAAAAAGCCTCCAGTTCCTGTAAATTCTTAGGCTGTTTTGCATGAACTGCACATTTTGAGATCTCCCCAGAGTGGCTCAATGATATTGAGGTCAGGAGACTGAGATGGCCACTCCAGAACCTTCACTTTATTCTGCTGTAGCCAATGACAGGTCGACTTGGCCTTGTGTTTTGGATCATTGTCATGTTGGAATGTCCAAGTACATCCCATGCGCAGCTTCCTGGCTGATGAATGCAAATGTTCCTCCAGTATCTTTTGATAACATACTGCATTCATCTTGCCATCAATTTTAATCAAATTTCCTGTGCCTTTGTAGCTCACACATCCCCAAAACATCACCGATCCACCTCCGTGTTACACACTAGGAATGGTGTACCTTTCATCATATGCCTTGTTGACTCCTCTCCAAATGTAGCGTTTATGGTTGTGGCCAAAAAGCTCAATTTTGGTCTCATCACTCCAAATGACTTTGTGCCAGAAGGTTTGAGGCTTGTCTCTGTGCTGTTTGGCGTATTGTAAGTGGGATACTTTGTGGCATTTGCATAGTACTGGCTTTTTTCTGGTGACTCAACCATGCAGACCATCTTTCTTCAAGTGCCTCCTTATTGTGCATCTTGAAACAGTCACATCACATGTTTTCAGAGAGTCCTGTATTTCACCTGAAGTTATTTGTAGGTTTTTCTTGGCATACCAAACAATTTTACTGGCAGTTGTGGCCGAAATCTGAGTTGGTCTACCTGACCGTGGTTTGGTTTCAACAGAACCCCTCACTTTCCACTTCTTGATTAGAGTTTGAATACTGCTGATTGGCATTCTAAATTCCTTGGATATCTTTTTATATCCCTTTCCTGTTTTATACAGTTCAACTACCTTTTCCCACAGATCCTTTGACAATTCTTTTGCTTTCCCCATGACTCAGAATCCAGAAATGTTAGTGCAGCACTGGATGAAAGATGCAAAGGTCTGTCAGGAGTCCAGAAACTCATTGACCTTTTATACACACACTAATTACAAGCAAACAGATCACAGATGAGGATGGTTACCTTTAATAGCCATTCAACCCCCTTTGTGTCAACTTGTGTGCATTTTATCAGGCCAAAATCCCCAGGGTATGTAAACTTTTGATCAGCGTCATTTGTTTAGTTTCTGTTGTGATTATGATTTAAAAAAAACTAAACACAGTTGATTGATAATAAATGGCTTCAGCCAAACACTAACCATGAGTAAAAGAACTGTTTTTGTGTTATCATTCATATTCTCTGATAAATGGGCAAGAACTCATAAACTCTGCCAGGGTATGTAAACTTATGAGCACAACTGTAAAAGCCCAACTACTACCACCCGTTGTGTCTGAGTGAAACCGATTAGACTACCAGAATAGCACCACTAAGGTGCACAAGCTACACATTCCAAAGTTCAGGAGCCACAACCAGCAGAAAAAAAAAGCACACAAACAGCAATTTTTGTGGCATATGTTTTTTTTTCATTTCAAATCAATAAGGCTCAAACCCCCAAACGATCAAAAAAAAACAAGAAAGATATACAAAAGCAGAACTCTATCCAAAATAGCAATAAAAAAAAAAAAAAGATTTGCTCATTAACCCTTTCGCTTACCAGAGCCTTTTTTTATTTTTATGCACAGATGTTTAAGTGCTTCCTGTCCACGCTATAGTGGATAGACAGCTACAGCGTTAACCCTCCAGTTCTGGGAAGATGTCCCTGGACCGCCTCCCACGAACCCCCCCAGCACGCCTTGTGACCACTGTCTGCTTTGGACATACAGAATCTAACAAAAGTGAGTACACCCCTCACATTTTTGTAAATATTTTATTATATCTTTTCATGTGACAACACTGAAGAAATTACACTTTGCTACAATGTAAAGTAGTGAGTGTACAGCTTGTATAACAGTGTAAATTTGTTGTCTCCTCAAAATAACTCAACACACAGCCATTAATGTCTAAACCGCTGGCAACAAAAGTGAGTACACCCCTAAGTGAAAATGTCCAAATTGGGCCCAAAGTGTCAATATTTTGTGTGCCCACCATTATTTTCCAGAGCCTTAACCCTCTTGGGCATGGAGTTCACCAGAGCTTCACAGGTTGCCACTGGAGTCCTCCTCCACTCCTCCATGACAACAAATCATGGAGCTGGTGGATGTTAGAGACCTTGCTCTCCGCCACCTCCTGTTTGAGGATGTCCCACAGATGCTCAATAGGGTTTAGGTCTGGAGACATGCTTGGCCAGTCCATCACCTTTACCCTCAGCTTCTTTAGCAAGGCAGTGGTTATCTTGGAGGTGTGTTTGGGGTCGTTATCATGTTGGAATACTGCCCTGCGGCCCAGTCTCTGAAGGTAAAGGTAAAAACAAAGCCGCCTTTGAGCACGTCTGATGACGAAACGCGTAAGATGGGGCTACACTTTCACGTCTTACCCGACATGGAAGTAGGAAGTAGGAGGGTTGGAACGCAGGTGATACGCACGCTGCGGACCAGCTTTCCTTACCTACCGCAGAGTGTAGTTCTGTAGCCTTCCCACACTTGTTGGTGGGAAGCCCTTAGTTTTTACCTTTATTTTAATAAATACTATTTTTAATACTACACTATGGGAGCCCATTTTTCCTTTCTATGAGGACCGAACTGGGGAGTGATTTTCAGGACATATGTTGACCAAGTGCTTTACCCTCGAGAGTGTGGAGATAGCCTCGGAAACCTGACAGTGTGCAGAAGAGACGCTTGAGAGGTGATATGATTTAAATTTACAAATACTGTACTGGTGACCCCCACAATAGGGATAAAACTTTTTCGCAGAAGATAGTTTAATAAGATTCGTGGCCACTCATTACAATTAGAAGAAAAGAGGTTTAATCTTAAACTACGTAGAGCAGTGGTTCTCAACTCCAGTCCTCAGGACCCACCAACAGGTCAGGTTTGCAAGATAGCTGAAATACATCACAGGTGATATAATTTGCTGCTCAGGGATTGCAGTATTCTAGTCTGCAACTCCCCAAGGTAATACTTAAAATCTGGCCTGTTGGTGGGTCCCGAGGACTGGAGTTGAGAACCACTGACGTAGAGGGTTATTTACTGTAAGAGCGGCAAGGATGTGGAATTCCCTTCCACAGGCGGTGGTCTCAGCGGGGAGCATTGATAGCTTCAAGAAACTATTAGATAATCACCTGAATGACCGCAACATACAGGGATATACAATGTAATACTGACACATAATCACACACATAGGTTGGACTTGATGGACTTGTGTCTTTTTTCAACCTCACCTACTATGTAACTATGTAACCCCATTGACATCTATGGGACTCGAACATTCGAAATCAAAAGTGCTCATTTTAAAGGCTAATTTACATGGTATTGTCCTAAAAAGGATTTGGGGACCCGGGTCCTGCCCCAGGGGATATGTATCAATGCAAAAAAAACTTTTAAAAACGGACGTTTTTTCGGGAGCAGTGATTTTAATGATGCTTAAAGTAAAAAAAAAAAAAGTGAAATATTCCTTTAAATATCGTACTTGGGGGGTGTCTATAGTATGCCTGTAAAGTGGCACGTGTTTCCCGTGCTTAGAACAGTCCCTGCACAAAATGACATTTTTAAAGGAAAAAAAGTGATTTAAAACTGCTTGCGGCTTTAATGTAATGTCAGGTCCTGGCAATATGGATGAAAATCAGTGAGACAAACGGCAAGGGTACCCCCCAGTCCATTACCAGGCCCTTTGGGTCTTGTATGGATATTAAGGGGAACCCCGCACCCAAATTAAAAAGGAAACAGCAGTATACAGGCTCTGTACTCTGAACAGCAGTATACAGGCGGTGCAAACAAGACAGGGACTGTAGGTTTGTTGTTAAGTAGAATCTGTTTGTAATTTTGAACTGGTACATTTTTTACGTGTTTAGCTCCAGCCAAAAAATCTATTTTAAGCTTTTTGGAAAACATAGGGAAGGGTTATCACCCCTGTGACATTTGTTTTGCTGTCTGTGCTCCTCTTCAGAAGATTTCACCTCACTTTTTGTCCCAATGACAAATGTTTTTTGAAAATTTGGGTTTTTTTGTGAAACAAGGATTGGTGATAAAGCATCAGTGGAAAGGAGAAATGTTTTTCCCATATTTTTTTTTTTCAAAATCTTTTTATTGGTTTTTAAAAAGAGAAACAAAAACAGATAAAGAGAACAAACAGTTAAACATACATTGGTCTAATATGATGTCTATGTGATCCTTGCAAGAATCACGCTGTCACCTTATTCATGAAGAATATATTATGACATCAGTCATAGCGGTACAGTTTACTGGGTCATGGTGGTGCTATGTGCAGTTGTACATGGTAAAATAGCATATTGTAGATTATTGTGTACACCTGGCACCCACTTGGGAGCTACTTTGTGATTAGGGTCTACTGAGAGGCCTCTGAAGCGGTGGAGGGATCTGCCAGCCACTTAGACCAGACTTTGCTATATTTGTTGGGGCAGCCTCTGTTGTCATATGTGTCTTTATACAGAGGTAAGCTATTGTTAATTAATTGTTTCCACAGGGAGAGAGGAGGGGGGGTTGGTTTGCGCCAACTAAGGGCTATAGCTTTACGGGCATAGAACAGGAGCAATCCCACCAGTGTACGTCCCGCCACCGTAGGAATTAGTTGTTCTACCAGGCCTAGTATGCAGATTGACATTGATGGTTGTAGTGGCACAGAGGTGATTTGTGTGACAAAGTCCAATATCTCCCTCCAGTATCCGACAATTGCCGGACAGGTCCAGAAGATGTGGGTGAAGTCCCCAGGAGTCCCACCACATCTCCAACACCCGGGAGGGGAGTCGGGGTTCATTTTGTGTAGTCTGTGAGGGGTAAAATATGCCCGATGGACTATCTTGAATTGGATCAGGCGATCTCTCAGAGAGACCAGGGAGCTAAATGGGAAATCCCATATGTCATCCCAGTCATCGTTGTCAAAATTGGGGATGTCATGGGTCCATTTAGATCTTAGCTTTTCCATAGTCGGGAGGGAGGTGACAGTCAGGTGTGAATATAATTGAGAAGTGGGTTTTTTCGCACAATCTGATCTAAGAAGGTCCTCCAGTGAAGATTGGACTAGTTGAGGAGGGGAGTTGGAGAATTGGTGACTGAAGGCATGGGAGAGTTGAAGGAATCGGAAAAAATAGGACTGGGGTATATTAAAATCGGAGTTTAGTTTGGAGAGCGGGACTAGGGATTGATTGGAGATAATCTGTGCCACCGTTTTAATGTTAAATTTGGTCCAGGCATGAGGCTCAGGTAGTTTATAGATGTGCTCCAGGGTTGGGTTTATCCAAAGGGGAGCATTGAGTGAGATTGCCTGTTGAGGGTATTTTTCTAATTTGAGACCTGCCCCCCATGCACGCAGTGTAGTGCGCATGGAGGGTGTCAGTGGATAAGGGGCTCGAGGGCCTTGAAAAAGCAAAAATTTGAGCGCCTCTAGGGATCCCAACACTGCCGTCTCGACCATGGTAGCTGGGTTGGAGGTGTCCTGATTGAGCCACCAAGCAGCTGTTACTAGCTGGGTGGCCAGATAGTACTTGTATAGATCCGGACACGCCAAGCCACCCTGGGAGGTCGGGCGTATCAGTGTTGACCAGCTGTATCTGGGGGATTGGGACCCCCATAGGAAAGAGGCGAGGAGGCAATGTAGTTGTTTGAAAAAGGATTTAGGAATCCACTGTGGAGAGTGGCGGAATAAGTATGTAAATTTGGGGAGTATTTTCATTTTAAACAAATTAATGCGTCCCAACAGTGAAAGAGGCAACGATTCCCACGCCTTCAGCCGTTGCCGAGTCTCCTGAACCACCGGGGACAAGTTGAGGGGTAAGAACTCAGAAGCCTGCCTGGAGACCGCCACCCCTAAGTATTTAAAATTCTCGACCCATTGTAGAGGGATGTCCGTGGGAGCTGTGTCACGGGCTGCAGGATCCACGGGGAACAGGAGAGATTTTGTCCAGTTAACCCTGAGGCCCGTGACAGAGGAGAAGGAGTTGAGGACCTGCAGGGCTCCCTCGAGTGATGGACCCGCATCATTAAGGAAGAGTAGGAGGTCATCCGCATACAGGGCGACCCTCTCCTCCAGCCAGCCAACCCGCAGTCCCCTAATGTGAGGAGAGGTGCGAAGGGCCTCGGCAAATGGCTCCATCACGATGGCAAATAAGGCCGGAGAGAGAGGGCAGCCCTGCCGCGTGCCCCTGGATAGATGGAAGGACTGTGACAGGCCCCCTCCCAGCTTAATAGCCGAGGTGGGGTCACGGTAGAGGACCTTCATCCATTCAATGAAGATCAGGGGGAACCCCATCCTGCGGAGGACCTCCCAGAGAAAAGGCCACTCGACCGTGTCGAAGGCCTTCTCAATGTCCAGGGAGGTCACCACTCTAGATCCTTCATTGAGATGTTGTGCGTGTATGTTGGTGAACAGACGCCTCAAGTTAACGTCTGTCGCTCTATTGGCCATGAAACCAGTCTGGTCAGTTTCAATGATAGATGGTAGTAGGGGCTGTAGTCTCGTGGTTAGTAATTTGGTGAGAATCTTGAAGTCTGCATTAAGTAGGGTGATTGGTCTGTAGGAGGCACAGGATGTGGGGTCTTTAGACACTTTATGAATGAGAATGACATGGGCATGGCCCATGGAAGCTGGGAGGGCACCATCAGTCAAACATTGGGAATAGAGCTGGGCCAATTTGGGGGCCAATAGGTCCCCATGAGTTTTGTAGAACTCAATGGGTAGTCCATCTGGGCCCGGAGACTTTCCCGCGGGAAAGGACCTAATCGTTTTCAGTACCTCCTCCGGGGTAATCGGCCTCACTAGGGATTCTCTCTCCCCATCAGACAACCAGCCAAGTGCCAAGGGGTCCAGCCAAGGTGCGAGGTCCCGCGACTGGAAATCCGATGGTAGCACTGAAGTATAGAGAGAGCTGTAGTACTGACGGAAGGCTTCAAGTATGTCTGGCAGGGAAGAGGCCGACCCTCCCGAAGGGGACACCACACTAGAGATCACCGTCAGCGGTCTGTCATGTTGTGCAAGCATCGCCAGAAGGCAACCGTTGCGGTCTCCTTGTTCAAAGAACCATTGTTTGTTGCGGTAAAGGTCAAGTCTGGTAACTTTGGTGAGGTGGAGGTGTAGCTCACGTTTCACTGCATTGAGGGAGTCAAAGTGTGCGTCAGTGGGGTCAGCTGCATAGATGTCTGATTGGGATTGCGCAGTGGTCTGTAGGGCAGTAGTGGTAGCCGCTTGTTCTCTCCGGATCCCAGTAATAGAAGAAATGTATTGCCCTCTGGTAAAAGCCTTAAAGGCATCCCAGGTCACCGCTGTGGAGGAGGATCCCGTATTAAGATCCCAGTATTCCACTAAGCGTGGTGGAATGGTGTCTGCCAGGTCAGCATGAGAGATCCAATGGGTCCCCAGGCGCCAAAGGGAGGAGGAATGGGAGGACGGGGAACGAACGGTAAGGAGTAGGGGGCAGTGATCTGAGAGTCCGCTGGGCAAATATGAGGCATCAAGTACATCTGTCAGCATAGTCGGGTTGGCAAAGGCGAGATCGATGCGGGAGGAAGTTTTATGTGTATTGGAGAAACAGGAGTATGCTCTGGTCATGGGATGTTTCCATCTCCACACCTCAGATACACCTAGCGCCTCTACCCATGAGAGCAAGTCAGTAGAGAATTGTTTGGGGGGGTAGGTCTGTCCAGGTCCGGGGCCAGAATGGCGTTGAAATCACCCATTAATAACAGTCTAGCAGGGCAGTATGGAGTGATTTTCTCTAGAATGGTGTATAAGGTGGAGGAGGAAAAAGGAGGGGGAATGTATACACCTACTACAATATACCGGACACCCCAGACAGTGAACACTATTAGTACATATTTACCCTGGGGGTCAGTGTGAACATGTTCCATCACACATGGGAAGGATTTACCAATTAGGATTGTGACCCCTCTGGCATATGTGGAATAGGAAGCATGGAAGGCTCTCTGGATCCATGGCTTTTTCAGCGCCAGTAGTTTGCTGCCCATAAGGTGCGTTTCCTGTAAAATTACTATATGCGGGGAGTGCAATTTGAGGTACTTGAAGAGTACCGCTCTCTTAAATTTAGAATTGAGCCCCCGGACATTCCAGGACAGCGCACTGAAGGTGGGGGCGTCACGTCCTGTCATTGTGCGGAGGTCTGGCGGGGGAAGAAAGGAGGAGTGAAGCAGGTGCACGTGCACAGCTCAGGAGCAGCAAGGACCCAGGGAGCCTGTACCAGGTGGAATCATGACCTATGGAAGACCAAATAGACAAACGAACATGAATAGATATAACACTGATAAACAATACCCGTGATGACACTGAGGTGTCAAACCTGCCCTCATCTGATGACATCCCCAGAAAATTTGGGGAGTGATCAGATCTGGCCTGTACCCAAAACTCAAAAACAGTAAACCCTTAAACTTTAATTAGCAACAGTTCAGTGTTGTGTTCCAACACTTGTGGAAGCTCTTAGGTAGGGGAAGCAGGTTCCGGACAGTAGCACAGTCAAAAAAAAAAAAAAAAAGAGAAAAGAAGAAAAACAAAATTGGTGGTTGCCGTTGGAGCTCCGCAGACAGGAGCGGATGGTAGTCTATGTAACAAAGGGCATTGAACAACCAATTGGGGTAATGGTGAATTAGAGCAGTGAGAAAAGACCTAGGGATGGATGGTGCATAATATTGTGAGTTAACATGGGACAGGAGGTAGTCCTGTTCAGGGGGATTGTGATAGTTAGCTGCTCCCAGTATGTTGTAATCAACTATGGTTCCATGGTAGTATGTTGTCAGCGGGTATCTAGCCATGCAGCAGCAGCCTCCGGGGTGTCGAAGAAACGCGTGTTGTCACCATCAGTGATACGCAGCCTGCTGGGATATAATAGACCAAAGCGTATACCCCTTTCTCGGAGCCGACGTCTTACATCCGTAAAGGACTTGCGGCGTTGCTGTACTTCCTGAGAGAAGTCCGGGAAAGAGAGCAGTTTGGTATTTTCGTATTTAATTTCAGGCATGGCGCGCGCTGCTGCCAGAATGCGATCCCGGTCGCGGTAATTTAATAGCCGCAGCAGGAAGGGGCGAGGAGGGGCCCCTGGTCTTGGAGGGAGCGGTGGGACCCTGTGGGCTCTTTCCACCACGAAGGTGGGAGGCATATCACCCAGGCTGAACAGAGTGGACAGTAGTTGTTCAGTAAACTCAGCTGGTCTGGGACCCTCAGCTCTCTCAGGTAATCCAAGTATGCGGATGTTATTCCGCCTGAGGCGGTTCTCAGTGTCTACAGCACGCTCCTGGAGTGCCTTCACTTGAAGCTGCAGGGCCCTCACCTCCCCAGAATCTGCCCGGACTGTATCCTCCACCGTGGAGACTCTGTCCTCCACCTCTGTGATACGGGACCGGAATTTGTCCATATCCTGACGGATGAGACCGACATCTATGGTCAGGAAGTTGATTTTGGTTGTCAGAATTTCCTTGCATGCTGTAATGGCCGCCAGGATTTCCGCCCCCGTGGGGGCCACCGCCGCCCCTGGCTCCGCCTGCGAATTCGCCGCCATAGTGGCAGCGGGCCGCCTCATAGAGGATTTGGTCACCGGTGGGGGGGTACGAGAGGCCTTCGGACCAGATTTTGTGTAGCGGGTCCTAGGGTGACCCATCCGAGGTCCACCCCGCAATGAAGGAGGTTCCTAGGGGGATGACTATGCCGCCGCTCATCCCGTGGATCGGGGCACCTGAGTGCGGAGGATGTATGTGGCCTCGTAGGCCGCAAGATGGCAGCGGGTCACTGCTGTGTGGAGTCAGTCGCGGGCTGTGTATCCGCAATTTGGGCTGGGATTGATGCAGGGGGTGCCCAGGAAACTATAGGGCTGATCTGGAGTCTCACCGGAATGTTCACTGCTGAGGATGGCTGTAGATTGAGTCAGGATGTGCAGAGCTCCACAGCAGCACGTCTGGCTTGTCTCACACGCCCCGTGCTGTTTTGCTGGGGCACAGATGATGGCACAGGGATGGCAGTGCTATAAAGCTGGGGCACAGATGATGGCACAGGTATAGCAGCGTTGTATTGCTGGGGCACTGATGATGACAAAGGGATGGCAGTGCTGTATTGCTGGGGCACAGAGAAATCAATGCTGTATTGCTGGGGCACAGATGATGGCACAGGGAAGACAGCACAGTATTGCTGGGGCACAGATGATGGCACAGGGAAGACAGTACAGTATTGCTGGGGCACTTTAGTACCTGAGTGTGGAGGATGTGTCTGTTGTAGTAGGCCATAAGATGGCGGCGGATCTCTGAGGTATAATGTTGGCCACGGCCCGATGGAGACACAGTCGGCCACAATTTACGCTGGGTCTGGTGAGAATGCTGTCCGGTGACTGTTAGGGAGAGTTTGGAGGCTCTCCAGGTTGTATTTCATGCAGGATGGCGATGGATTTGATCAGCAGGCCGTGGGCGCCCAGAATCAGCCTGTATGGATTCTCAGGTGGCCGTTCAGGCCCCCCACACAGTCCAGCTGTCTCCCAGGGACAACCTCCAGCTATGTGTGCTATTCAGCTGCCTCTCACCCCGCGGATCGCGGCACTCCAGCCCGGGGATGACGGAGGCTCCGTAGGCCTCAAGATGGCGACAGGTCTCTGAGGTATAATGTCAGCCACGGCCCGATGGAGACACAATCGGCCACAATTTCCGCTGGGGCTGGTGAGGATGATGTCTGGTAACTGTTAGGGAGCATTTGGAGGCTCTCCAGGTTGTATTACATGCAGGATGGTGACGGATTAGATCAGGATCGGCGGAGCTCCAGAGCAACACGTCTTTCTCCCACTACATCCGGACACGCCCCCCGTTTTTCCCATATTAACTCTTACAGGAGAGAATTTCCCTTCCTAGGGGTAGATTTCATCTCACTTCCTGTTGTCTCCTTCCGTTTGCAAGTAGGAGTCGTTTGTAAGTTGGATGTTTGAAAGTAGGGGCCTGCCCTATATACTCAGCAGAAATTTGGGCCTTAGGTGTTGTTGTGGCCACAACACTGTAAGCCCTCACAGGGCCCTGCTGTGAAATATTAGATCAAGAATTGTAATTACATGCCCCTGTTGAACAGGGGCAGAAAATTGGGCCTTTGGTGGTGGTGGTGGTGCTGGTGCCACAACACTGTAAGTCCTCACTCGCTCTTGGTGGGCGCAGAAATGGGTCCTGCTGTGAAATATTAGATCAAGAATTGTAATTACATGCCCCTGTTTCTTGGGACTGATCCCTTAAAGACTGCTGCTGATGCTGAGTGCCAGGCTCCACCTCCATACTGACACAATACTCCTCCTCCTCCTTGTCCTCTTACTGTGGGATCGGCGGGCATGCAGGAACACTGTCTGGATAAAGGGGGCCTTGAGAGCTAAGGAAGTCCTCTTCTTCCTGCCTCTGTTCTGCCTCAAGTGCCCTGTCCATTATTCCACGCAGCGTGTGCTCCAACAGGTGGACAAGGGGGACAGTGTCACTAATGCATGCACTGTCACTGCTCACCATCCTTGTAGCCTCCTCAAATGGTGACAGGACAGTGCATGCATCCCTGATCATGGCCCACTGGCCTGGGGAAAAAAAAACAAGCTCCCCTGACCCTGTCCTGGTGCCATAGTTGCACAGGTACTCATTGATGGCCCTCTGCTGCGTGTGCAGCTGTTGCAGCATGGCCAACGTTGAGTTCCACCTGGTGGGCATGTCACAGATTAGGCGGTTCTTGGGCAGGTTAAA
Source organism: Aquarana catesbeiana (assembly GCF_042186555.1). Classification (NCBI taxonomy): domain Eukaryota; kingdom Metazoa; phylum Chordata; class Amphibia; order Anura; family Ranidae; genus Aquarana; species Aquarana catesbeiana. The sequence goes on along the minus strand of NC_133324.1, from coordinate 51,488,337 downwards.
CTCCTTTTGGAGGTCTGCCAGCTGAGCACTGGCATTATATGACCGGCAGAAATGCACACAGACTTTCCTGGCCTGCCTCAGGACATCCTGTAAGCCAGGGTACCTGCCCAAGAACCGCTGCACCACCAAGTTAAGGACGTGAGCCAAACAGGGCACATGGGTCATTTGTCCCTGTCGGAGGGCAGAGAGGAGGTTGGTGCCATTGTCGCAAACCACCATTCCTGCCTTAAGTTGGCGTGGCGTCAACCACCTCTAAACCTGCCCCTGCAGAGCTGACAGAACCTCTGCCCCAGTGTGGCTCCTGTCCCCCAAGCACACCAGCTCAAGCACCGCATGGCATCTTTTGGCCTGCATACTTGCGTAGCCCCTTGAACGGCTACGGAGCACCGCTGGTTCCGAGGACCAAGCACAGGAAGAGGCCATGGAAGAAGAAGAAGAGGAGGGGGTGGAGGAGAGAGGTGTGTCACAATCATTAGTAGTGGCATTTTGGAGGCATGGTGGTGGAACAACCTCCAACACTACTGCACCTTGTCCTGCATCTTTCCCAACTGCCAGCAGAGTCACCCAATGCGCGGTGAAACTTAGGTAACATCCCTGTCCATGCCTGCTGGACCATGAGTCAGCGGTAATATGCACCTTACCGCTGACCGCCCTGTCCAGCGAGGCATGGACATTGCCTTCCACATGCCGGTAGAGAGCCGGAATCGCCTTATGTGAGAAAAAGTGGCGTTTGGTTACCTGCCACTGAGGAACCGCACATTCCACAAACTCACGGAAGGGGGCAGAGTCTACCAACTGAAAAGGCAGCAGTTGAAGTGCTAGCAATTTTGCCAAGCTAGCATTCAACCGCTGGGCATGTGGGAGCGAACTTCTTTCGGCGGTGCAGCAGCTGGGGCAGGGAAATTTGCCTGGTACAATCTGACGTCGGTGTATCGAAAGCAGACTGCCCACAAGTACTTGGCTGTGACACACCTAATTCTACACCTTCATTCCTCTCAGTGCAGGTCTCAGAGAGGACTGAAATTATAGTGGGGTTGGAGATCTCAGCTGATGAGGAGCAAGGAGAGGTCCTCTTTGTTCTTTGATGTGGGTCTTTTAGATACGCTTGCAACGAACTGCATGGCAGGTCAACATATGTCTGGTCAAGCATGTGGTGCCCAAGCGGGAGATGTTTTGGCCACGCGAGATACGCTTGAGACATATGTTGCAAATAGCAGTGTGCGATCTGATGCACTTGTCTCAAAAAAGGCCCACACCAAAGAACTTTTGGAATAACGCGCAGAGACAGCAGCGCCCTGCACATGCGGAGCTTTGGGGTGTGATGCAGTCAGTGTGCTGCCCTTAAGCTGGCCCCTGGAGGGCATCCTGCCTTGTTGGTGATGTGCCTCCTCCTCCTCCTCCTCTCTCCTATCAGGCACCCATGTTGAGTCAGTGACCTCATCATCCCCTCCCTCCTCATCACTGGAGTAAACCTGGCAGTATGCTGCAGCAGGGGGAGCATGACTGTCCTTCTTGGAAACCCCCTCTGTCCGTGCTCACATTACTGCCTTCATCTAGCTCAGTATCATCATCAGAGCCTTCTAAACGCTGGGCATCCTCCTGGAGCATGAACCCAACACTGTGGTCAAACAGTTCGAGGGACTCCTCAGGAGGACATGGTGGGGCTAGGGAAGGAGTCACTGATGCCATTGAGCCGAGGGAAGAGGCAGAGTTGGTAGCTGCTTTGCCAGACAAAGTACCCTGAGCATGGGTGGGAGAGGATGAGGAGGATGAGGACGGCTTGGTCATCCACTCGACCAAGTCTTCCGCATGTTGCGGCTCAACACAGCCAGCTGCCAAAAAAAAGGCCAAGCGTGTCCCACGGCCACGTGCTGATGAGGATGCACTGTCTCCACGACCAGCACTGTTGCCTCTAGACACAGAGCCTGCTTGCCCTCTTTTATTGGCTTGTGACTGTCTGCCTCTCCTTGTTTGCCTTCCAGACATACTAATGGCCTGTAGCTGCACTAAGCTGGGATATATATATATATATATATATATATATATATATATATGTATGTATTGATACTGCAGCTAGAAAAATCGACTGCCTGCCTGTAGTATGAGAACACCACCAACCTTCTACAGGTAGCTTTAGCTGAACACTGTGCAGAGCTCGCAAAAAACTAACTTGTAGCTTATTTAGCTGCCTGCGGTAGTGATAGGATCAGGAAAACACCACCAACCTTCTACAGGTAGCTTTAGGTAAACACTGTGCAGAGCTCGCAAAAAACTAACTTCTAGCTTATTTAGCCGCCTGCGGTAGTGATAGGATCAGGAAAACACCACCAACCTTCTACAGGTAGCTTTAGCTGAACACTGTGCAGAGGTCGCAAAAAAATAAGGAGGGCGCACTACTTTAACTTGTAGCTTTAGCTGAACACTGTTCAGAGGACCCACTACACTAACTTGTAGCTTTAGCTGAACACTGTGCAGAGGTCGCACTACACTAACTTGTAGTTTTAGCTGAACACTGTGAGGAGGACGCACTACACTAACTTGTAGCTTTAGCTGAACACTGTGAGGAGGACGCACTACCCTAACTTGTAGCTTTAGCTGAACACTGTGAGGAGGACGCACTACACTAACTTGTAGCTTTAGCTGAACACTGTGAGGAGGACGCACTACCCTAACTTGTAGCTTTAGCTGAACACTGTGAGGAGGACGCACTACCCTAACTTGTAGCTTTAGCTGAACACTGTGCAGAGGTCACACTAAACTAACTTGTAGCTTTAGCTGAACACTGTAAGGAGGACGCACTACACTAACTTGTAGTTTTAGCTGAACACTGTGCAGAGGTCACACTAAGCTAACTTGTAGCTTTAACTGAACACTGTGAGGAGGACGCACTACACTAACTGTAAATAGTCTAGCTGCCTGACTGTGGTACTAATAGCATCAAAAGAACACCAGCAATTTTCTTCAGGTAGCTGTAAATACTGTAACAAGACAAGCCTGCCTGTCAGTAGGAAGATAACAGGAATGGATCTAGCTAAACTGAATACAGTGTATATATATATATATATATATATATATATATATATATATATATATATATATATATATACACAACACCTGGGATGCATATATATACACAATACACTGTAAGTGCAGCTAACTCACTGACTGTCCTGCCTAATCTATCTAATTTAAATCAAATGACACTGTCTCTCTGTCTATCTCTTTCAACGCCGGAACACACACTACACAGGGCCTCCGTGCAGGCGGCCTTATATAGTGTGGGGCGTGTACTAAATCCCCTGAGCCATAATTGGCCAAAGCCTCCTTGGCTTTGGCCAATTATGGCTCTCTGTTCAGATGACGCTGTGATTGGCCAAGCATGTGGGTCATAGTGCATGCTTGGCCAATCATCAGCCAGCAATGCACTGCGATGCCGCAGTGAATTATGGGCTCGTGACGTGCCACACGAATTTGGCACGAACGGCTCATATCGTTCGCAATTCGGCGAACGGGCAAACAGACGATGTTCGAGTCGAACATGGGTTCGACTTGAACACGAAGCTCATCCCTAATATTCGCTTAGGACTTTCTTTTATGGTTTAGTACTTGGTTTAATCACATGTGTGTGTAGGCACGTCATACCCATTACTGTAGGGTACATACACATACACTTAGTCTTCACAAGAGAGGCACATCATATACCCACTAGCCAACGCTTACAGATTAAGCACGTTTTAGGCCTACTGGGTATAAGACACTTATTCACTATCTTTTGTGCACGTTATTTTCGAACAGGGTAGCGCCAACCACCCCATTTTATATCTCTGCTTCCTCCTCATTGCCTATTAGTGCACATCAGTGCAGCCTCATCACTGCACATCAGTGCAACCTTCTCAGTGTCCATCACTGTACATTACTGCAGCGTCATCAGTAAACATCAGTGCAGCCTCATCAGTGCCTATCAGTGCAGCTTCATCAGTGCACATCAGTACCTCCTCATCAGTGCCCATCAGTGCAGCTTATCAATGCCCATTTGTGCACATCAGTGCAGCCTCATCACTGCACATCAGTGCAACTTTCTCAGTGTCCATTACTGTACATTAGTGCAGCGTCATCAGTAAACATAAGTGCAGCCTCATCAGTGCCTATCAGTGCAGCTTCATCAGTGCACATCAGTACCTCCTCATCAGTGCCCATCAGTGCAGCTTACCAGTGCTCATTAGTGCACATCAGTGCAGCCTCATCAGTACAGCCTCCTCAGTGTACATCAATGCACATCAGTGCAGCCTCATCAGTATACATCAGTGCAGCCTCATCAGTGCAGCCTTCTCAGTGTCTATCAGTGCACATTAGTGCAGCCTCGTCAGTAGAGCCTCCTCAGTGTCCATCAATGCACATCAGTGCAGCCTCATTAGTACACATCAGTGCAGCCTCATCAGTGCAGCCTCCTCAGTGTCTAGCAGTGCACATCAGTGCATGCAGCCTCACTAGCGCAGCCTCCTCAGTGCCCATCAATGCACATCAGTGCAGCCTCAGCAGTGCAGCCTCCTCAGTGTCCATCAGTGCACATCAGCGCAGGCTCATCAGCACAAATTAGTGAAGAAGAAAAATTACTTATTTAAATTTTTTAATAAGAGAAAACTAAATGTTTGGTCTTTTTTAGTAAAAAATAAATAAAACCCCCAATGGTGTTTAAACACCAAATGAAAGCTATATTTGTCTCAAAAAACAATACAAAATCAATTTGAGTACAGTGTTGCATGACTGAGTAATTGTCATTCAAAATGTGACTGCACTCAAAGCTGAAAATTGGCCTGGGCAGGAAGGGGGTAAAAGTTTCCGGCATTGAAGTGGTTAAAAATATAATTTTAGGCCTGAAGTTTACTTAAAACCACCAACATGTTATCTATTTTCTGAAAGCAGAGACCCTAAAGATTAACATTGTGGTAGTTCCAGATTTTTATGTCACACAAAATTAGTGTCACTTTTATTCAAGCATTCAATCGAAATAATACATTCTGGTAAACATGTGGCTGCAAGGTGGGAAAGCCCAGTCACAAATAATTGGCCCGTACAGGTGTTGTTTTTTTGGCGAGCTCACACACGTGGGTTCAGATCCTAGCTCATCGCTACAGACTACACTCAGATGCAATATAGCAAACCAGACTTCTTGGTAAATTTCCCATACAGCATATGCTATAACCTGTACATGTCCAAGAACATTGTGGACGCATGGTAAATACTATGAACATACAATTTGGCTGTCCATTCACAATCTATGCTTCATTGTACATGGATAAGCTTCTACAAATCAGACCTATTGGGTCAGCCTAAAGCCTTGATTTGTGGGATGACAGACTGTTGGCGGAAAATCCGACCGTTTGTACGCTCCATCGGACAGTTGTGGTCGAATTTTCCACGGGCAAATGTTGAATTGCAGGCTTTAAAATTTTCCGCGGACAAATGTCTGTTGTCGGATTTTCCGATCGTGTGTACACAAGTCCGTCGGACAAAAGTCCAAAGTACAAACACGCATGCTCAGAAGCAAGGACAAGCCGGAAGCGGTCCGTCTTGTAAACTAGCGCTCGTGATGGAGAATTAACATTTGTGACGTGACAAATTATGAAATCTCGAAATGCAGCGCACAATTCTCTTCTTCTTTAATGGGATAATAATGAAGCTGCTTTGCTGGTGATACTGATGGAGTTATTGCAAACGAATTTTCAAAGGCTTTTTTTTTCTAGTGATATCAAGAATAATATTATTATGCTTTTTTTATTTGGGCAAGTTACCACAACACCATTATCCCGTAATTTTTAAGATCAAAAGATACAACTATGTTGGTATCCCTTGTCAATTTTACATTGTATTTTTTAAACTGTAACTGCCTACTCCCTGTCATTTGAAGAAAAAACACATAGCCAAGTATTATTCTCCAAAATATTTTTATTGCGCATTAAAAAAAGATAACAAATAAAATTAGACATGCTATCTGCTAATAGAATTTAACCAAAAAGTGCAATCTATGCATCAAAAAATATAGAAAATATAACAAATCAAATCATTATTATTCAACCAAAAAATAAAAATAAAAGCCTCAAATATAAAATAGAAGCCTCCTGCTTCTTAATATAGGGGGTCAACAATGCCAAGAGTTGGTGAAAGCAGGGGTCCGTCATCCGCAGATAATTCCAAAAATCATCTGGATTATTCTACTGGAGCTCCCGCAGCAAAGGCATATGACATAATTGGTCACGATTAATAAAGCAACCAATTTTTGGTCCAAGAACTGCTCCTCCTCCTGTTTCTGGACTGGACTTGGGTCAAAGCAATAACTCCAAGGCCAATAAAAAATAACACGTTATCTCCTCCGATTCCAACAACGGGCATTCAGAAATGAACTGAAAAGCACAAAATGAAAAGAGCGAACTGAAAAGCGCTACATGAAAAGCGTGAAATGAAAAGCACCAATCAACCCTCACCAAACTTCTACTAACACCAAATTAACAGAAGGAGCCCAAAGGGTGACGTTAAAGAGCTGAAAAAACACATAGTACGTCACTACGTTCGTGTTTGTTGGCCAACAATTCCTTGCCGTTTGTATGCAAGACAAAATCCAGGCACACACCTTCGGACAAAAGTCTGAGGTTTTGTCTGCGGAAAATCCGATCATGTGTACGAGGCTTTAGAGCCAAGCAACTAGATTTTTCATAAAGGAGAGTTTAGACATAGCAGACAGTTCTCAATACTGGTTTCCTAGACATACATAAAGTAAATTAATATATTTCCCCCAATGTATTATTTAAATCGTTTTCTGGCTGCGGGAAGCACCTCAATATATATATGATATCTTTCACATCTATATGTTTAATAGATGCATCTCGCACAGATTATCCAAATAAATGCTTTATTTAATAGTCTCTCCAACTCATTCTTTGCTGGAGTGAAAACAATTCATTTATTGTCTTGGTGTAAGGCTATCCTTCTCCCCCTCCCCCTCCCCCCCCATACATAGTCTCTGTGGATTTAATAGGAAATTTCCCAGAGCATTTATTTTCCTCACATGCTACGTACTTATTTAAATTCACAGTGGTTGGCAGCCCTAATATGAATTGGTAGAAATTATAAAGACATTACATATCGTAAAAAACACAAATGAAATAAAACGCATGTATTATTTCTGATACCGGCGTCAGCCGCGGTGATATTTCATGGGATTATTAAGGATTATTTATGTTGCCCTCGTTGAAAGTATTTATTGAAGGACGTTTGATTAACTTTCCCCCATTGTGGAGTGGGATTGCTGCCCGCAGGCTTCATTCAATGGCATTAAAATATATCAGGCTGGTATTTGTGGGAGATTTTTTTTTCTCTGTTTTTTAAAAAAAATACATTTGTGAGGTTTGCAGTGAAAGTGATTAGGCTGGAAGCTTAGAGTTAAAGTGGGGTTCCACCCAAAAAAACAAAAATACATGAAAAATCCTAAAAAAAACAAAAAAAAACATTTGGATATTTTTTTTTTAACTTACCTCTAAATGCCTGTTGCTAGGGGGTCCCTCGTAGTCTGCCCCTTCCAGTGCCTGGGCTGGTGACATCACTTCCCCCTCGGCACAGGAAGGGCTCCGCTCTGCTCCCTCCATCCTGTCAATCATCTGGGACCCATTACAGGTCCCAGGTGACTGAGCGGCCAATCACGGCGCACGGCGCCGCTCGCACATGCGCAGCGGGTGCCAGGCTGTGAAGCCACAGCCTGGCGCCCACAGTTGCAATGCCGGCGCCGCTGAACGGGTCCCGTTGAGCTTACTGTCAGACAATGTAGGCAACAGTCACTTGAGTACTTTTCCAATGCTTTAATGGGAGATAACTGGAAGAAGTAGCAGTAAAGAGGTAGAAGAAGAGTTGCAGGGAAGTTAAAATACCTTTTTTTCTTGGGGTAGCATCAAGGAATTTAAATCTTTAGGATGGATGTATCCTCTGCTTAGGATTAAATCACTAACCTAGCAACCGGTACGCAACATGAACAAAAAGAAAAGTCTTTGCCACAGACTTGTGTGAAACAAAACTGTACGATCCTCTGCCACAGGATGTAGTAGTTTTCGATGAACAGCAAACACAGTACCAGAACCTTTAAACCCGAACCGGCAGTACTTGTGCGGTAGTGTAGTTTAGGATATGTCCTCCAACTGAGTCCCCAGGACCTTCTTAAGACCAGCCTTGCATGGTCTCTTCCAAGATGGGTCCTCCCCTGGATCTTCCTGATTGTCCGGCTTCTTCCCGCAGGACAAACAGCACAGGACCATCCCAGCTATAGCAGGCCCCAGACAGACTTCTTGGCCCACCTGCACGGCTGCAGCAATGCAACCCTGCAAGCCAGAGTGCCACGAGGTAGAACTCACTGACACATACCTCTAGGCCAGGAGGGCCACGAGGCAAGAAGACTCCCTGAAACATGGCGTCTGTCCTATAAATACCCTCTCCCAGAATGCAACTCGGAGGACCACCTCCGCTGAGTTATCTCTGGGACAGAAGAGCACTCATACACTTCAGCTTGTTGCTTTTCCAACAGTGGCCTATGATAACATAGACACCCACAGGCACAGTGTGGAACTGCACGCAACACAGCCAAGCTGGAACAGAGGCTAATCTAACACTAAATTGAATCTGAACTATGTACAGAACAGATGACCCACTAAATTTACCTACAAGCGGTAGATTGAAAAATCTACCAGCGCTATAAATATGTAATTTTATTAAACACACATCAATAAAAACATTTTCATGGAATGTATATAACAGAAGTGAATGAAGATGCACAAACTGGTAGATGAAAAGATGACAACATAAGATGATCTCCACTCTAAGGGGTGGAGATCTTCCTTAGGGTGGAGATAATCTTATGGTGTAATCTTTTATTATTTGGTTCTATAGCAGTAGAGAGAGCAACAGGATAGGTATAAAAGCAGGTCACCCTGGTGGATGACACAGGATTACCTGAAGTGCGGGGTCTAACCAGAACTCACTGGTATTTGCTAAAGCTCCTGATGGTGGAGATGGGTTTTGTTGCGTGTTAGTACCAGGTCACAGTCCTAAGGATCACCCCACCAAGTGAGCAAGCAGGTGTCCAGTAGCAAATTTAGCAGGTAGAGAATAAACAGAAGTGTAGTCAGTAAACAAGCTAAAGGTCAGTAACAAGTGGTTGCAGGTTGGGATCAAGCATAAGCATAGTTGAGGGACAAGCCAAAGGTTACTAATGAGTGGTAGCAAAGATACGGATGGCAGCAGAAATGACAAGAGCGAGATGGAGAGAGCACAATAATCTGGCAAACAAGAAGTGCAAAGGGATGGCTTAAATAGAGAGCTCATGGGAGGAGCAAAGGATTCAAGGATAAAGAGAAACAAGACATAATGCAAGGTGTTGTCTATGCAATCAGGGAGGGATGCAGTCCAGCATATCATATTCAGATACCATAATGCACTGCAATGCCTTTGAACTATGGCCAACAGATGTAGTAAGGCCAAGATGGAAACTTTTGGATAATCCATCCCATTCACTATTAAAGGGGGGAGGGGATTAAGGACATCCATCATTTTTATTATTATTATTTTATATTGGTAGGACAATTTAATGTTTAGGGTGCTCAAAAGAATTTACTTATTGCATTTCCTTTCTTCGTTGAGGTGCTTTTCTTCTCAGATTTCCTGCTAAAATTAAATTCTCAGAATTTCAACCAAAATTGGCGAACCCTTGGCGAATAAAACCTTGGTAGATTTTCTCATCCCTAATTCTGATCACTTTTGCCACTATTAACAAAAAAACTCTCCCTCTCCCTGGTGGTCAATAAAGGTGTTTCCACTGGAAAGAGTGTTGATATGTGGGTTGACCTTAATTAGCCCTATCATACAAGTTAAGCCTTTCCTCCACTCTTTTAAAAAATGTAAACACATTAAAAAAAAAAAAAAAAAAAAAATGTGTACATTATTTATTATCCACCTCATAAGTCATTATCTAATAAATTCACTTTAAGGGTTTTAAGGGCAGTCACACTGGATAATGGATGGGGCTTGTCTTTGGGGATGAGGCTTAGCCTTAAAGGATAAGTGCACTTTAAATCAATGTGTGTGGTATCATTCTATAAGGAAAAAATATATATATTTATTTGTGTGGAATACATAGGTGGAAAACTTTGCAGAAGTTTGAAGGATATTTTAATATTTCACACACCATAACTAAACAGCACAGTTCTAATAAAACCCAACGTATCTGGCAGAGAGTGTTGTGTTACTGGAGTATTATGGCAAACTTCCACTTCTCAGCTCCTGTCTGTAGAAGATCTGAATATTTTATGCACTGTGCATTTGATGGGCTCTAATTAGCTGTTGGCACTTATCTCTTTCAATGTGTTGAGGATGAAATCTTAGATATGGCATAAGAAAGGGACAAACATAACTTTATAGCTGCCAATTATTCTATGGTACCTGCGTCTAATTATTTGTGTTTAATTGTGGTAAAACGGAAGACTTTAGGAAGGTTAATACTATAGAGTGACAGAAAGACTTAATGTAGGATGGAACACTGTCAAAAGACATGTATCGGAGATTCATTTTGCCAATACTATTGTTACATGTACAGTATCTCAAAAAAGTGAGTACACCCCTCACATGTTTGTAAATATTTTATTAGATCTTTTCATGTGACAACACTGAAGAAATGACACCTTGCTACAATGTAAAGTAGTGAGTGTACAGCTTGTATAACAGTGTAAATTTGCTGTCCCCTCAAAATAACTCAACACACAGCCATTAATGTCTAAACCGTTGGCAACAAAAGTGAGTAACCCCTTAATGAAAATGTCCAAATTGGCCCCAAAGTGTCAATATTTTGTGTGGCCACCGGTATTTCCCAGCACCGCCTTAACCCTCTTGGACATGGAGTTCACCAGAGCTTCACAGGTTGCCACTGGAGTCCTCTTCCACTCCTCCATGATGACATCACGGAGCTGGTGGATGTTAGAGACCTTGCGCTCCTCCACCTTCCATTTGAGGATGTCCCACAGATGCTCAATAGGGTTTAGGTCTGGAGAAATGCTTGGCAAGTCCATCTTTAACCTCAGCTTCTTTAGCAAGGCAGTGGTCGTCTTGGAGGTGTGTTTGAGGTTATTATCATGTTGGAATACTGCCCTGCGGCCCAGTCTCTGAAGGGAGGGGATCATGCTCTGCTTCAGTATGTCACAGTAAATGTTGGCATTCATAGTTCCCTCAATGAACTGTAGCTCCCTAGTTACGGCAGCACTCAAGCAGCCCCAGACCATGACACTCCCACCACCATGCTTGACTGTAGGCAAGACACATTTCTCTTCGTACTTCTCACCTGGTTGCCGCCACACACGCTTGACACCATCTAAACCAAATAAGTTTATCTTGGTCTCATCAGACCACAGGACATGGTTCCAGTAATCCATGTCCTTAGTCTGCTTGTCTTCAGCAAACTGTTTATGGCTTTCTTGTGGATCATCTTTAGAAGAGGCTTCCTTCTGGGACGACAGCCATGCAGACCAATTTGATGCAGCGTATGGTCTGAGCACTGACAGGCTGACCCCCCACCCCTTCAACCTCTGCAACAATGCTGACAGCACTCATACGTCTATTTCCCAAAGACAACCTCTGGATATGACTCTGAGCGCGTGCACTCAACTTCTTTGGTTGACCATGACAAGGCCTGTACTGAGTGGAACCTGTCCTGTTAAACAGCTGCATGGTCTTGTCCACTGTGCTGCAGCTCAGTTTCAGGGTATTGCCAATCTTCTTATAGCCTAGGCCATCTTTATTTAGAGCAACAATTGTTTTTTCAGATCCTCAGAGAGTTGCCATGCGGTGACATTTTGAACTTCCAGTGACCAGTATGAGAGAGTGAGAGCGATAACACCAAATTTAACACACCTGCTCTCCATTTACACCTGAAACCTTGTAACACTAACGAGTCACATGGCATCGGGGAGGGAAAATGGCTAACTGGGCCCAATTTGGACATTTTCACTTAGAGGTGTACTCATTTTTTTGCCAGCAGTTCAGACATTAATGACTGTGTGTTGAGTTATTTTGAGGGTACAGCAAATTTACACTGTTATACAAGCTGTATACTCACTACTTTACATTGTAGCATTTCTTCAGTGTTATCACATGAAATTGTATAATAAAATATTTACAAAAATGTGAGGGGTGTACTCACTTTTGTGAGATACTGTATAACTGCTTTATGAATTATAAGTCATACGAGAGAATAAGACATGTCCTTTCCTGTCCTCTCCTCCCCTCTTCTCTTTCCGCTCCTCTCCTCTCCATTTTCTTCTCCCCTTTCCATCTTCCTCCCAAATTCCCCTTTCCATCTTCCTCTCCTTTCCCATTTCCATATTTCCCTCCTTTCCCCTTTTCATCTTCCTCTCCTTTCCCCTTCCCATCTTCCTCTCTTTTCCCCTTTTCATCTTCCTCTCCTTTCTCCTTTCCATCTTTCTCTCCTTTCCCCTTTCCATTTTCCTCTCCTTTCCCCTTTCCATCTTCCTCTTCTAGCCATCTTCCTTTCTTTCCCCCTTTCTATCTTCCTCTTCTTTCCCCTTCACATCTTCCTCTCCTTTCTAGTTTCCATCTTCCTCTCCTTTCCCCCTCCCATCTTCCTCTCCTTTCTACTTTCCATCGTCCTCTATTTTTCCCTTTCCATCTTCCTCTCCTCTCCTTTCATTACTTTTATTTTCCTTCCTCCTTTCTATCTTGATCTTCTCTCTTTCCCTCTCCTCGCTTGTACTAAGATAGTCACTTGACACAAGAGGTGGAGCATGCTCTCTTTTCTGCTTTCCATCTTCCTCTCCTTTACCCTTTCCATCATCCTCTCCTTTCTACTTCCCATCTTCGTCTCCTTTCCCCTTTCCCTATGCTTCTCCTTCCTCCTATCCACCCTCCTCTCATTTCCCCTTTCCATCTTCCCCTATTTTATCCTTTCCATATTCCTCTCCTTTCCCCTTTTGATCTTCCTCTCCTCTCCCCTTCCATCTTCCTCTCATTTCCCCTTTCCATCTTCCTCTAGTTTCCCCTTTCCATCTTCCTCTATTTTTCCCTTTACATCTTCCTCTCCTTTTATTTTATTTCTTTTCTTTTCCCCTTTCCATCTCCGCTCCTCTCCTCCTTCCTCTGCATATTCTTCTCCTCTCAATCTTCCTCTCCTCTCCTCGTGTACTAAGAGTCACATGACACAAGAGGTGGAGCCTGCTCTTGTCTGTAAATTAGGGAAAAGTGAAGTGATTTTGGTCAAATAAAGGTCACAGATTTAGTGATGAAATTTCAGGGACATGGAAACTCTCTATTTCCTTTGGTGAGATTCCCCTCCCTTTTCCTTTTCCTCTTTAGTCCTCTACTTTCCTGTGACATGAGATAGGGAGCTTATGTGAGACAGCTCAAGGAACGATGAAGTCAGAACAAAGTCAAGCTATAGAAAACCATGTAATGGAGTAAAAGGTAGTGAGCAGCTGGTAACATCTTGAGTGATATTTTTGCTTTAGCACATGAACCTGTGTTTTTTTGGAAAGGGTGAACAGAACTGAGAATGTTTTTTTCCCTGATATTTCAGCAAAAACGGGAGGTTTTAACATCTTGGTGAAATTTGTTAGCCTCAATAGGAAAGGTGAAATTAAGGTGGCTTTTGTTTTTTTTAATGGGCTTTCATTGGCTTCAAGAAGCTACAGAAGTGTCTTTCATCAGTCTCAGAACAGTACTTGTGCGAAACAAATGGCCCCTCATTAGCCTCATTAGCAGAGAAGAGCAAAACATTTAAGGAAACAATACACAAAACCTGAAAACATACAAACACAAAAAAGGTATAACTACTTGCCACCCGTAGGACGTCAACGGACCCCCTCTGTTTGCAGTGGATATACCGGGATGATGCCTGTGCCTACAGGCATCATCTCAGTATTACATTTTTCAGCTGGTAATTCTGAATGTAGCAGAAGTGATTTGAGTGGCTAAATAGCCACTCGATCAGTTCTGCGGGTGGCGGAAGGGGATCCCGCCCCAAACCCCACCACCACCACCATTGCCACCTTTCCCGGGCTCCACGACTGGTGGCATCAGCTGCCCTGTACAGAGAGAGAGGAACTGACATTGTTCCTCTCTCTGTGACCCCAGAAACCAGGAGCGACGACTACCGCCGTCGTCACTTCCGGTTCTGCCTCTGTGTTTACGTGGCCATAACTGGCCAGGAAAGCAGCCGATCAAACCGATCTGTGTCTGATTGGCTGCATTGGAGGCCAGAGGAGATATTTAGGGTCTAATAGACCCCAGATCTCTCCATAAAAAGAATCTGTCATGGCCCATGCTGTCACAAGGGATTTTGTTCATCCCTTGTGATAGCAATAAAGTTAATCCAAAAAAAAAAGTATCAAAAAAGTTTTGTATAAAAAAAATAATAAATAATAAAAAAATAAGCACCCCCATCCCCCTGTGCTTTTACACAAATGCGAATCAAAGTTCCAATCAGTGCCCATAAATGTGACAATCAGTGCCCATAAAATAATGCCTGTCAGTGCCCTTCAGATGCCACTCAGTAATGCCTGTCAGTAGCTCCTTATCAGTGCTGCCTATCCAGTGCCATCTATCAGTGCCCATCAGTGCCGCTTATCAGTGTCACCTATCAGTGGCCATCAGTAGTTGTTTTTTTTAAATGTCGGTTTTATTTAGCAAAAAATCAAAACCCCAGAGGTGATCAAATACTGTCAAAAGAAAGCTCTATTTGTGGGAAGAAAATGTTTGGGTACAGTGTTTGCATGACCGCGCAATTGTCATTCAAAAATGTGACAGTGCTGAAAGCTGAAAATTGTCCTGGGCAGGAAGGGGGGAAAAGTGCCCGGTATTGAAGTGGTTAGATGAAGCAGGTCACTTGAGAACACATTAAACAGAGTAAAAAGTAATAATTTATTACACATTTCATAGTACAAAAAAATGCATGAGATCGATGTCCAAATAGATTACAGACATAAATACACCAGGCTGACATGTAACATTCATGTAATAGTACAGTTCATATTATGGAGGTTGAATTATATTCCCTATTGTATTAAATTGTGTTAAAGTGCAAAAATCTCAAATATATTGAAAGAGAAAAAAAAAAAAAGGGGGGAGTAATCTTGCCACTTACATGTCAGCTTGAGAAATAGTAAAGTCAAATATATTGAAAGAGAAAAAAAAAAAAGGGGGAGTAATCTTGCCACTTACATGTCAGCTTGAGAAATAGTAAAGCCGGGATCCCAGGGGAAAGTGAGGGCACCAAAACGAACGCCTGGCCCGGGGCCATGGCGCAGATGAACCGCCCAGTTCAGAAAGGGGGGAGGGAGCCGACCAAAGGCAGACCAGGACATTAAAATGCCATAATGTGAAATGTGCAGACACATGTGGATCAAATTCATCTGAAAAACAAGGGGGTATATATAATATATACTATGTAGAGTGTCAATTAGTGGATAAAAAGATGAATGACTGGTGATGTCAATTAATGTGTCCAACAGATCAGAAAAAAGGGATTGGAATGAGCACCAGCAGATACAATATAGCGCCACAATGTCACCAATCAGTGCCAGCATTTAGTGCCCACCATTGCCCACCAGTGCCAGCAATCAGTGCCCACCAGCACCCACAAGTGCCACCAATCAGTGATCATTAGTGATGCTAGTCAGTTCTGGCTATCAATGCCGCATATCAATGCTGCCGCCTCATCAGCGCACATCAGTGAAGGAGAAAATTACTTATTTACAAAATTTACTAACAGAAACTATATAAAACATTTTTTTTTCAAAATTTTTAAAAAAAAAAAAAATAAAAAACCCAGCAGTGATTATATACC
Organism: Aquarana catesbeiana; assembly: GCF_042186555.1. Taxonomy (NCBI): domain Eukaryota; kingdom Metazoa; phylum Chordata; class Amphibia; order Anura; family Ranidae; genus Aquarana; species Aquarana catesbeiana. Next base: position 51,472,454 of record NC_133324.1, on the reverse strand, counting down.
ACCAAAAGAAAGCTCTATTTGTGTGAAGAAAAGGATTAAAATGTCATATGGGTACAGTGTAGCATGACCGCGCAATTGTCATTCAAAGTGCGACAGGCTGCAAAATGGCCTGGGCAGGAAAGGGGTGTAAGTGTCCTGTAGGCAAGTGGTTAAAGTTCATGTGTGGATAAAGGCAGGTGTCCCAATACTTTTGACAATATAATGTTTAACCCCTTCCCGCCGACCGTACGCAGATATGCGTACTCGGCTTTCCGGGGTTATACCGGGATGATGCCCACAGCTGCAGGCATCATCCCGGTACCGTTGTTTCCAGCGGGCGATCGGCTACCCGTGTATAACAACCGATGCGGCTAAAAGCCGCTCGGCTGTTATATCGGAGCAGCGGGAGGGGACATCCCCCCCTCCCGCCGCCTCCCGCCGCTGTTACCGGGCCTCCCGTGCGATCAGGAGGCTCGGTGTCCATTCGGCTGCCTTCGGCGGCTGGGGGCGGGCTGGAACGAAGCTGTGAGCAGCTTCGTTCCAGCCTTCTTGTTGTAAACGCGGAAGCGACGTCATTACGTCACTTCCCGTTTACTCGGCTGCCAAAGGCGCCGAATTTAAAAAAGTACACAGTATTCAGAATCGCCGTTTTCGGCGATCTGAATACTTTGAAGTGTAAAGGAGGGATGGGGGGTCTTTTAGACCCCCCATCCCTCCATAAAGAGTACCTGTCACCACCTATTACTGTCACAAGGGATGTTTACATTGCTTGTGACAGCAATAAAAGTAAAAAAAAAAAAGTGTCACTTTTCCAAAAATTTGCGTTTAAAACACCGCTGCACAAATACCGTGTGATAAAAAATATTGCAACAATCGCCATTTTATTCTCTAGATTCTCTGCTAAAAAAATATATATAATGTTTGGGGGTTCTAAGTAATTTTCTAGCAAAAAATACGGATTTTAACTTGTAAACACCAAATTTCAAAAATAGGCTTAGTCATGAAAGGGATAAAGGTCCTTGTGACTTACCTGCACCGCTGTAGACCTACTATACTCTGGCTAAATTTAGCCACTAATATTCTGAGGTGGACAGAGGAGAGAAACACATAAAGAAAAAAGTTAACACAGTTTGTAAAGTTTGAAGCTTGGTGCATTTTCCTCCAATCCTGCTGCCCTAGGCACTGCCCCAATTGCGTGTCGTAGCCATCCGCTGCCGCTTGATAAAGATCATCCCATCAGAACCAGTTAAGACACAATACAGAATCATTGCCTTAATCTTAATATTAAAGTAATGTTTCAGTTACAAACATTAGGGCAGTTAGCTAGTTGTTTAACGAGCCTGAGTTAGAAGATATCAAATTGGATACTCCAGTGGACTGGAATAAAGTTTTCAAGAAATTTTTATTTTCTGCCACTCAGAGAACTAAAGTAGCATCTGGAGAATTATTTCATATAATGAAACTTATACTATTGTGCCGACACAATAGAGAACAATAGAATTTAGAGAACAATAAAGGAAGCAATATTGGGAGATTTCACGTCACCAAAATTTCAGCAAAAATTTGGACATGAACTAAATGACCATTTCAGCAAAGTATATTGAAGTCATTAGGGAAGGCAAAATGAATGTTTTGGTGGTTTTTAAGGTTGCAATAATGTCTCCTGAGGGTTGGGGAGTTCTTTTAAGCTTTTCTGGATTCTAACCCTAACCTTTCATAAGGATGGGCCAAACACCCCCCTGTTTGGTTTGAAAAAAGATTCCAAGACCTGCAGGATCAGAAGTTTGACCACATCCCAAAGTTTTGTAGGAAAAACACGGAACCCCCTTTGGTAGGTGGGACTTTTTAAGTGACCAAAAACAGTTTTTGGTCACTTAAAAAGTCCAACAAACCAAAGGGGGTTCCGTGTTTTCCCCCTGTTTGGTTTGCAGCAGAACTCCGGAACAGGGGAAATGTTATAACCCAAACGGCGAACCCCATTGAAGTCTATGGGAGCCGAACAGGAAAAATCAAAAGTGCCCATTTTGAAGGCTTATGCCGTGTACACACGGGCGGACTTTTCGGCAGCAAAGGTCCGACGGTCTTTCCGACGGACTTTCGACTGACTTTCTAACGAACGGACTTGCCTACACACGATCACACCAAAGTCCAATGGATTTGTACGCAATGATGTACGACCAGACTAAAATAAGGAAGTTGATAGCCAGTAGCCAATAGCTGCCCTAGGGTCGGTTTTCGTCCATCGGACTAGCATACAGACGAGCAGATTTTTCGACCGGACTCAAGTCCGTTGGAAAGATTTGAAACATGTTCCAAATCTAAAGTCTGTCAGATTTTCAACAGAAAAAGTATGCTGAAGGTCCAATGAAGCCTACATACAGTCGGATTGTCTGCCGGATTCGGTCCGTTGGACCAGTCCGGTCGAAAAGTCCGCTCGTGTGTATGCGGCATTACATGCAAGTAATTTGCCATAAAAGGGGTAAGGGGGTCTAGGTACTGCCCTGGGGACATGTATCATTATTTTTTTTTATTTTTTTAACTAATCGTATTTGCAGGAACAGTGATTTTAATTATACTTAAAGTGCAACAAATAAAAATGAAAAATTCCTTTACTTATAGTGCCTGGGGTTCCCTCAATGCGCCTGTAAAGTGGCGCATCTGTAGCATGCATAAAACATGCTGCAGTAAAAATGAAATTTCTAAAGAAAAAAAATCCAATTTAAAAAGATTTGTGGTTACAATTGCCGGCACCCTGCTATTGAAAAAAGAAAGCAAAAAATGGCGTGGGGGTCACCCTGGTCTATACCAGACCCTTCGGGACTAGTATGGATTTTGAGGGGAACCCCATCACAAAAAAAATAATAAAACGGCGTTGGGTCGCCCTGCAAGATCCATACCAGACCCTTATCAGGGCATGTAGCTTCGCAGGTCAGGAAAGGGGGGGCAAGCATGCCCTCAACATGGGGGGGTGCTTTGGTGCTTTGCTCTGCCCCCCCACACCAAAGCACCTTGTCGCCATGTTGATGGGGTCAAGGGCTTCTTCTCAACGACCCTGGGGTGTGGTTGTTGGGGTCTGCGGGCGGGGTGCTTATCGGAACCTGGAAGCCCCCAGATCCCCCCCCTCTATGTGAATGAGTATCAGGTTCATAGTACCCCTACCTATTCACCAAAAAAGTGTCAAAAAGTAATAAACACAAGAGACAGTTTTTGACAAATCCTTTATTAAAAAATAAAAAATAAAAAAATAGTGTCCCTCGATGTAAATCCATCGTCAGTCACTCTGCTCACTGGACCCAAAAAATAAAATAAATGAAAAACGCTCCCGCCTCCTGGGAGGCCTTCCGCCAAATGCCTCCTCTCCTCTTTGACATTTCCTTAATAGGTAAAGGGCGGAGATACCTAGCTATGTTACCCAGTGGCACAACCATGTTGAGGGCATGTGGCCTGGTTTGGTTCGGGGGAGGTGTTCACTCGCCCCCCCCCCCTTTCCTGACCTGCCAGGCTGCATGCCTGAAAAAGGGTCTGGTATGGATTTTGGAGGGAACTCCACGCCATTTTTTCTTTATTTTTTAAACTGCACTTTTTTTTTTACGATTTAGCTGTCTGCAGGGAAACCCATTGATAGCCGATGACTCATCGCCTCCCTGGCGGTATTATTCTTTCAGATTTTTGCGTCTCAAGTGGTACAAGTATTTTGCATAGAAATTTGGCGTTTTATATTGTAGGTCTGTAATTCTTAGCAATAACACACTTAGATCTGTCCACCAAGAGTCTAGTAGATATCCCGAGTATGATGAAGTTTGAAAAACAAAATCATAAATTATAATATAATAAATAAATATAAATAATTTAAAAAAATAATAATATAATAATAATAAAATAAATGTCCCCATGATTCACTATCCCTCAATTCTGCAAGTGTTCTAATTTACTATCGCTGTTTTCTAGCTGGTCTAAAGCCACTTTTGACATAAAGGGACACTTTTTGGTTGCTATGGACAATCTCAAGTTTCCAGGCAGAAAGAACAGTATATATAATATAAAACTGCATGCAGGGCATGGGCCAAAGCACTGGGGACAAAAGGGAAGTGAAATGATTTCATACAGTACTGTAATCTGTAAGATTACAGTACTGTATGTGTTATGATTTTTTAATTTTTTTAATTTGCCGCCAGGCTCCGCCCCCGTGCATCGCAATGCTTGCAGGGAACGGACCCTGCCACAGAGAGGCTTTGGGCAGAGGATGGAGCCCACAGACACCATGGGGGGGACATCGCAGGATCCTGGGGACAAGGTAAGTAACCTGCACCAGGATCCTGAGATGTAATCCCGAGTGTGGCTCGGGATTACCGCTAATGGTGCTGAAATTTAACCCCGAGCCACACTCGGGAATACCGTCAGGGAGGCTACGGACGCCTCAGCCGGCTTCCCGATTCCACTCCTTAACCATCAGCTTACACTGTGCCCTGATTGGGCAAAGCTTTGCCCAGTCAGGGTGCAGAATGCACTGTTGGGACGAACACCCTGCAAATTTGGGTGTTCGGCGAATGGGCAAATGTTCGGACCGAACTGTTTGCCCATCCCTAACATCTAACAGTAACACTAATCCTAACAATAACCCTAGTGCTAACTCTACCAGTAACCCTAACTATAGCACTAACCTTAATACTAACCCCAACAATAACCTTCATCCATTGTTTATAAAAGAAGCTCATATCATCACCAAGACAATGCCACCCAGTCAATCACTCAGTTTGGGGGCAGCACACTGTACATTACCCACTGACAGTAGGGTGCCAGTGAAGATTCCCTATTTAGTAGAATGGCAGTTGATGTACGATATAATGTTGTCAGCAAAATAATCACATTGACATTTTGGGGGGAATTATAAAAACTGGAGTTTGCCAAATCTGGTGCAGCTCTCCACAGAAACCAATCAGCTTCCAGGTTTCATTGTCAAACCTTAACTGAACAAGCTGAAGTTAGACGCTGATTGGCTACCATGCACAGCTGCACCAGATTCCGTTGTAGTAAATCTCCCCATTTGTTTCACAAAACCAATATCAAATTCTAGTTTCAAGGAGATATGACAGATTCTGTAAAAGAATTGACCCTATGTCCCACTGTAATGCCCCGTACACACGGTCGGATTTTCCGATGGAAAATGTCCGATCGGAGCGTGTTGTCGGAAATTCCGACCGTGTGGGCTTCATCGGACATTTTCCATCGGATTTTCCGACACACAAAGTTTGAGAGCAGGATATAAAATTTTACGACAACAAAATCCGTTGTCGGAAATTCCGATCGTGTGTACACAAATCCGACGGACAAAGTGCCACGCATGCTCAGAATAAATAAAGAGTTGAAAGCTATTGGCCACTGCCCCGTTTATAGTCCCGACGTACGTGTTTTACGTCACCACGTTTAGAACGATCTGATTTTCCGACAACTTTGTGTGACCGTGTGTATGCAAGACAAGTTTGAGCCAACATCTGTCGGAAAAAATCCTAGGATTTTGTTGTCGGAATGTCCGAACAAAGTCCGGCATAACATGGAAAGGCTCTATTTTCTGACCGGTGAGGAGGAAGGATCTCTTGGATCAGAGAAAGCACAATCAAGGCAAGTTGTGTGAGTTCAGGATGAAGCTCCCTATTTCCAGGAGAGTGCAAAGATGGGTACTCTACTTCCCCAAGATCTTCACTAATATTTGTATGCATTAAAAGGACTGCATCAACCATCAAGAGTATATTATTGCCATTAAAGTTACGTACCTGATTTGCTGATCAAGATGTTTTTATGTTGCCTAGTCAGCATTAGACATGTGAATAAAAAAAATTTGTTTTGTTTTGATTTGTTAATCAAGTTATGTAATTTAGTTAAATTCAGTTGATTCGTTCAATTCATGTTTCGGAATTCGTATTCGAAATTTTCGAATTTTCTTCAAACTTACCGATTTCTTTGATTCGAAACAATCAAATCGATACATTTTCAAATCGGTCGAAACAAAAATGTTATATTGTTTTTGTTTCAAATGCAGCAAAGTGAACAAACAAAAGAAAAATCTTCATCAAATGATTACAATGACTCCTTTAAATCGCCTTTGGCTTAACAAAAACAGCATTATTTCGAAATGGTACTTTAAAACACACACAAGTCTTTGATTTCAGCAATATGTGTAGTGAGAATTCGACTGGAGTTCAATGTAAAATTCTAATAGAATTTCAGTCCAAATTTCCAAAATTCAGACAAATTTTGTTACATTATTCGGAAGCATTTGGTAAAATTTGTTTATATTGTAATTCGGGTATTCGGATATATCCGAATCTCCAAATAATGATAAATTTGTCAAATGAATTCAACTCATAAAAACATAAAAACCTGCATATTCAGAGACATAAAATAAATAAAAAATAAATAAATAAATAAATAAAAAACAAAACAAAATAAATCAGAAGTTAATTAATTTAGTGACATTAGCTTTGACTGGCATTCAGAGAGCTTTAACAAAGCGTATTTGAAGCCTTGTTTTGAAGCAAGTGTAAACTAGGCTTTAGTCAATTCTATATTTCCTTGGTCATTGCCTTGTTTTGAAGCAAGTGTAAACTAGGTCTTAGTCAATTCTATATTTCCTTGGTCAATGATTGATGTTCTGTTTATGAGAAACTTTGCTGAAAGTTTCTCATAAACAGAACATCAATCGGCCAGTAGATTGACTATTTCCCTCTGTCTAAGCCAAGAGTCAAACCAAGAGTCAACCTCGGTAGGGTTTCTGAGTATCACTGGGTCTCCACTGTTTGCAGCGGTGCTTTCAAAAGAATCTTTAGAAGGAGAAGTGAAGTGGAGTGCTCGTTTAGAAGACAATAAAAGATTGAACGCTGGATACTAGATAAAGGAGTTGCATAAGTGTAGACACAGCTGAAGAAGGGGAAAAGTCTTCCTTGTTCTAGGCATTAGGAAGGAGGGAAAGAGAATCGGAATCATGGAGGTAGTTGTATCAGGCCTCTGGGACTGGGCTGTGAGACCAAAATGTGATGGCCAGTCCTTCTTTGTAGAGGGATGAAGTTGAGTCTCAGACACCTGTGCTTACAGAAACTCATTGGGGTTTATTTACCAAAACTGGAGTGTGCAAAATCTGGTGCAGAAACCAGTCAGCTTCCATTTTTTTTTTTTTTGTCAAAGCTTAATTGAACAAGCTGAAATTAGAGACTGATTGGCTACCATGCACAGCTAGCTGCAGAAGATTTTGCGCCAGTCTTAGTAAATCGCCCTCATTGAGTGCTGCAGCCTGGAGCTTGGGTGCGCTTGTTAAGTGTGTGGCTCAGGAAGCTCCCAATGTTATGAAATTGGAAACGTTAATTAGATATATGTGTGTGATGTTTCTCATTTCTCCTCAAAGTTCGATTAAATTCCCATGCATAATTTTTACCTATAGGTAGTGACTTACCTATAGGTTTAAGACTTACCTATAGGTAGTGTAAATATCTCCTAAACGTGCACCATTTAGGAGATATTTACTGTACATGCAGTCAGTGACGTCACCGACACATGCACCCTGAAGGAACGGCCACCCAGGCAGTTCCTTCAGAGTCCTGTGCCATAAACTGTAGCTCCCGTGTGCATGCGTGGGAGTGACGTCATCACGGGCCCGACCACTCACACAGCCAAAGTCCGTAAACTCACAAGATAGACTGGGTGGAGATAGAAGTGCCTTCAGCTGTGACAGCGCGCCGCTGGAAGGCTTTGTTCTAAGGTATGTTTCTAAGGTATGCGATGCATACTAGAACATTATGGCTTTAGCTTGCAGGTTGCGAAAAAACCCCACAGTGGTTTACATCCGCTTTAAAGGTCCCCCCTCTGTCAACAAGGTCATACTTACGGTAAATCCTTTACATGGCACCCTTCAATCTAAAAAATTAGAGAATACCTAGTGGATCTCTCACTTTCTGCCTAGAAAGCTTTCACTATAGATTAACTGAGTTATCCAGTAAGCCGTCTAAATTACTATTTTACTAGTTTACTTAGAGTCAAATAAAATTTTACACTTTTTCATCTTTTCATAGTCTTATACCCCACGTTATAATCCGTGACTGATTTTTCCATGAAAATGCCTTAAATTACCATTTTCTTTCAATAAAAAGGCTGTTTCCTGCCCTTTCATGTCAATATTCTGTGCTGGCAGAACTAAGTAACAGACACAAATCTTAGCACAAGTGTCCTCACAAAGACTTGTATTGCAGAGAAGGGGAGGGGGACATGTCTTACAATATCTGTGTAAAGAACTGAGAGCACTGGGTCTGTTAGATTGCACAGACATATTTAGCCTCTCTGTCCAATTACTGTAACAGGAAAATGAGGGTATAACACTTTCAAAACAGAAGTTGCTTTTACAACGTCAGCTTTGAGGGCACCCACCAATATTGGTTGGGATGGGTGATGTCTTGTTCCTGTGCAGGGTTTTGCCATTCTTTTGACCAGTTGTGTCATTGCCCTCTTGTGAGGTCACAACACACATCCTTGAGGACGTGAGGATCTAGGTCAGTAGTTCCCAACCTCACTCCTCAAGTACCCTCCACAAGTCATGTTTTTAGGATTTCCTTTGCTTTGCACACCTATTTTATCTTAGGGAAATTCCCAGAACATGGTCTGTTGGGGGTACATGAGGACTGAGGCTGGGAACCACTAATCTAGGTGATGGACAACTATAGCAGCCGATTGTGAATGCTGGCCTCACCAGTAAGATACTTTACATGGCCACTGGAAGAATGACCCTCCATAACTGCAGAGAAGAAAGAAGAAATTTGACCAGTGCTGTCACATGACTTCCATGTCAGGTAAGTATTTTGTTTCTTTAGTTTGGATTTATTCATTAAAAGTTGTTATTTATTAGTAGGTATTTAATAATAGTAACGGGTAGCGTAGGAGGGGAAGATATAAGCTTTAGGGACAATAGTGGAGCAAGTGGACATGCCAAGCAGAGCAGACCGAACTACTTTTCCTGACCTGGCATGAGTATCAGTTCTGATGGATTGATGTACTCCTCTCTAGGGAGGACATGAATCTGTAAACTCATTTAGTGGCAGGGACTGTTCTAAATGCTTTGCAGGAGGTTTTTTTTTTGTCACTATATGAACGAATTAAATAAACCGACGGAAAGTTGTTCAAGCTTTTTTTTTTTTCTTTTTTTTGGAATTGTATTTCGTATCACAACCTTCCAAAACTGCTCATTTTGTCTTGTTCCTGCCTAGACATGCTTTAATCCCTAAAAAAAAAAAAAAATTACAAACAATTTTAAATGGGATTACAATCTGGCATAGAGACAAGCCTCCACCAGGCTTATGCCTAGTTCCAACAACATTTTTTTTCCTTTCTTTTTTGCCAAGACATTCCCTATGATTGATGCCTGTATATCAGTTTAAATGAAAACATTCCGAAAGAAGACACAATGTTTAATTTGCTTGATTTGTTCTACACATAGAAACGTCGGTCTTCTCTTGTGTGGCAAGAGGAACACGATGGCAGGCATCCACTTTCTGGTTCCTCATGCAAGAAAAACTGCATTTTTAATATGATGCTCCTTTGATGGCTTCTAATTAGCAGCTGGCATGGAGGAAGACAAAAGCCCATCATAAAACTGACAAAAAACAGCCCAATTCCAAGAAACTGTACTCATATTTCCTGACATACGGCCTAATTCATAAGGTTAGCAGATGGCTTGAATTCACTAGAGATGGGTGAGCAAAGTCTGGTTTTAGTTCTTTTCAGTAGATGGAAGTTTTAAAAAAAAATGCACTTGGAAATGTGTACATTAAAATGCACTCCAGTCAGTCAGACATATTTTACATTTAAATGTATTTAGGTACACAGCATGCAAGGAGTGTTTACTTAATTTGGCTCCATTCTTTTCATCGTAGAGAGCAACAAAGGTCCTGTTCTATATCTGGGGAGGTCTTCTTCCAATCAAGAGTAAGGAAACACGTTGGCTGGTGATGGAGGTCTATCTGTCAAAGTTCTGAAGGACAAAACAAGATAACTAGGCACCACATTTGATTGCTCAGGGAACCTCAATGTTCTAGGGGGGGAATATGGGTCAAGGGCCTTGTTCTCCCAGGAAACCTCAATGCTTTATGATATTGAAAGAGACACTTGAGTTGGAAAAACAGATGCAACAACCAAAGTTTTTGTAAGGTTGTTTCTGTTGTTCCAATGTGTGCCTGATCTGCTTAACAAGATGTTGTGCTCCATGTTGAGAAGTTATTGTTAAAGTTCCACAGCTAAAAGTGGGCTGTTTGTGCATCTGCTGAATTCAATGGTGTTCTAGAGGTACACTGCCCCATTAGAAGCTGGGCCCAAGTTGTTTGCCACCAAAGACTGGTGTGGTAGCTACACTGAAAAGGGGTGATCATTTTCTTGGGCCCGGAGCCTGCATAAGAAGCTCCACTGTGTCTAGAGCTTATTAATAAATCAATCTCTTTATAACTCCATATACTGTTCATAGATTACCATATTGGAATATTCAGGTTAAGTGATTGCTTTTTGTGTGAAGACAAATCAGATACTTTCAATTACTTATTAAAATAAATGCAAACATGGACCATATACCAATTTTTTGAACTGATTAATAGCTATACAGGTCTGTAGATATATAATATAAGTCCATGTAAACTCTTATGCCCCGTACACATGGACAGATTTTCTGAGGGAAAATGTGTGATAGGACCTTGTTGTCGGAAATTCCGACCGTGTGTGGGCTCCATCACACGTTTTCCACTGAATTTCCTGACACACAAGGTTTGAGAGCAGGCTATAAAATTTTCCGACAACAAAATCCGTTGTCGGAATTTCCGATTGTGTGTACACAAATCCAATGCACAAAGTGCCACGCATGCTCAGAATAAAAAAAGAGATGAAAGCTATTGGCTACTGCCCCATTTATAGTCCTGACGTACGTGTTTTACATCACTGCGTTCAGAATGATCGGATTTTCTGACAACTTTGTGTGACCGTGTGTATGCAAGACAAGTTTGAGCCAACATCCGTCGGAAAAAATCCTAGGATTTTGTTGTTGGAATGTCCGATCAATGTCCGACCGTGTGTACGGGGCATAAGAAGAATGTCTATTATTTGTCACTTTTGACCTGTTAGCACTGTAGTGCTACTTCCGCATGGGCCACTGATTTTAACTGGTTCTTATTTATGAGCTTCCCCAGCCACCTATCTGGCCACACCACCCAAGGAATTAGCTAGGTCCTGAATAAAGGTTCAGCTAGGAACTGTGGAGTTGTTGAGGTGAGTAGCCAACGATCAATGTTGGGGGTAATGTGAGCTAGATGTCTAAACCAGAGGGTGATCAGAGGCGGGTCAATAACACAACCAGGGTCAATGCAGGTATCTTCTAGCATGGTTAGTTCATGCAAGCAACCGTATCCAATATCCAACAGATCAGGGTTAGTAGTTAGTAGAATCAGGGGCAACAGGCAAAGGAGACACCAGGGTCTAAAGGCAGACAGAAATTAGAAGCCAATAAACTAGGCAACAGAATATATAGAATATAGAAACAGGAACTTGATAATGACTGGGGAACTAGGAACAATCTCTGAGGACAGATTCCCAGACAGTACAGAAAGTGAAGAGAAATCTCCCCAATGGAATACACACAGCAGAAAAAAAAAAAAAACAGGGGACCTTACCCCTCCCTACTCAATTTCAACTGAAAAAATAAAAAAGTTTTGTTTTTAGGTATACTTCAAGTGGTTGTAAAGCTTCAAGTTTTTTTACCTTAATGCATTCTATGCATTATCTTGAAAAACCTTCCCTGCTGCAGCTGCCCCCCAGACCCCCCACCCCTTTTTTTTGTTGTTACCTGAGACCGATCCGAACCAGCGTTGTGCAGGAGCGCAGCGACTCCAGTCACTGTCTCTCTTCTCATTGTACAGATTGATAGCAGCAGGAGCCATTGGCTCCCACTGATGCCAATTAAATCCTGTGACACGAGAAGGGGGCGAGTCTCGCTGTCTGTGTCCATGGACACGGGCAACTGAACTCGGGAGTGAGCCCGCACGGGTGCCCCCAAGGAAAGTGGCTTTCCATCGGGGGGCACCCGATGAAGAGGAGGGGCCTGGAGCACCAGTGTGGGACCCCAGAAGAAGAAGATCGGGGCTGCTCTTTGCAAAACCATTGCACAGAGCAGGTAAGTATTGGCATGTTTGTTATTTTTATAAAAAAAAAAAAATTGAAGGTTTACAAACACTTTAGAATGCAACAGTTTCCTGTTTAACTGAATGCTCCTTTTTAAATAAATGTAATTCTGCCTTCCATTTTGCCAAGGTAAGTGTTGAATTCTTCCTCTCTAACAAAAATTGCTTTGTTGCATAAACAAACAGTAAAGTAGCGGAATGTTGCCATAAGCATAAAACTTTTTTTTTTTTCATCAGTATCATTTTGTAAAAATAATTATGGAAAAATGTAATCTCGTTACTAGAGAAATTTATTATAATGCTAGATCTTTTATAATTCTTTCAATTAACAGTAGACACATCTTGATTACTTTCTAATTAAATCATTTCACTCAAAGACTTTGTAATTACAACAAGAAGTTATTAAAATTAGGAGGCATTTGCAAGCTCAGGACTTTTGATTATTAAGTCTTTGCCATATTATAGTCCAAATATTCTATATAGACATCTGGAGAAGTGTATATTTAAGCAAAGATTAGACAGGAACACTAGGAAAAACAGTAAAAAAAAAAAAAAAAGTCATAAACTTGTAGATATAGGTACAATATTTTCATTTTATTTCCTATTTGCCTGCAAATGAAAATTAGAATAAAATTGGCTTTATTGAACTTTATTAGCACAATTTCAAGGCCTTGAACATTTCCCTTGTATGTTAACAGGGGCTAGACTTTTCTGCTGAGACTTCAGAGGGAAAGAAATCGGATTTTAAAATAAAACTGCAGCCAATTTTTTTTTTCCGCTTTTGGGGAAAGGAAAAATAAACTTTTTTTATTTTTATTTATTTTTTTTAATTTCCTCTTACTTCCAGTGTGATAACAATGCCTTATGTCTTAGTGGATAATTAACTACTTTTTACATATTTTCAAGTAATAAAAAAAGCTTTAAACCAACCTTCTACTGACTTCTTTACCTGCATGTACTGTGATGTCATTTATCTTCAAATATCATTGTCCTAGATCATGTTGTTCATATGCAAAACAAGGGTGGGGATCTTGACAAATTACTAGTACCATCCGAATGCCATGGATATGTAGGCTTAAGGTGATATAAGATGCAAGTTTAAAAAAAAAAAAAAAAAAAAACTGTTTTAATGAATTATTCAATTTTGCCTATTTGTTATGTCTGTTAGTATGCATTAGTGTGGGTATACTGTATATGTTTTAACCACTTGCCGACCGCCTTATGTACATGTACTGCAGCAGGGCGACTCTATTGGGTAAAATGATGTACCTGTAGGTCATTTTGTGCAAAAGCTACTAGGGGGCACACGCACGCCGCCAGAAGCGCAATCGCGCGCTGATTGGACAGAGGGGGAGCCAATCAGCTGGTTTGGCAGACCCGATGTCCTTCGGCCACCCGCGATCGTTCCCGAGAGAGGCAGAAGGGCGGTCTGCCTATGTAAACAAGGCAGATTGCCATTCTGACAAGGGAGAAGATAGAGATTTTGAGGAACACCGGTCTCTGTCTTCATCCGGTCAGAGCAAACCTTACACAGTTAGCAAGCACCCCCTAGGGACACATTTAACCCTTTGATCACCCCTTACGTTAACCCCTTTCTGCCAGTGTCATTAGTACAGTAATGCCGCGTACACACGACCAGACTTTCCAGCAGAAAAGTTCAGATGGAATCATTCCTGACGGACATTCCGATCGTGTGTGGGCTTCATCAGACTTTTTCTTTCTAAAATTCTGACGGACCTAGAAATAGAACATGTTTGAAATCTTTCCGACGGACTCAATTCCTATCAGGAAAACCGTTTGTCAGTATGTTATTCCGACAGACCAAAAAATGACGCAAGGGCAGCTATTGGCTACTGGTTATTGAACTGCTTTTTCTTAGTCCCGTCGTACGTCATCGCGTTCTAAACGAACGGACTTTGGTGTGATCGTGTGTAGGCAAGTCAGTTTCAGCAGAACTCCGTAGGAACTCCGTCGGAAAGACTGTCGGAGTCTACTCTGACATAAAGTCTGGTCGTGTGTACGTGGCATTACAGTGCATATTTTTAGCACCGGTCACTGGATCACTGTAATAATGACACCGGTCCCAAAAAAATGTCCCTTAGTGTCCGATTTGTCCGCCACAATGTCACAGTCCCGCTAAAAATCACTTATTACTAGTAAAAAAAAAAAAAAATGCCATAAAAGTATCCCAAAGTTTGTAGATGCAATAACTTTTGCGCAAACCAATCAATATACGTTTACTGGGATTTTTTTTACCAAAAATATGTAGCAGAATATATATTGGCCTAAATTGATGAAGAAATTTGATTAAAAAAAAAAAAAAAATTGGATGTATTTTATAGCAGAAAGTAAAAAAATATTGTTTTTTTTTCCAAAATTGTCGCTCTTTTTTTGTTCATAGCGCAAAAAATAAAAACCGCAGAGGTGATCAAATACCACCAAAAGAAAGCTCTATTTGTGGGAAAAAAGGAAAAAAAAACTTATTTGGGTACAGCATCACATGACAATTGTCAGTTAAAGTAACGCAGTGCCGTATCGCAAAAAATGGCCTGGTCATTAAAGAGGGTAAAACCTTCCGGAGCTGACGTGGTTAATAATAATATAAAGTATTATGTGTATATATAATACATTTTATTGTATAGACACAGACAGCAATGATCTCTCTCTCTCTCTCTCTCTCTCTCTCTCTCTCTCTCTCTCTCTCTTTGCCCATTCTAAGCCTTATTATAGGCTTACCTACAGGTGAAAGTCAGTGATGGTAGGTACCATCCATTTTAGGAGGTTAAATACCCAATCATGTTCAAATGGAAGTTAAAGTGGCTGTAATGGCTCAGAATGGCAGAGAATGCATGAAGGTATAAAACCTTCTCTGTGTAGCAGCCCCCCCCCTCCCCGAAACTTACCTGAGCCCCATCACCATCCAGTGATGTGCATGACAGCCTTGGCTCTCTGGGGACTCTTACTCCTCATTGGCAGCAGCGGGAGCCATTGGTTGTCAATCATAGCCAGTGATCCAATGTGGAGAGAAAGGGGCACACAGAGCAGCGGCTTGGCTTGGGTGCCCCCACAGCAAGCTGCTTGCTGTGGGGGCACTGGGCAGGATAGAGGGGCCAGGAGCGCCGGCGGGGGACCCGGGAAGAGGAGGGTCCGGGATGCTTTGTGCAATAACCAACTACACAGAGCAGGTAAGTATAACATGTTTGTTATAAACAAAAACAAAAAAGAACAACAAGCCTTTAAAAAAACAAGAACAAAAGAAAAAAAAAATGGTTTTAGCATATTATAGCATCATAACATATGATTGAAGTGCACTTTGCTAACATGCTTTATTTCTTTAGTAAATCAATCCCAAAGTATCCAAAGTATTAGGTAGCCCTTGTATAGCTTATCAAGGCCTAAAATAATATCCCTAATCCGGCCTGACAGCCATATTGAAAGCATCAGATCTAGTCTGCTGTTTAACCCTAACAAATGATGTCTTTCTCTTGCGCTGACAAATTGAATTTCTTGGTTATTTCGGTATTTTTTATTCCCCTTATCTAATGCTGGTTTCGGCTTGAGACAATTACAAAAGTCCCTGAGCTAATGTCCATTTTTATTGAGAATAAGATTCAGCGAACATAAAAGGACCAAGGCAATGAGATTTAGATTGTGGAATGCATTTGAAATCATATTAGGAATAATGTATGTAGTCATCATTACAGCAAATGTTTACATTAGTATTCGTTATAAAAAAAAAATGGAGCTCAAGTTCTAAAATCCCATAACAGTATTATAACCATGGCTGATGGATTAAACCAAGTAGGGTTTACTGCGTGTATGTATGCAGGGGAGTGACATTTGGAGCATGATAAAGTAGAACTAAGGTCATTAAAATATACAGTGCCTTGAAAAAGTATTCACACCCCTTGACATTTTTCCACATTTTGTCATGTTACAACCAAAAATGTAAATGTATTTTATTGGGATTTTATTTGATAGGCCAACGCAAAGTGGCACATAATTGTGAAGTGGAAGGAAAATGATAAATGGTTTTCAAATTTTTTTACAAATAAATATGTGAAAAGTGTGGCGTGCATTTGTATTCAGCCCCCTTTTAATCTGATACCCCTAACTAAAATCTAGTGGAACCAATTGCCTTCAGAAATCACCTAATTAGTAAATAGAGTCCACCTGTGTGTAATTTAATCTCAGTATAAATACAGATGTTCTGCGAAGCCCTCAGAAGTTTGTTAGAGAACCTTAGTGAACAAACAGCATCATGAAGGCCAAGGAACACACCAGACAGGTCAGGGATAAAGTTGTGGAGAAGTTTAAAGCAGGGTTAGGTTATAAAAAAAAAAACCCAAGCTTTGAACATCTCACAGAGCACTGTTCAATCCATCATCTGCAAATGGAAAGAGTATGGCACAACTGCAAACCTACCAAGACATGGCCGTCCACCTAAACTGACAGGCCGGGCAAGAGGAGCATTAATCAGAGAAGAGCCAAGAGGTCCATGGTAACTCTGGAGGAGCTGCAGAGATCCACAGCTAAGGTGGGAGAATCTGTCCACAGGACAAGTATTAGTCGTGCTCTCCACAAATTTGCCCTTTATGGAAGAGTGGCAAGAAGAAAACCATTGTTGAAAGAAAGCCATAAGAATTCCTGTTTGCAGTTTGCGAGAAGCCATGTGGGGGACACAGCAAACATGTGTAAGAAGGTGCTCTGGTCAGATGAGACCAAAATTGAACTTTTTGGCCTAAAAATAAAACGCTATGTGTGGTGGAAAACTAACACTGCACATCACCCTGAGGACACCATCCCCACCGTGAAACATGGTGGTGGCAGCATTATGTTGTGGGGATGCTTTTCTTCAGCAGAGAGAGGGAAGCTGGTCAGAGTTGATGGGAAGATGGATGGAGCCAAATACAGGACAATCTTAGAAGAAAACCTGTTAGAGTCTGCAAAACACTTGAGACTGGGGCGGAGGTTTAAGTTCCAGCAGGACAACAACTCTAAACATACAGCCAGAGCTACAATGGAATGGTTTAGATCAAAGCATATTCATGTGTTAGAATGGCCCAGTCAAAGTCCAGACCTAAATCCAATTGAGAATCTGTGGCAAGACTTGAAAATTGCTGTTCACAGACGCTCTCCATCCAATCCGACAGAGCTTGAGATATTTTGCAAAGAAGAATGGGCAAAAATGTCACTCTCTAGATGTGCAAAGCTGGTAGAGACATCCCCAAAAAGACTTGCAGCTGTAATTGCAGTGAAATGCGGTTCTACAAAGTATTGACTCAGGGGGGCGCTATACAAATGTACCCCACACTTTTCACATATTTTATTTATAAAAAATTTAACATTTATCATTTTCCTTCCACTTCACAATTATGTGCCACTTTGTGTTGGTTTATCACATAAAATCCCAATAAAATACATTTATGTTTTTGGTTGTAACATGACAAAATGTGGAAAATTTCAAGGGGTATGAATACTTTTTCAAGGCACTGTAACTAAAGGCATTTTTTTTTAGTTTTGGATTGAGTGGAGGGGGGCTGGAACACCTGTCAAGTTTTTGTTGTGGTCTCCTTGCCCCCCATTAGGAAGGATTACCTCTCTATTTGTCCTGTCTATCATTATCACCCAGAGTAAACATAAAAGAAAATTACAGTGCATCCGGAAAGTATTCACAGTGCTTCATTTTTTCCACATTTTGTTACAGAGTTATTCCAAAATGGATTAAATTCATAATTTTCCTCAAAATGTTACAAGCAATACCCCATAATGACAATGTGAAAGAAGTTTGTTTGAAATCTTTGCAAATGTATTAAAAATAAAAAAAAAAGGAAAAGTAACATGGACATAAGTATTCACAGCCTTTGCCATAAAACTCAAAATTGAGCTCAGATACATCCTGTTTCTACTGATCATCCTTAAGATGTTTCTATAACTTGATTGGAGTCCACCTGTGGTAAATTCAGTTGATTGGACATGATTTGGGAAGGCACACACCTCTCTATATAAGGTTCCACAGTTAACAGTGCATGTCAGAGCACAAACCAAGCCATGAAGTCCAAGAAATTATCTGTAGACCTCTGAGACAGGATTATATCAGGATTGTATCAAGGCACAGATCTGGGGAAGGGTACAGAAAGAACTCTGCAGCATTGAAGGTCCCAATGAGCACAGTGCACCCCCATCATCCATATATGAAAGAAATGGAACCACCAGGACTCTTCCTAGAGAGAGCTGCCCAGCCCGGCCAAACTGAGCGATCAGGGGAGAAGGGCCTTAGTGAGAGAGGTTACTCTCCAGCATATCTCTGTAGAGAGAGTAGAACCTTCCAGAAGAACAGCCATCTCTGCAGCACTCCACCAATCAGGTCTGCATAGTAGAGTGGCCAGACAGAAGCCACTCCTCAGCAAAAGGCACATGAAAGCCCACCTGGAGTTTGCCAAAAGGCACCTGAAGAACTCTCAGACCATAAGATACAAAATTCTGTGGTCTGATGAAACAAAGTTTGAGCTCTTTAGCCTAAATGGAAAGCATCATGTCTGGAGCAAACCAGGCACTGCTCATCACCTGGCCAATACCATCCCTACAATGGAGCATGGTGGTGGCAGCACCATGCTGTGGGGATGTTTCCATCCATGTCTTTATGGACCTTGCTTTGTGCACAGGTCTAAATCATTTGGTGGAGGGGGGATTGTGGTGTGGGGTTGTTTTTCAGGGGTTGGGTTTGGCCCCTTAGTTCCTCAAGGTGAGGTCAGGACTCGCTCGCTCATCTATGTCTTGGTGCTGCCACCACCATGCTGTGGGGATGTTTTTCAGCGGCAGGATGATGATGAAAATGTGCTCCAGAGCACTCTGAACCTCAGACTGGGGCAAATGATTTGGATTTAAAAACCTTTGCTCTTCTCCCTCTTCTCTGTGTAGTGCTTACAGGACAGGCCAGGTTGCACAAAGCAAGGTCTATAAAGACATAGATGAGCGAGTCCTGACCTCACCTTGAGGAACTAAGGGGCCAAACCCAACCCCTGAAAAACAACCCCACACCACAATCCCCCCTCCACCAAATGATTTAGACCTGTGCACAAAGCAAGGTCCATAAAGACATGGATGAGCGAGTTTGGGGTGGAGGAACTTGACTGGCCTACATAGAGTCCTGACCTCAACCCAATAGAACACCTTTGGGATGAATTAGAGTGGAAACTGCGAGCCAGGCCTTCTCGTCCAACATCAGTGCCTGACCTCACAAATGCACTTCTGGAAGAATGGTAAAACATTCCCATAGACACACTCCTAAACCTTGTGGACAGCCTTCCCAGAAGAGTTGAAGCTCTTAGAGCTGCAAAGGGTGGGCCAACTCAATACTGAACCTCACGGACTAAGACTGGGATGCCATTAAAGTTCATGTGCGTGTAAAGGGAGGTGTCCCAATACTTTTGGTAATATAGTATATGAATGTGCATATGTGTATGTGTGTGCATATGTGTGTTTGAGCTTGGGGGTGCATTCCCTAATGCAATGGTCTGCAGACACCTATGTCTATGATTTTGTTAAATTAATTTTCATTGCTTACAAAACTGCGTATGTCATTTTTTTTTTTTTGATCACCGATGTTTGTACCAATATGACTTGGACCTTGTTGTCTCATTGTACCTTTTTAAACTTTAATAAAAAAACTATTTGAATCAAAATCCATTTTTCAGGTCGAGTTGCTTGGGTTAGAAGTTTGGATGTGGCACTCTATACTTTCCAAAACAATTATTAAGTAAAGGATATTGGCTAGACGGCCCTTATTGCGGAAAAACCAAGACAACTTTGAACGGTTTTGTTTACTCGACAAGTTTCACCGCTATAATTTTAAAAAGCCTCTCTTTTTCCGTAAATACAAGCTGACAGTGACATGAATCAACATGACTTAGTATTTTTTAATTAAGGTAATCAAATCCTTGAGCATTTCTTTTGTTGGACCACACGAAGAAGCCGGCTCGGTGTTTACTTGCCGTCCACTGACACCTGACAACAAAATGCTGTTTATTTTTCAAGATGGGAAAAATATTGAACACCCTCCGGACGCTAAAGGCATTTTCTGGTGGGATTACAAGAGCAGAGATGAATTAGGTACACTTAGGATCAATATCTGTTTCTCTTCCCGGCTCAAGATAGGATTTGTCAAAATTTGAGAGCTGTTTCTATCGAGTGTCAGCCACAAATCCTTGTAGTTCTAAGTCATATTCTCAGCCCTGGGTAGGGGGATATTAATGGAAAGAGTTGAAGCCCTCTTGCATCATCTGAGGTCAGGACACTACATCACCTCCTTGCTTTCTCTTTTTAATGAGCTCGGCTATGATGAAGTGACCTTGCTAGAGACGATTTCTAGGAACCAGATAACCCTTTCGAGTACGTCTGCATTTTGTAATTACTTTTGATTGCCTTTCCGCGGCGCAAATAAATTGCTTTTAAATGAATCTGTTACTGTTGAAATAATGCCTCCGCCGGAAAGGTATACAAGAAGAAGAATTATCTGCAACGAGAAAAGTATTAGTAAACGCTCCGGAAGTGTGTAGCAACGTATAGACGTGCCATTTTGAACCACTCATGGCCAAAGGTCATTGAAGCCTTGATGCTGCACAGTGGCTTAGTGGTTAGCAGGGCTGGACTGGAGCAAAAATGTGGCCCTGGACTTCATCCAGACCGGCCCAGGGCACAACACATCAGGGTACAGTGCACATCAGGGCACGGTACATCAGGGCACAGCGCATCAGGCCACATCAGGGTACAGGGCACAGCACATTAGGGTACAGAGCCCAGCACATCAGGGCACAAGGCACATCAGGGCACAACACGCCACATCAGGGTACAGGGCACAGCACATCAGGGTACAGGGCACATCAGGGCACAACACATCAGGGTACAGCACACCAGGCCACATCATGGTACAGGGCACAGCACATCAGGGTATAGGGCACATCAGGGCACAACACATCAGGGTACAGAGCCCAGCACATCAGTGTACAGGGCTCAGCACATCAGGGTACAAGACTTCAGGGTAGAGGACCTCAGGGTACAGAGTCCAGCACATCAGCGTACAGGGCACAACACATCAGGGTACAGGACACAGCACATCAGGGTACAGGACATCAGGGCACAGGTCACAGTACATCAGGGCACATGACATTGAGGCACAGCACACCGGGGCACAGGACATCATGGCACAGGAAATCGGGGCACAGCACATCAGGACACAGCACATCGGGGCACAAGGCACATCAGGTCACGGGGCACATCAGGGGATAGGACATCGGGGCACAGCACATCAGGGCACGGGGCACAAGGCACATAGCACATCAGGGCATGGGGCACATCAGGCCACAGGGCATGGGGCACATAGCACATGGCACATCAGGGCACGGGGCACATGGCACATTAGGGCACATTATGGGGCACATCAGGGCACGGGCCACATCGGGCCACATGGCACATTATGGCACACAGTGTCATCATTGGGATTTGAACCAGCAACCCTAGTGCTGCCAGGCAGAAGAGCTAACCACTACATCACTGTGCTGCCCTCATCTTCCAAAAAGGTCCCTAACTCACATTTTTACATACACTAGGGCCAGTTTTAGACAGGTTCCATCCAATTAACCTACCAGCATGTTTTGGTGTGTGGGAGGAAACCCATACATGTACAGGGTGGGAATTCAAACTCCAGGCAGAGAGTGTCATTGTTGGGATTTGAACCAGCGACCCTAGTGATGCCAGCAGAAGTGCTAATCACTGTGCTGCCCCTATCTTCCAACAAGCAAGTCAATATACAAAAAACGTTTTGAGTTTTTGGGTTCTGTCTCACATACTACATACACATGTAGTTATTTGTTTCTTGAAATATATTTGGATTTTTTTAAAGAGCTATCCTTCTAATTTGCCTCACTAAAAATGATCCACATATTGCCGAAAAATTAACGGCTACACATTTTGCAGAATAAACGTGCTGACAAAAAAAAAAAAAAACACCTTAAGTTTTATAAATTATCTTATTTAGAGGCTAATGTATGCATAGGGGAAATTTACACTCTCCTCAGCGCATGGGTAAAATTGGTTAACAAATCAAATACATTGGTATTGTACTACATTATATAGCTGACTGCTTTCAGATTTGATTAGAAAAATCTCTCTCCTTCCCCACTGGGATAACACAACATATCATTACCTGCAGCGGGCATTTTGTCATCTTCACTTTGTTGCCTAAATATTTTCCTGATGTTGTCATATTTTTTAATTTGCTCAGTGCCTTAAATGTATTATTTACCTGTTTTATCAGTTACAAACTTTTTGAGTCTTGTTGAGCTACCAACTTTATAATTTGCCAGTATTTAAAAAGATACATCATTGCATAGTTTCAAAGTGGACCCGTTGCCACTGTATTCAGTGTGTGTATATATGTATATATATATATATATATATATATATATATATATATATATATATATATATATTACTGTGCAAAAGCTTTACGCAGGTGTGAAGAAATGCTGTAAAGTAAGAGTGCTTTCAAAAATATATACAGTAGCTCACAAAAGTGAGTACACCCCTCGCATTTTTGTAAATATTTTATTCTATCACTGAAGAACTGACACTTTGCTACAATGTAAAGTAGTGAGTGTACAGCTTGTATAACAGTGTAAATTTGCTGTCCCCTCAAAATAACTCAACACACAGCCATTAATGTCTAAACCGCTGGCAACAAAAGTGAGTACACCCCTAAGTGAAAATGTCCAAATTGGGCCCAACGTGTCAATATTTTGTGCAGCCACCATTATTTTTTAATAAAATAATTGTCAAAAACCGTTTTAGTGTTTTTTATTACCTTGTAACACTTTTTTGGTGAATGGGTAGGGATATGATGTACTTGATACTCACATGGGGGGGGCAGGAACTTGGGGTCCCCTTCTTAAAGGGGACTTCCAGATTTTGATTAGCCCCCCTGTCCACAGACCCCCACAACCACCAGCCACAGTTGCGGGGATGAGGCCATTGCCCCCATCAACATGGGGACAAGGTGCATTGGGGTGGGGGGGGGGGGCAGAGCCCCTCCATGCTCCAAAGCACCCACCCCCCATATTGGGGGCATGTGGCCTGGTAAGGTTCAGGAGGGGGTGCTCTCTCATTACCCCCTCCCTTTCCTGACATGCCGGGCTGTATGCCCGGATAAGGGCCTGGTCTGTGGGGGGGGACCCCACACCCTTTTTTTCATACTTTTTTTTTTACAATCAGCTGTGAGCGGGGAAGCCTGCTGACAGCTGATGAGTTATCGTTTGTTAAGGACGCGGTGGTCAGCTTCCTGCCAGCTTATTATTTATTATTATAAACTATTAAATTATAAGTAAAAAAGCTGAAGTCAGTAATTCTTCTATTCAGGTCTTGTCAATGATTGGTAACATACTACGCCGTGAGGGACTGAAATCCTGCAGGGCCTGCAAGGTCCCCCTGTTCAAGAAAGCACATGTACAGGCCCATCTGAAGTTTGCTAATGAACATCTGAATGATTCGCAGGAGAACTGGGTGAAAGTGATGTGGTCACATGAGACCAAAATCGAGCTCTTTGGCATCAACTCAACTCGCCGTGTTTGGAGGAGGAGGAATGCTGCCTATGACTCTAAGAACACCATCCCCACCATCAAACATGCAAACATGGAGGTGGAAACATTACGCTTTGGGGGCATTTTTCTGCTAAGGAGACAGGACAACTTTACCGCATCAAAGGGACGATGGACAGGGAAATGCGTTTTTCTGGATTTTTGTTGTTGTTGTCTCTCACTGTTAAAATAAACCACTATTAAAATTATAGACTGATCATTTCTTTGTCAAGGAGAAAATGTACAAAATCAGCAGGGGATCAAATACTGTTTTCCCTCACTGTAGATTTCCACCACATGAAGACACTATTCCACCACCATCTATGCACTCACCTGAGGTACATGATGGGCATGCCCATCTTAATTCTCCCAGTATTATTTGGTCTCCCAGGTCTCCGCACAACCCACTCCAGTGTATCACAGTACCGCTTTAAACACTGCCATAAATGAGCTCACCACACGAAGCCAAAGGAGCAGTATAATATCCATTACATCCATAAAAATAATTGACATAAAAAAGCTGCAGCATGCATATTAATAAAAGCAAACAGTACAAGCAGCCACTGAACTGATAAATGGAAACAACGGCGTGACGTCAGCACCTAGGACCCACCCAACACATTTCGTACACACGTACGTCTTTAGGGGTTTTTCTTTCTTCTAACACCGAAATTTGGGACCCCTTAGCTTGCTGATCAAAAGGATTGAAAACAAGGGTACCAGAAGTTGAAAAATGCCATCTTTCCAAATCATTCAGAATATTGTTTATGTATTTTTTGTTTACAGCCGGATCTAAGGTATAACAGGAATTACCCATTTTATACAGCAGCTTACCAAGGTTTGTGTCAGAGTCATAAAGGCACTGAAAAAGGTTTTTTTTACTTCTTTTTTTTGAAGGAAGGGAAAAGGAAAAGGGACAGGGCTGTGGCAGGTGCAGCACTATGAAGTGCCTTATGTGCTGTGGCATTAGAAGAATTTTAATTTCTGACCTTTTAGTCCAAACAAGACTATCTCTTAATCTATAATTCCTCTAGCGCCATTTTATTGAAGCAGTAGTTTAAAGAGCACACCATACCTCTATGATATCTTCTTTATTAACTTTAGCTTTTCTTCATATATAACACTGACAATTTAGCAGCAGGCAGTGCATGTACAAACATGTGTTGAATAAAGTGTAACAAAATTGGCGGTTCAACTGTTCGATCTTGTCATTCCACATAAAATGGTAGATGTATTTCTCTCTTCAGTATCTGTACTTTCACTTTAAAATACCTTAGACACTTTATGATCTCTCTGAGAGATGTATCTGAGACTAAGCCCGGGTTCACACCTATGCGAATTAGATGCGGCTTATTCTAATTCGCAGGACATTTTAAAATACATTCATATGAATGCATCTGGTTCACATATGTGCGTTGCATTCGCACTGCGCATTGCACAAAAAACGTGTGCGTTTTTTGGGCATTGCGGTGCGAACTACAAGCCTATTATCTCCTATGGGAACGCATCTGCTTCGCAGATGCATTGCGTTCTGAACAAGGATTTTCTCTTTCTCCTCACTACACCTCCCCCTCCCCCCCCCTCCCTCCCCCTCTCCCTGCTCTCTAATCCTGAGCAAAAACGCAATGAATCCGTTGAACAGGAGATTGTTATCTCCCCAGTGAAACCTGAGCTTCAATTCGCACCGCACATGTGTGAAACCAGGCTTAAGAAATAGTTTTACTTGTTTTGATATTGCAGTTTGCACGCTTGTTTGAGTGCTTGAACATTTGCTATGATGTTTGATGATGTTTGCTATGCTGTTTGCTATGCTGTTTGAACGATTGTTTGGTGGAACTACAAGTGAACACATAACTAGTTCAGTATACAGTTCTAATCACATTATTTAACAATAGTAGCATATATAACTGTATTAAATACCTATTTTGGCCACTTGCTTCCATAAAACTGAACTCTGGCTGGATCTGTATCTGTTCAACTGCACTCTCTCTGATGTAGTGAGATCTAACAATGCGCTGGGTAATTTCCAGACAAAATAATAGGTGTAAGGCTGGGTGTGATTGGCCAAAACTCTTGCTCAGTGTGAGAGTGGCTGTGATTGGCCAAAAACTCCATGATGAGTCACAAAGTCTTAACTCTATGCTTTCTAGTTTCAATGTTGCTTTTATCTCTCACATGTGAGCATATAAACTATATTAAAGTTATTAGCAGGTCTACCTGTATATGCATGTAAGTCACATTAGCAACCTAGGACAGGTCTTAGCTGGCCAGCTACACTCCCACCAAAATTACCTATAATTATATGTTCTATATAGTAGGGTTTGAACATGAATTTAGGGAATTTTCCATCAGATTCTCAACTTCCAAGTGTCTTTTATCACTTTCAAGTAGAACAACTAACTCCTGTATAGGACATTCCAACTTGAGTGGAATAGTGGGACGTTTTCCCTCTTTGTCAAGTTTTGAGTCTCCTATTTGTAACAATGATCTTCTTACTAGTCTGTCTTTATCTTTTTGAACTTCTAGAACTCTGGCCAATTTCCATTGACTTCTAGGTAAATCTTCTTCTTTCACCAATACTATGTCACCAACTTGTACATTTCTTCTGGGTGTTTGCCATTTACTTCTTAAAGTAAAATTGGCTAAGTACTCTTTCCTCCATCTATTCCAAAACTGTTCTGATAGATATTGAATTCTTCGCCATCTCTTTTTGGCATATAAATCCTCTTTGGTAAACTTGCCAGGTGGTGGTTGTATGTAATCAGACTTAAGGTGAAGTAGATGGTTGGGAGTTAAAGGTTCCAAACTTGTTGGATCATTGATATTGTCAACTGTAAGTGGACGACTGTTAACCAAAGACATTACTTTATAGAATAGGGTCCTAAGTGAAGCATCATCTATTCTTCCGGAGCTCTTTCTCAACACTGAACTTAACACATTTCTTATAGTTCCGATTTGTCTTTCCCAAACTCCTCCTGTGTGGCTTGCATGCGGAGCATTCATATAAAAATCACATTGATTCTGTGACAAATACTCAGTTACCTTTTCTTTATCGATCTCTTTTAGAGCTTTCTTCAATTCATTCTTTGCTCCGACAAAATTAGATCCTTGGTCAGATCTAAGCTTTCTGTCAGTACCTCTAATGGCTATGAAACATCTCAAGGCATTAATGAATGCATCAGTTGACATATCTTCTAACATTTCCAGATGAATTGCTCTGGAACTTAGACATGTAAATATTAGTCCATATCTCTTGTACTCCTTGCGGTTTTGCTTGGTGATGAATGGGCCGAAACAATCCATTCCACTATAAAGAAATGGTGGTGATGGGTTTACACGATCTACCAGTAAATCTGCCATTCTTTGTTCTTCGGTAGGTCTACGTGCCTTTCTACAGGTTACACATTTACTTATATACTTTGTTATAACTTTTCTTCCCTTTACTATCCAGTAATCACCTTCTCTCAAACAGTTCTGGGTAAAGCTTCTTCCTTGATGCAAGGATTTGTTGTGGTAGTGATCGATAATCAATCTTGTGAAGGTAGAATTTTTGGGTAGAACTGCTGGTTGCTTCACTCTGCTGGGTAACGAGGCATTTTCCAGTCTCCCTCCCACCTTCTGTATACCATCCTGTAGAACAAAATTAAGATTGTACAATGGGTGGTTGTCGGGAAGTCTTTTGGGTTCCTGACTAAGTCTCTTTAACTCTTCACTATAGAATCCCTGTTGAATGAGTCTTATGACTGTTTCTTCGGCTTTCATCCTTTCCTCTACATTCAATGATTCCTTCTTTCTGATTCCCTTTGCCAAACATTGAATTCGAGCTACTACGTTTATGACTGTATTCCATTTTGAACATCTGGCTAGTCTTTCAAGTATGTCATCTTAAACTTGGTGGCAGTGCTCAATGTTTGTACAATTTTTACTTCTGGATCACCCATAGACAATTCTGTGTGACTTTCACTGGGTATGATTTCCTTTTCCCAAAGGAACTCTGGACCAGTGAACCAGTTTGAATTTTTCAATTCTGTTACATTCAGGCCTCTTGAAGCATGATCTGCTGGGTTATGCTTTGTATCAATGTGATGCCAATGTACCGGAAGTGTTATTTCCCGAATTTCCTGAACTCTGTTGGCGACAAAGACATGGAATCTTTGCGCTTCGTTGTTTATGTATCCTAGGACAACTTGCGAGTCTGTCCAAAAATATTCTTCATCTATTTTTAACTCTAATTCTTCTCTCAGAAACTTGCTTACTGATGCTGAAACAACAGCTGCTGTGAGTTCAAGTCGTGGTATTGTCTGAATACTGGTAGGTGCGACTCTGGCCTTTCCCATAACCAGGGCACAGTGTATTTTTTCTTCTCCTATCACTCTGATGTAGGAGCACTGTCCATAACAATAACTACTGGCGTCTGAAAAGTGATGAAGTTCTATTTTCTTGTACTTTCCGAAATCATGAAGTACAAAACATCTAGGTATCCAAACTTCTTTTATCCAAGCCTCCCACCTTGTCCTCAAATCTTCAGGTATGGGTTCATCCCATCCCAACTTCCATCTACATAATTCTTGTAGTATTTCTCTTGCTTTGAGGATTACTGGTGCAAGAATCCCAATGGATCATATATAGAAGCCACTGCGGAAAGAATAATACGTCTAGTTGCAACTTTTTCTTTCAAGGATGTTTCAAAGAAGAACTCATCATTCTCTACATTTCATCCCAATCCAAGTACATTCTGAACTGGAAGATGATCATAATTGAGATCTACATTCTTCATTGTTGATGCACGTTCAGTGTCACTGATGGATTCCAGTACCTCTCTGTTGTTTGAGATGAATTTGTGAAGGCGCAAGTTTCCTCTTGCGCATAACTCTTGGCTTTCTTTCACTAGTTTGATTGTAGATTCTGAGGACTCTAAACTGATAAGACCATCATCTACGTAAAAGTTTTTCTTAAGAAAATTCACTGCTGATGGGCAATCCTTTTCATTTTTATTGGCCATGTACTTCATAGCATAATTGGCGCAACCTGAAGACGACGCTGCTCCAAACAAGTGTACTTTCATTCTGTATTCTGCTGGCTCTGTATCTGTATCTCTGTCCTCCCACCATAGGAATCCCAGGTAGTCTCTATCTTCATTCTTCACATGAAACTGGTGGAACATCTTTTCAATGTCACACATGACCGCTACGGGATAGTTTCTGAATCTACAGAGTACAGGCAGAGTGTTTGTAAGGTCTGGTCCTTTCAGTAGATGATCGTTCAATGCAACACCATCATACTTTGCTGAGCAATCAAATCCTACTCTAATCTTATCTGGTTTCTTTGGGTGGTAAACACCTTGATGTGGGATGTACCACACTTCTCCTTCTTTAGGTTGGTTATTAACCTTTTCTGCATTTCCTTCTTCAAGGATGTCTTCTATGAATTTCAAATAATCCTGCTTGAATTTGAGATCTCTTCCCATCCTTTTCTTCAAACATTTCAATCTCGCTAGGGCAAGATTTTTGTTATTTGGCATACGAGGTCGTTCTCTAAAAGGTAAGGGCATTTCAAGATAACCTCGTTGGTTTTGCTGAATACTTTCTTCTAGAATGTGTACGAACTTTATGTCTTCTTGGGATACACTCTTTTCTTTAGAACTTATGTCTGCAAAGTCAGATTCAAGGATTTTGTTTACTGCCGCTGGACTTACAGCTGGTAACTCTTGGACAGATATTCGATGATACAATCCTGTCACCTGTCTTGAGTTTGCAATCTGCTGTTTTCCTCCAACAATGCCCCATCCTAGATCAGTTTGAACAGCATAGGGTTCACCCTTTCCTCCTGTGAGTCCAACACCAAACTCCTTCAGGGGTGACATTTCATGGGATATGACAGATAAATGTTCCCATTTATTGGCTGTTTCACAGGTAGGTATGCAATCTCGATCTAGAGGTATATCGTCTTTCGTATAAGCTGGAGGTAGATCCAATGTGAGGTTTGAATGAAGTCCTCTAACTCTCTATCCTTTGACCGTTCACTAATGTGTCTCTCCCCGTCACTGTGGTGAGTTTGAGCTTCACTGGTTCTGTAGCGACTTGTAATTTCTTGCAGATTTCTTGATCAATGAAGGTGACATTGCTTTGGGCATCCAGTAGTACATAGGCGTATACCTTCTCATTCTTCCTTTTAGGATTTGAAAAGCACACTGGTACAACCATTGATGTGCTGTTGTTTTCCCTCACTCTGAAAGAGAATACCGATGCTTTCTTTTCTCCCTCATGGCGCAAGTTCCTCTTGCGCATAACTTTAGGTACTTTAGGTATTGAGGATTTATCCTTCTTTTAACGTTCTTCATGTAGTGGCATAGGATGGCGTCCTTTGAACACGTGGCCTTTTCTTAGGCACCCAAAACACAGTTGTTATCAAGTACAAACTTTTTCTTTTAATTTGGAGATTTCTCTCCACAGAACATACACTTAAAGGTAGTCTGAGGATTTGTCGGTTCTGTCTCTCTACTGATCCAGTAATGACTTTGAACTTGCTCTCGTAGGTATCTAGACCTTTAGCTGTTGTGTCGGTTGCAAAGCTCGTTGCTCTTGCACGTCTTATATCTCTTGCAGGCCTTTCTTCTGATGCCCTGTACACACAGTCACAGTCGGTCGGAATTTCCAACAACAAGGTCCTATCACACATTTTCCATTGGAAAATCCTATCGTGTGTACAGGGCATAAGGATTTTAGGGCGTAAGACGCTGTTACTGGATTACATGCTATCCGTGCTTCCTTATTAACGAACTTGGAGAACTTTTAAAAACTTGGGAAGTTCTTACTTAGATCTAATTGTTCAGTCACATAGCGATTCAATCTAGAAGCCACTTCTTCAGGTAGTTTAGCTAGCATCCTGTGATTTTCTAGATAGTCATTCAGTACTTCTAGTCCTCGTACATGTGGGATGGCATTGCTGCATGCTTGCAGGAAGTCACCATAATCTTGGAGTTTGAAATGTTCTTTAGGACCTATTTTAGGCCAGTTATTCAATTTCTCCATAAAGGCTCTTTGTACTAAGAAAGGGTGACCATATCCTGCATTTAACTTTTCCCAAGCTTGCTTGTAGGCTTCTTCGTCTGTTCTATAGAAGTTACCTTCGAGAACTTTCTTTGCTTCTCCACCAACATATTTCTGAAGGTAGAATAACTTGT
This sequence comes from Aquarana catesbeiana, assembly GCF_042186555.1. Taxonomy (NCBI): domain Eukaryota; kingdom Metazoa; phylum Chordata; class Amphibia; order Anura; family Ranidae; genus Aquarana; species Aquarana catesbeiana. The sequence continues at coordinate 51,441,468 of NC_133324.1, read as the reverse complement.
CAACTGGCCTGGAGCAATAATGCTCAATGATCGTTTCAAAACTTGCCTTCCACATACAGTAGGTCCCGGAACAGGAAGTCTTGCCGGGACTGTTCTCTGTCGTCTTGCTGGGACAATAGTCGCAACATTCTCCTGATCATTGCAGTGACATCTAGGAACAGAATTATCCTGTTTTATTTTTTCACTTAGTTCTGAATTGGGTGAGTCTCTCTTTTCGTTTTTCTGAGCAGGGATGGAAGGGCAATTACTTTTTTTTTCATTACATATTGGTGATTTCCTTCCATTCTCCTGGGCGTATGAAAGGAAGTAGGAGTCTGTATCTTCACTTAGTACAGATTTGGACTTCTAATTACTATTCATGTCCTCTTCGTGTACTCTATGTCTGGCTTCTATAATCTTAACTTCCTTCAGCCTTTCCATTTCTGCTATTCGTATACGCTGCGTCTCCATTGCAGATTCCATCTCAATTTCTGCTTTCTTGACAGCAAGTTGATTGACAAGTTACTTTCTTTTTGCTATTTTAAAAGTTTTTTAAAGTACTTGAGGACTTTGAAATGTTACTGGTACTTCTGCTAGTGGAAGAAGTCCTCCTTGTGATTGTGGTTCCTCCTAAAGACCTAGCATAGTCTCTCATAAAAAGCTTGTTCATTCTCTTTCTTGCCTTAACTTCATCATATTTAGCTTCAGATGATAGTTCTCTCATGAGCTTTACTAAATCTTTAGTGACTGCAGTACATGTGTCCATGTTCCTTAGGCCTCATGCACACGGGATGCTGTTAAACTCACGTTCAGAGGCAGTTGGACACTTTTTTCAACTGCCCCTGAACCCATTCAATGTTTTCCTATGTGTCCATGTACACAGTCTCGTTTTTTGGTGTTCTTAGGCAGTTGCTCTTAACCTCGTTTTTCCAGAAGCAAAAAAATGGGTTCAGACGCAAAAGTTTTCCACGTTTCAGACGCCAAACGTGGCTAAATGCGGCTAAACGCCGGTACCGAGTTTAGCCGCGTTTGCATTTATAAGTGGGTCACTTGGAGCTAGGAACGCCAAATTTGGTGTACTAACACAGTTGGACTAGCACTATAACATATCCAAATTTGGGGTTCCTAGCAATAAGTGGCCCCTAGATATGGGGCCCCAAATTCGGGTCACAAAATGTCATTCTCTGCTGCAGAAAAGTGCTTGACATTTTGCGACCCGAATTTGGGGCCCCATATCTCGGGGCCCCTTGGTGCTAGAAACCTCAAATTTGGATATGTTGTAGTGCTACTGTGTTAGCACACCAAATGTGGGATTTCTAGCACCAGGTGGCCCCGAGATATGGGGCCCCAAATTTGGGTCACAAAATGTCATTTTCTGCTCTGCTAAACGCAGCATGCAAATGCGGCAAAACGGGCGTTTCTAAATGCCGGTTTCAGCTTTTAAAAACATGTGTTCAGCAGAGTTTGCACTGGCATCTTGTGTGCATGAGGCCTTACAATATCCTGGGAAGGTGTCGTAGATGACTGCAGGTTGACATATGCTGCCATAAGCTCTGATTCAGATTCTTCTACCGTCTCTATCATGTCACTCAAGTTTCCTTTTATACTTTCTTGCTTTAGCTTTCTACGAACATCTTTAATGTAAGATCCACTTCCACTTCCACTTATACATTCTGGTGAACTTTTTTCCTTTTAATGCTGCTTCTTGCTCCAAATTTTTCAGCATCTTTAGGGTCGGTTTTCTGATATGTTCTGAGCGTCTTAGTTCATTTGTTTGGGATATTTTTGTTTGGGCCATGGCTAATGCTGCTTCAGACTCTTCTACCTCAGACGGGTTCACTTGCTCTTCACCTTCTATTTCATCTATCTTTGTATCCTCTAACAATGGCATAACAATACTAGACTTATGCCGCGTACACACGGTCGGACTTTTCGTCTACAAAAGTCCGACAGCCTGTCCGACATACTTCCGACGTACCTTCGGCGGACTTGCGGCAGACTTTCTTACGAACGGACTTGCCTACACACGACCACACAAAAGTCCGACGGATTCGTACGTGATGACGTACACCGGACTAAAATAAGGAAGTTCATAGCCAGTAGCCAATAGCTGCCCTAGCATGGGTTTTTGTCCGTCGGACTAGCACACAGACAAGCGGATTTCGGGGTCCGTCGTACTTACGACGTAAAGATTTGAAGCATGTTTCAAATCTAAAGTCCGTCGGATTTGAGGCTAAAAAAGTCCGTTGAAAGTCCGGAGAAGCCCACACACGATCGGATTACCAGCCAGCTTTAGTCCGTCAGCGTCCGTTGGACTTTTGTAGACGAAAAGTCCGACCGTGTGTACGCGGCATTAGACTTTTTTACTTTAAGTGCTATAACAATCAATATGACTATTAGGGAGACTTTCACTTTAAATGCAATAGCAATAGGTACAGGCAGTAAAAATGACTTTCACTTTAAATGCTTTAGAGTCCTTGCACTACAAACTGTCCCTTATTTTTACAGTCTTTTTATTTCTGAACACGAAAATGTCTCTTTCTTGTCAAGCCTATGTGCAATGATAGTAATAAAGGAAAGTTCTAACCTTATTCTGAAGCGCAGGATAGTCTTAAAGGAGACTTGTCTTTCTTGATCTGATGCTTTGTGCTGACTTGCGATGCTTTGTGCTGACTTGCGATGCTTTGTGTTGACTTGCGATGCTTTGTGTTGACTTGCGATGCTTTGTGCTGCAGGCTTTGGGCCTAGTGGGAAACTGGCTGGATGCAGCCTCTTCATGCGTAGCGGTGTAGGCGCTCTAGCTCTGGACTTTGGTCTCCCACCATGCGTCTCTTTCTCTGTCTAGGGATCGCAGAAGGGTTGGCGCTCTTTCTGTAACTATCTTGCCTTTGCCGTTCTTCCACTTTAAGAGTCGGCTGCAGATTGACTAAAACACACGTTCTATGGCCTCTATGGTAGCTCTGCTGCTCATATGCACTCTTTTCTGTGCAAGTTGAGGAGCACTATCGCTTCGCTCTCAAAGACAACTAATACTTCCACTGTGGCAGGCGCAGCACTATGAAGTGCCTCATGCGCTGTGGCATTAGAAGAATTTTAATTTCTGACCATTTAGTCCAAACAAGACTCTCTTACTCTATAATTCCTCTAGCGCCGTTCTATGGAAGCAGTAGGTTTAAAGAGCACACCAAACCTCTATGATAACTTCTTTATTAACTTCAGCTTTTCTTCATATATAACACTGACAATTTAGCAGCAGGCAGTGCATGTACAAACATGTGTTGAATAAAGTATAACAAAATGGCGGTTCAACTGTTCGATCTTGTCATTCCACATAAAATGGTAGATGTATTTCTCTCTTCAGTATCTGTACTTTCACTTTAAAATACCTTAGACACTTTATGATCTCTCTGAGAGGTGTATCTGAGACTTAAGAAATAGTTTTACCTGTTTGATATTGCAGTTTGCAGTTTGCACGCTTGTTTGATTGCTTGAACATTTGCTGTGATGTTTGATGCTGTTTGCTATGCTGTTTGCTATGCTGTTTGAACGATTGTTTGGTGGAACTACAAGTGAACACATAACTAGTTCAGTATACAGTTCTAATCACATTATTTAACAATAGTAGCATATATAACTGTATTAAATACCTATTTTGGCCACTTGCTTCCATAAAACTGAACTCTGGCTGAATCTGTATCTGTTCAGCTGCACTCTCTCTTATGTAATGAGATCTAACAATGTGCTGGGTAATTTCCAGACAAAATAATAGGTGTAAGGCTGGGTGTGATTGGCCAAAACTCTTGCTCAGTGTGAGAGTGGCTGTGATTGGCCAAAAACTCCATGATGAGTCACAAAGACTTAACTCTATGCTTTCTGGTTTCAATTTTGCTTTTATCTCTCAGATGTGAGCATATAAACTATATTAAGGTTATTAGCAGGTCTAGCTGTATATGCATATTATGCGTATATTTCACATTAGCAACCTAGGACAGGTCTTAACTGGCCAGCTACAAGGGGAAAGAGGAAATGGAAAGGGAAAAGGGGACAGGAGAAATGTGAAAGGGAAATGGGAAAAGGGGAGAGGAACAGGGGAAAGGGGATAAAGGAAATTAAAATGAGACAGGAGAAAGTAAAAGGGGAAAGGGATAGGGGAAAAGGAAAGGGCACAAGGCATGGGGAAAGGGAAATGGGAAAGGGGACAGGGGAAATTGGACAAGGCGTAGGGAAAGGGAAGGGAAACGGGAAAGGGCACAGAGGAAAAGGAAAGGGGAAAGGGATAGGGGAAAGGGGACAAGGCAAAGGGAAAGGGAATGGGAAAGGGGACAGGGAAAGGGAAAGGTGACAGGGGAAAGGGATAGGGGAAAGGGAAATGGGGCAGGAAAAGGGGGAAAGGGGACAAGGCATAGGGAAAGGGAATGGAAATGTGAAAGGGGACAGGGGAAAGGGAAAGGTGACAAGGGAAACAGAAAGGGGAAAGGGAAAATGTGAAAGGGAAGGGGAAAAAGGGAAATGGGAAGGGGGAAAGATGACGGGGGAAAAGGTGAAGGAGGCAAGGGGAAGGGAAAGGGGACAAGGGACAGGGGAAAGGTGAAAGGGAACAAGGGAAAGAGAAAGGGGAAAGAGAAACAGGGAAATGGGAAGGGGGAAAGATGGCAGAGGAAAGAGGATGGAGGAAAAGGAAAGGAGACAGGGGAAAGTGAATGGGGAAAAGGGGACAGGGGAAAATGGGAGGGAAAAAGGGACAGGGAAAGTGAAATGGGAAGGGGGAAAGATGACAGGGAAAGGGAAAGGAGACAGGGGAAAGTGAATGCAGGAAAGGGGACAGGGAAAAGGGGAAGGCAAAAGGGGACAAAGAAGGGGAAAGGTAAAGGGGAAAGGGAAAGGGAAAGGGAAAAAGGGAAATGGGAAGAGGGAAGATGACAGGGGAAAGGAGAAGGAGGAAAGGGAAAGGAGACAGGGGAACGTGAATGGGGGAAAGGGGACAGGGGAAGGGGAAAGGGAAAAGAAAGGAAAGGGATGGGATAGAATTGGGTGGGAGGAAGAAAAGATGGTTGCTGGGAAGAAAGGGAGGAAAGAAGGAATGAAGGAAATAAGAAAATAAGGGTGAAGGGGAGGGAGAAAGCAAGTATTAATGACAGGGAGAAAGTGAGAAAATAGGAAGGAAAAAAGAAAAGGAGAAAAGAAGGGTGTATGAAAGTGGGGAGGATGAAAAAATGGGTCACAGTGTGAAGGGGGGGATAGTAGGAGAAAATAAAGGAAGGAAGGAACGGAGGAAGACATGAAAGAAGTAAGATAGGGCAGGAGGAATGCAGGAAGTCAACTGTATTATTGTAAAAAAAATCTGCATCTCTAACATCTCTTTATATGTGCAAATATTTTAAAATATGAACAAAATTGTAATGGGGCATACACACGGTCGGACTGGACTGGTCTGACGGACGCCAGCGAACAATCCGATCGTGTGTGGGCTTCACCGGATCTTCAGCGGACTTTTCCAGTCGCAAATCTGACGGACTTTAGATTTGGAATGCTTCAAATCTTTACGTCGTAACTCCGCCGGACCCAGAAATCCACATGTCTGTATGCTAGTCCAGCGGACAAAAAACTACGCTTGGGCAGCTATTGGCTATTGGCTATCAACTTCCTTATTTTAGTCCGGTGTATGTTATCATGTACGAATCCGTCGGACTTTGGTGTGATCGTGTGTAGGCAAATCCGGTCGTTAGGAAGTCCGTTGAAAGTCCGCCAAAAGTCAGTCGAAAGTCTGTCGAAAGTCTGTCGGACGGGCTGTCGGACTTTTGTAGCTGAAAAGTCCGACTGTGTGTACGCGGCATAACTCTCATTGCAGAAGATGCCTCTCGTTTGACCACAGACTTTGTGTAAATATCTAGGAAAATCAATGAGACAATCGCAAAAATAGGATGATGAGATTGAAAGGTTCCTTGATATAAGCATTATATTTTTCCAATTCTGTATTTTCAAAAATAACAGCTGACTACAGATTTAAAAGGGGATATATGATAACATTAAAACTGGCTTGTATAGCAGTTATACAACTTGTGTAATCTTTTTAACAAAAGTGGCGCTTTCCTTTAATCTGTTGGTTCTTATGTTTTAAAGAGGCGGCTTATCCACTTCATATCTGCTCGCGTAAATCCACATCATGAAAAAATAAGTATGTCTCTGACAGCACATCAATCAAGTCTTTGTTTTTCTTGGGTAAGTGCTTCTAGTTGTTCACCTGAGGCTTGAGAAAACAGCTGGCATACAGTATTAGCAGAATGCATGTATTGTCATGAAAATAAAATCAGCTTAGTTACTTTTAATTAAAATTGTTTTACAGCGGTCACATGACCACACTTTCTAACTGTAAATGTCGGCAGGTTCCTGACTGTTGGCTATGAGAAGACACCATCCCTCTCTGTGGTATTGTTACAGGCACATAAAACCCCAAACACTTCACAGACCCCACTAGTCAGCTGAACTAGTTCTGATTGCCAGTCTCCCCCAGGAGCTGCTGTCATCAAAGCACTGCTTGGTGGACTTGGCCTGACAGCATGTCTTCTCGTAGATCCCCCACAGGAGCACATGTACAAGAGTGACAATGCTAACTCTCAATAATGGGGTGTATATATAAACATTTGCCTAGCTGTTCATCTATTGAAACTGCATGTAGCTTTGCATTGTTGCCACTAGGTGGTGCTGGGTATCATAGGAAATAAGAATACTCATCAGCACCATCTAGTGATCATATTGCAGTATTTTCCCCATTCCCCAAAATTTGATCTGCAGAAATTATACCCTGAAAACATTTGATTTTTTTGCCCCATCCAGATAAAATAAATATACATGCAGGTTCAATGGAAAACAGCTATGCAATTTAGTTTTTAAATGTATCCCCTAAGACCCTTTGGTTAACATTGACATCCGGACACAAAAAGTTCATAGAAGCAGAAGAAACAGGTAGGATCAACAGGTAATCAGGAAGGCTTTACTACTAGCAAGAAGAAGAAAAGCTTATAGCATTTTAAAGGGAGCTCATCCAATCGATCCTTACGGATATGACTGTGTACCATTTGGGGATAGTAATTCTATGCCCCAAGGTAGACATACAGAACCATTGATTTTGCAGCAAAACTGAAGAATCCTAATTGTATAAGATGGCATCAGTCCACTGAGCAAGATACAATAGTAACATTGTGGAAATATCTAGAATACACTTGACTTGTTGCCAATAATGATATTTCAATCCTTAGATTTATATATGTTTCTATAAGCCATCTTTGACGGTCCACAGCAACAATTTCTGCATGTATCCACACAGTGGCTGGCGTACCTATGGCAGCATACATTTTTCATTACAGAGAGCTTCCTGATATTTGTTTGGTTGTTTGATCAGAATCAGTGAGAATGTCATTTTCTTTGTGAGAAGCACCAGCTGCAATGGAGAAGGATTTGTAGCAACTTATGAAACTATTGCTGTGGACCTTTGAATGTGGGTGGTAGAAACCGATATAAAGCCAAGCATTGAAATATTTTTGTTGGCCACAAGTTTATTCTGAGTGGGTGTTACCACAAAGTTACTACACCAACAAGCCCAGCGGACCATTGCTATCTTATTGTCAGGACTGAGATCGGAACCTGCAATCCCTGCTGTGTCTGTCAAAATATCTACTTACTGCACAGCTCCCTGGACAATTCCTTTGACAATCTTGCCTTAAACCTCGTTTCTGGTGAACCTTGAACTCCTTGCTCCTCCCACAAACTTCTTATTTAACCACATGCGCACGACGATATACGTCGGCGCAATGGCATGGCTGGGCAAATGGGCGTACAGGTACGTCCCCTTTATATTGTGGCATTGTGGGCGCGCCCCCGCCACGTACTCCGTGACCATGCCCATGGGTCCCGTAGACTCGATGTCCGCCGGGGGCCTGCAATCGTGTCATGGAGCGGCAGGACGGGGAGATGCCTATGTAAACAAGGCATTTCCCTGTTCTGCCTAGTGACATGACAGGGATCTACTGCTCCCTGTCATCGGGAGTAGTGATCTCTGTCATGTTCTAATGAGGCAATCCCCCCCCCCAAAGTTAGAATCACTCCCTAGGACACACTTAACCCCTTGATCGCCCCCTAGTGTTTAACCCCCTTCCCTGCCAGTGTCATTTACACAGTAATCAGTGCATTTTTATAGCACTGATCGCTGTATAAATGACAATGGTCCCAAAATAGTGTCAAAAGTGTCCGATGTGTCCGCTATAATGTCGCAGTAATGATAAAAATCGCAGATCGCCGCCATTACTAATAAAAAAAAATAATAATAAAAATGCCATAAATCTATCCCCTATCTTGTAGACGCTATAACTTTTGCCAAACGAATCAATATACGCTTATTGTGATTTTTTTTTACCAAAAATATGTAGAAGAATACATATTGGCCTAAACTGAGAATTAAATTAGTTTTTTTATATATTTTTTGGGGATATTTATTATAGCAAAAAGTAAAAAATATTGCTTTTTTTTCAAAATTGTCGCTCTTTTTTTTGGTTATAGCGCAAATAATAAAAACCGCAGAGGCGATCAAATACCCCCAAAAGAAAGCTCTAGATGTGGGAAAAAAAGGACATCAATTTTGTTTGGGTGCAACGTGGCACGACCGAGCAATTGTCGCGATGCAGTGCCGTATGGCAAAAAGTGCTCTGGTCAGGAAGTGGGTAAATCCTTCCGGGGGCTGAAGTGATTAAGCCATGCCTTTGCACTTCCTTTTTGCCATATTATTGTGCTCTCTCCAGACAGTATCTCGCTCCCGTCTCTCCTGCTGCTGCCTGTATCTCCACTACCACTTGTTACTGACCTTTGGCTTGTTCCTCGACTATACTTCTGCTTGATTCCCACCTGCAACCACCTGTTACCAACCTTTGGTTTGTTTACTGACTACACTTCTGCTTGAACACTACCTGCCATATCTGTTACTGGAACGCGGCTTACTCACCTCCTGGTGGGGTGAACCTGAGGACCGCTACCTGGTACTAACATGCAGAAAGACCTCCACCACTCCACTGCCAGGAGCTCTGGTAAATATCGGTTAGTGCTTAGACCCCACATCTCAGGTGACCCAATGTCATGTGCCAGGGTTACCTACTTGTATACTTGCCCTGCTGTTCAGTGGGAGCCATTCTAATGCTACGGCTATTGTGTTCAAGCCTGACCCTTGACTGTGACACTTTTAGGCCTCTACAATTTTGCTGCAAAATTTATCGTTCAATATGACTACTGTGGTACATAGAACAATTAGACCCTTATTGGTACACAGTTAATGTATATCTACATGAATCAGTTGGATAACTCTTCGGTGCCCTGCTCTAACCAACATCATTGATCTAGTGATGCTGGATTCCCAAGATATGACACATTTTTGGACTATGATATGGACCCAATTGATTGCCTCTATTGTTTATTGATAATTTGGGTTATTAGAAGTAAATGGTTTATGAATACATACAGGTTGTTTTGAATAGACATGCAGGGAGTGGTACTACATTTTAATGGAGATTTACTGTATTAAATAATTGTGTTTTAACAGGTTTTGTACAATAAAATGAGCTGTAGGTAGCTGTTTATTGGATTGCAAAAGGTATATTAAGGTGTAGTCTTGTAAGCAGGTAAAATCTAAGGAAAAGTCAATCCCCTGGCACAGCATCCTTTCCTCCTTGCTCCCCTCTTCTGGGAGTATTCAGTTACTCTCTGTGCTGGCCAAGCTCCTGTGCCCCTCCTCTGCTCCTCTGCCCCCTGCCCCTATCCTCATCTGACTACATAACCATTTATGTAGCTGCCAGGGCTTGGGGGAGGGGGGTGAAATACTATAGAGCATTCTTTCTCAACCAGTATTTCCCTAGGGCTGTTCCAGATGTAGGTGGGGGTTCCTTATGGGGGTGGGGGTTCCAACTCTGCTCCCAGCTACATCACCAACCTAGTCTCAAAATACCAACCAAATTGTCCTCTTCATTCCTCCCAAGACCTCCCACTCTCTAGCTCGCTCGTCACCTCCTCCCATACTCGCTTCCAGGACTTCTCCCGAGCCTCTCCCATCCTTTGAAATTCCCTACCCCATTCTGTCCTACTATCTCCAGCTCTATCCACTTTTAGGCAGTCCCTGAAAACTTTTCTCTTCACCTAACAACTGTACATTTATTTTCTCCATCAGATCAACCCCCACAGTTATTACCTTTTGTATCACCTGACCCTCCCTCTTAGATTGTAAGCTCTAATGAGCAGGGCCCTCTGATTCCTCCTGTATTGAATTGTATTGTAAGTGCACTGTCTGCCCTAACATTGTAAAGCACTGCGCAAACTGTTAGTGCTATATAAATCCTGTATAATATTAGTAATAATAATATGCCAGTGGCATGGGACCATTGGAACTTCTCATTTCTCAGGTAAGGTACCACTGACACCAGTGATCATGTTAGATGTAAGCAAGGGGTACATTCTTCCCAATGCCCACCATAACCGCTTGGCTCTCCCTCCAGATGAAGCCACGAGGAAGGTGGCGTAACGCGTAGATGTAGAGCCTGGCGGTGATATACGTGAGACCTGGATTTTTAATTTATGAAGCTGGGGTGGTGAGAACAACACCTAGTACTGCACTATTGGAAGCAGTTTTATATTTATATGTCGGTTTGGAGTTGCTGGTGAACATCACGGAGGCAATTTGAAAGGAGAAGTACATGGTGTGCAAACATGTTTGACCCCTGTAGGGGCTTTATAGGAGACATTAGAGACCAATGTGGAGCCATTTGCTGATGAGAATCACTCTAAGTACTGAGAGTGTTTGACCCTATCAGGATCTATGAAGGAAGTGAGCGTCCATTGCACCTGGTGAAGGGAGCACTAGTCACAGATGGTTGATTAGTTTGTGAAGCACGTTTTTTCACAGTGAAATATGAATTCAATTTTTTATAAGAAGACTATCAATTCAATATATCAATCATTTTTATTATATTGTATTTATTTTCATTTTTCACCAATATTTGTTTTATCTATTTGGACTAATTATTCATCACTTATGTTCAATTGTATATTGTTATTGTCAACATCATTATTGTCACTAATCATCATCTGTAGTTTGCAGAAGCCCTATCACACTTTTTATACATATTTCTTTGTTGTTGTTTTGTGAGAACATCTAGGTGATAGCAGCAGCTTCATCACATTTGCACATCACTTGTGTCACAGTGTTTTAGTTTACTATTCACATACCACTAGGTGGCAGCGCATAACTACCACATTTTAATTTGGCTCATTCTTCCCACTGACCTCCATTGTCCCCCCAAAGTATGGGGCACTATGCTGATCATCACTGTATTGGGAATTCTCACTGAGGGCCATTATAACAGGGCACATTTTTCACTGACCACCAGAGTAAGGATATTCTCTCAATGGCCATCAACATGCTCCTGCTAGAGTAACACAAGCTGTAGATATAATCATTCTATGGCAAGGGTTCCTCCATGGTAAAAAGTTTGGGAAAGGATGCTATAAAATGTCAGTCGTGTAACAGCTCTGAGCTTGCTGGGGCTGATGGCACCAAATGCAAGATGGTGACACACAACAGGTAAATAGTTTGCATAAAACTCATTAAATGCATATACAATCTGATAGAAAGATTGTTATTGAAATAAAGGATCTGGCAGCAGGGTCTCCTTAAAAGTGTTCCTATGAGAAATATAAAGAACATTTTTTTGTAGAAGCTCTATAGTCAATCAGCAGGAGAACCTTCTACAGGGACTGCTTTTTCCCCCACGTAACAGATGTTTGGTCAGCCTACTGTGGAGGATACCTCTTCTCAGCCTCCATTGGGAGCAGATAAATACATTTTTCAGCAGCATTGGAACCTTATGTAATAACATGAAAATCTTCGGCAGAACTGAATCATGACATAATTATGCATGTTTCCATTGTAGCATAACTTTGAACAGTTCTATTACCTTTGTCATTTGTATCAAATCACTCACCATGTCACCTGTAATTCTAGGCAAGGAAATTGATTCAGTCAAATTTGTAATTCTCTCAGCTGAAAAAAAAAAAAAAATATGACATACTCGCGATGAGCTGTGATTGGATTTGTCAGAACTAGACGACAGTAGCAATAACAATAAAACATGTTAAACCGAGGTAAGGGGGGAAATGGATCTTGTATTTAATTTTATATTGTCTGTTTGAACTGTGTCTTGTGTGACGAGGAGGAGCAAATGGCACCAGCCTACCACGGATTACAAAGAGATTTATCAAGATGATTTCAAAGTGTATGTAGGTCACCCTATTATGTTAAATTTAGCTTTTCTGGATAGTAGTTTGCCCAGGCTATTCCGTAGCCTTTCATTGGGTGTCTCCCTAGGTTGAGGGTTGTTGCTGTTCCCTGCTGCAGCCACTGGTTGCCACTGGCACTCAGGGCAATAGCCATGGTGGCATTACCAATCTAGGAGGTTCTTGTCAAGCGGTGCATGCTGGGGAGGGATATAAATGTTTCGGGAGTGTCCTGTTGAGTGCTCCTCTTTTCAGGCTATGGTCTGGAGAGGTGTGTGCAATTGTTGATGCTGAGTAGGTCAGAGAGGCCTGGTTGAGGCCTAACTGGTGGTACTCAACCTGCCCTGTCTGGTCAAGGAGGGTACCAAATGCAAGATGGAAGAGTCAGAGGATAGAAGTCCTGCCAGGGAGGTCAGTGTCCACTCTCAGAGGATCCTGGCACTCCAATAGATAGAGAAGAAGTCTGGTGGATTCTGGAGCCCTGTTGCCAAAAGAGACCTATACCCTAACCATCTTCCACTGTGAGCTGGAGCACTTGGAATAGACTAAAATGACTGGCGCCCATCATTGTTATGGCTTCCTTCACTGCATGAATCCACCCTGGGGTAATGCTAGCTTTCTCCATGTGGAGGTATGTTTCCCACTACCCCAACCAGGAGGGGTGCTACATGTATGTAAATGTTAAGGACTTGTTTACAGAGGGTGTTTGACAAGTGGTGACGAGGAGGCAATATGTCTTATCACTGCCCGATTTAACCCTCAAAATCATGACCCACCGTGCAGTCAATATATGCATTGCACATGGTCCACATAAATGACTCACTGTTAACCACCACCTGCCAAAAGTCATCTTGGGGTGCTGCATGCCCTAGTTTAGGTGGACACTTTGGGGTTGGGATGAGGGAGCAAACCACAGCTCAATTTCCTGCTATTACCACCCCAGGCTGTTGTCAACATGTGAACAAGCCCTAAATATGAACTTCCTATATCTGGTCCCTTTTGATCTGTTAAATATACCATTATAAGCATATTTCTATAGCCTTTCCATAGGTGCAAGGAATACCTGTTGATCCTGACAGAAAATCTTATGAGATGATAACTTCATGTGCTCCCTGCTTCTTCTGGCTTTTATCAGTTGCCATTGTTCCCAGTCCTTTCTCTGGGTTACCAAAACACATGCCCCCCCCCCACCCCACATGTAGAGGTGAAGAGGAGAAGAAGAGGTGTTCTGGAGCCCTAAAACAATTCCTTTCCTAGGACAACAATGCTGCCCCTCAATAGAAACGGTATAGTGAGTGAGTGTTGTCACCCAAGGACAGGAATTGTGTTACTGGCTGGATCATCCTTAGAGAATGAATGCAGCCACCACATCTAAGAACCGGTAAGCAGCAATTTATTACATTCTTGTTTGCGTGTATATGCACTTAAAGGGGAACTCCAGGCATATCCAAAAGACATGAGTTAATGTTATCATGTAATCATTAATTGAATACATCATTTACTGGTTCACGACCGCCCCACGCAGATTTACTGCAGCAGGGCGGACGCTCTGCGCCAGATCTTGTACTAGGTATGTGATCTGGCACTTCCGGGTCTGGGGCGCGAACATACACGTAAAGAAAGCTCTATTTGTGGGAAAAAAAGGGCATCAATTTTATTTGGGTACATCCTCGCACGACCACGCAATTGTCAGTTAAAGTAACGCAGTGCCATATCGCAAAAAAAGGCCTGGTCATGAAGGGCGGTAAACCTTTCCGGAGTTGAAGTGATTAACGTGGAAGGGAAGTCAAAACCTAACTAAGCTTAAGTCTACTTTCACCCCCCATTGTAAGCCTATTCTATTTACCCAGTAAAAGGAAAGATGCCTATACTTATTTATTCTGAAGCCACTCCGGTCTGGTCACATGATCGGCTTCTGCCCCCTGGCTTCAGTGTAGAGGTGGAACATCTGACAGGGGATGCCCTATAGTAAGCCTATAGGTGACGTCATCACCCAGTCTCAGCTGTTGTTGGCAATCTCTCCTCTACACTGAAGCTTGTTCTGAGACCAGATCATGTGACCAGATTGAAGTAGCTTCAGAATAGGTAAGTATAGGCATCTTTCCTTTTACAGGGTAGTTAGAATAGGCTTGCATATAAGCCTTTAAAATTAGCACTTTTGATTATTCATGTTCGTGTCCCATAGACTTTAACAGTGTTCGTGTGTTCGAACAAACTTTTTTCCTGTTCGCATGTTCTGATGCGAACCGAACAGGGGGGTGTTCGACTCATCCCTAGTGGAGATATATAATCTGCTTGAAAACAAGTTTCCTGCAGTTCTTACTTTGATGGTGATGTGGGTTTTATCCAGAGCAGACACACAGCTCAGCAAGCCAGAGGGGGGACAAACCCCTCTGCCTGTCTAAAGGGGGAAACACCTTGTTTCCCCCTTTTTTATATAAGTAATCACATACCCTCTGTTCTCAGCTGCATAGGAGGAGAGGAGAAACAGCAGTACACTGATCTTCCCAGTAATGGCTGTGCATGGGTGGGTGTGTCAAGTCTGATCATTGGAGGAGAGGAGGCTGAGTTCCCAGCATAGCTAGAGAACTAACCAGGCTGTGCTCCCCTGTCTGGTGTTGTCAGTTTTTTATAGAAAAGCAGAGGAACTGGCAGGAACACCTGGGATTTCACACAGGAAGCAATACAAAGCAATAGAGAGAGAACAGGAAACAAATAAATGGTACAGCAGACACATATCAGGAATATGAAATGTTGGGGTTACATATTCTACATATTCTTTCATTTTGGATAGAGTGGGACCTGTTGCATGTCAGGAGTGGTGATTGGAACTACAAAGCATAGCCCTTTACTTCCCACAGTTACCTGCCCCTTCCTTATCAGCCCATCAGCCATCTATTACGGACAGCCTTAAAGACAGAGCTTCATGTGCACCACCGTACAGAAGGGCCTCGACGATAGCCAGATAATATTGACAAAAAGAAGACAGGTCCTTTGCAGCCACCTCCAGGGGTACCCCTTTGACAGGAACTCGTAAATCTACTAACTAATGGGGCTGTATGAGACATGTGAAAAGGAGGAACTGTGTTCTTTTGGGCTAGCTATACTTTTTGATTCGGTTTGCATTGGTTAAAGTTGGTTTAGCATTACTGCAGTAGATTAAATGCCATATTTTGGCCAGTGTTTACCCTATGTAGTTCAGCATCCCCAAACTGTTCCCACAAAGTTGGGAGCATGAAATGGACCAAAATGTCTTGGTATGCTGATGCCTTAAGATTTCCCTTCAGTGGAACTAAGGGGCCAAGCCCAACCCCTGAAAAACAACCCTACGCCATAATCCCCCCTCCACCAAATGATTTGGAGGGGTGGCCCTTTTGACAATATAATGTGGATGAGCGAGTTTGGGGTGAAGGAACTTGACTGGTCTGCACCTCAACCTGATAGAACACCTTTGGGATGATTTAGAGCGGAGACTGCAAACCAGGCCTTCTTGTCCAACATCAAGTGCACTTCTGGAAGAATGGTCCCATAGACACACACCTAAACCTTGTAGGCAGCCTTCCCAGAAGAGTTGAAGCTGTTATAGCTGCAAAGTGTGGGCCAACTCAATATTGAACCCTACGGACTAATACTGGGATGCGATTAAAGTTCCTGTGTAAAGGCAGACGTCCCAATACTTTTGACAGTATAGTGTATTTTAATGGCATTTGGGTCATGCAGAGCTAGAGAAAAATAAATAATTAAAATCATTATTTTTTATTTTTTGTTGATCAGAGTTGATCTACAATTACCGTTAATCCTCATTTGTAACTCTCTGTAACTGATGTCACCTTGTCCTGTCACTTAGTACAGGGCAAATCCAACTGCAGGCAATTCATTAGCACTTTTAGCCCGCATTTATGTGGGTCCTGCGAAAGCTTTTATATTAGTGTAGCTTATTACAACAAACAGCCATGCCTTTCCACAGAGGTGACCCCAAGGCCTCGGGGCTCAGTACAAAAGGCTATGCCTTAGGCGGTCGCTTTGTAGAACCCTGGTGGAATCCAACAGCGTTCTCTATGCTAATTGACACCTTCTAAAAAGGCTTTGTTGATTGGTTTAATTTATGTTTGCAGGTCAATATGTCATGCATCCTATTAAATACAACAGAATGAAATCTGCAAAAACTTTTAATGTTGTATGTTTACTTTCAAATGACTACGCTAATAGGGCCGACCAAAACTCCAATCTTCATTAGCGAAAAAATAGACCACACGTAAAGAAAAAAAAAAAAATAAAGATTACGCTTGTAAATATTTATACAAAAACATATATAGTGGACTTTTTAAAACTAAGAATCAGCTAATGAAATTAACTGAAGGTGCCCTAAAAGGCTAATTCTACTAAGGGATTTTTGGGGGGCGGTTCAAATACTACTTTATTCAATATTAATTATAGGTTATCTTTGTTATCTATTTGCTCGTTATTTTGTTTCCGTGCTTTATCTTGTGTAGCGCAGGGGTTGTGACCCAGTTATCATGCTAAGTAATGAGATGTTCCGTAAAGTGGATGTAAACCCAATGTCATCCTTTCTAAACTCCTGCCATAGGCGTTATCTATAAGGATATACATGCCTTCTGCATGTATCTTTACCTGTCAAATGTCTCCCCTCTGTCTGTTATAAGACCAGAAAAACTGCAGATTCTGTGGGCGGGTCTGTTGTCTGGAGCTCGGTGGGTGGAGTCGTGATGTCAGTAGACTCCCCGCCCACCTCTACACTCCCCTTGTCAATATACATTTTATCCTATGTATTTCTTACACTGAACTTCTGCTATGATCTCTAACATCCAGTGAAAAGACAGGAAAGTAATCACATGACTTCAGCATGCCAAATCATGCTGAGGTGTGGAACAGCCAATCCTTGCAGAGCTGCTGAAGAAAGGAGTGGGGGAGGGAATTAAAAAATAATGCATGTCTAAGGCTAGTGCACGAGATATGTAAATCACCTGTCACTCACAGCAAGGGGGAGGATTTGACAAAGTTTTTCTCTGTTTGTCAAGTTTTATCTCACTGAACAATAAAAGAGGATTGCTCAGAGAATGATTAACTCTTTGTGGCAAGACTGGGCTCAAACGATATGAAATCTTATACTCTACATTATGACATCAAAACAAATAAATAAATTTGGGTTTACATCCACTTTAACCACTTTGCGCCCGCGCTATAGCCGAAAGACGGCTGCAGCGTGGACGCTACCTGCCGGATGGCCGTCCCTGGACGTCCTGCTGTTTACTTCCACGATGCGCGCTCCCGCGGGTGTGCATCGGGGAAGTTCTGTGCTGGCCGTGTCCCTTGGACACAGTCAGTCACAGATCGCCGTAAACGGCCAATCATAGCGGCCGTTTACAGTGCGATCGGCGGTGGCAATGAGAGATGATCTCATATGTAAACATATGAGATCATCTCTCATCGCCGGCTCTCCCTCCTCACACAGAGACAGCGTGTGAGGAGGGAGAGCGAACCGCTGCAGCGGTGAGTCAGAAAAAAAAAAACGGAAAAAAGTCAAGTCAGTGTCATCTGTCCCGCACTGCCATCCCTCCCCACTGTCATCTGTCCCCAGTGCCATCCCTCCCCACTGCCATCCGTCCTCAGTGCCATCCCTCCCCACTGCCATCCATTCAATGTGCCATCCCTCCCCAGTGTCATCCGTCCAATGTGCCATCCCTCCCCAGTGCCATCCGTCCCCAGTGCCATCCCTCCCCAGTGCCATCTGTCCCCAGTGCCATCTGTCCCCAGTGCCACATATTAGTGCCATCTGTCATCAGTGCCACCTGTCAGTGTCACGTGTCATCAGTGCCACATATCAGTGTCATGTGTCATCAGTGCCACCTATTAGTGCTATCTGTCATCAGTGCCATGTATTAGTGCCATCTGTCATCAGTGCCATGTGTCATCAGTGCCACGTATTAGTGCCATCTGTCATCAGTGCCATCTGTCTTCAGTGCCACATGTCATTAGTGCCATATATTAGTGCCATCTGTCATCAGTGTCACGTGTCATCAGTGCCATGTATTAGTGCCATCTGTCAGTGCCACGTATTAGTGCTAAATGTCATCAGTGCCACATATTAGTGCCATCTGTCATCAGTGTCATCAGTGCCACATATTAGTGCCATCTGTCATCAGTGCCATGTCAGTGTCATCAGTGCCACGTATCAGTGCCATCTGTCATCAGTGCCACGTCAGTGTCATCACTGCCACATATCAGTGCCATCTGTCATCAGTGCCACGTATCAGTGCCACGTGTCATTGTCCTGATGCTCCAGGGCCTTCAAAAGTGTAATAGGTAGTCAACAAGTTAGATGTGTAATTTATGCTCCTAGAACATCTGATGGTGCTCCCTGCATGTTGGGCCTCTGTATGTGGCCAGGTTGTGAAAAAGTCCCACACATGTGGTATCCCCATACTCAGGAGAAGTAGCAGAATGTATTTTGGGGTATTATTTGTGGTATACACATGCCATGTGAGAGAAATAACCTATTACAATGACAAGTTTGTGGGGAAAAAAAAAATCTTCATTTTGCAAAAAATTGTGGGAAAAAATGACAACATCAAAAACCTCACCATGCATCTTACTAAATACCTTGGAATGTCTACTTTCAAAAAAGTGGTCATTTGGGGGATATTTGTACTTTCCTGGCTTGTTCGGGTCGCAAGAAATGAGATAGGCCATCAGTACATCAGGTGTGATCAATTTTTTATGATTTGCACCATAGCTTGTGGACTCTAAGGCTCGGTTCACACATGGGCGGCACGACTTGCAGGTCGCCTCAGCGAGGCGACCTGCAAACGACTGCCGGGGCGACTTGCGAGACGACTTCTGCATAGAAGTCTATGCAAGTCGCCCCAAGTCGCCCCCAAAGTAATACAGGAACCTTTTTCTAAGTCGGAGCGACTTGCGTCGCTCCGATTAGAACGGTTCCATAGCACAGAACGGGAGGCGACTTGTCAGGCGACTAGGTCGCCTGACAAGTCGCCCCAGTGTGAACCGAGCCTAACTTTCACAAAGACCAAATAATATCCATTAATTTGGGTTATTTTTACTAAAGATATGTAGCAGTATAAATTGTGCCAAAATTTATGAAGAAAAATTAATAATTTGCAATATTTTATCACAGAAACTAAGAAAAATGTGTTTTTTTTTCAAAATTTTCAGTCTTTTTTTATTTATAGCGCAAAAAATAAAAAACCCAGAGGTGATCAAATACCACCAAAAGAAAGCTCTATTTGTATGAAAAAAAAGGACAAAAAATTCATTTGGGTACAATATTACATGACTGAGTAATTGTCATTCAAAGTGCGAGAGCGCCGAAAGCTGAAACTTGGTCTGGGCAGGAGGGGGGTTTAAATGCCCAGTAGGCAAGTGGTTAAGTAAGAGTTTGGCTCCCTCTAGTGTCCTTTTGATGTTAATGCTGTTGGGACTTTTCTTACAATTCTTGAGCAGCGCTGCAAAGCATTAAGGGAAATGTAGTTCAATGTTCAAGTGACTCATGTGTTTAACTCTCTCAAGGAACTACTGACCCACAATTCCCAAGTCACTTACCCACAAGGCCAAGTCACAGAACAGCCTGCTGGGTAAGCAAATAAAAGGGACAGGCATGCTACATTCTCTCTCTCTCTGGACACCATTTAACACACGCAGGAGGGCTGTGTGTGTGTGCCCAGGGCTGGGAGAGCCTGCGGCCTACAGTGGGGAGCGGATTGCCCACCCCAGAGGGGATCCTTGTGGAAGGCCCTGCTGATCGAGCTGGAGGATCGGTCTGTGATTCAGAGCTTCTGAAGCAATCTGCTTTTACAGTCACCGGTTATCTGAAAGAGCGGTGCGGTGTGACGACGTGAGCTTGGAACGGGACTGAGATATAAAGAGCGGAGCCTTACAAGCATCTGCTCCTGGTGTGGTGAGCGGGCACATGCCCAGATTAATATAGTGCACTGTTGCTGTGTGAATTAGTTCCGGACATCTGGTGGGACCTGTAGTCCCACAGAAATGATCTCACTTAGACATAGACTGTGTATAGTGGAGCTTCAGGGTTTGTCTTCCCTGTACTGCAAAGTAAATGCTGAGTTGCATCCCTCGTTAAGGAAGAGGTTCTACCGGTGTCTTATGTGTGCAGGCACCCAGCTATCAGCATGCCATTTCTACTTGAATTTGCTGCCTGCTTGTTCTTACCTGGATTTACAAATACTGCAGCCTAATATAATGAGTTAGCTGAAGAGGAAGAAGACAAGAGACTTTGTCATTTTCTATACAGCATCACAACCTCGGTTTGCAGAGTGGACAGTGTAATGCAACCTAGGGGGACCCCTTGAGTACATGATATAGATGAATGTATTGTATTGCACTGCTGCATTGTACCTAATACTTCGCTGCCAATTTGGTGTGCGTGTGCGCTCTGAGGTTGGAGTGGGAAAGTGCTCAATACAAGTGCTTTATCATATTGGACAGTAGTCCCACTTCTTGCCTGTCTGCATATACTTTCCAGGTGACCATTGAGTTCTGGGTTTCATATACACATTTGATTGTGATTTACTTTCATTCTTCCTATTTGAGTTACCACTGTGTCTATCGTGTCAAACAAGTCTTTCAGTAAATTGTTTAAATTGTTAACTTACAATTTATGTGAGACTCTATCTATTACTGCAGCTGGTGAAGTGACGAGTACCAAGGTGACGGTAATTATACAGTACAGTGTGTCATTGCTGTGTTTCTCTTTACCATTGGGTCTTACACTAACATTACTATACAGTTGTGCCAAGGGGATCGAGTCAATTTGTGGGGTTGATAGGCAGAGAGCAGGGTTGAACATTTATCAGCAGCTCCTTAGGGGGTAAGTGCTACATTGTTTATATAAAAATGTTTCATTAATTCAGATTGAAAACGATTTTAATTATGGCATTGAAGCTTCATGTACATGGGACATTAATTAATCTTATTTTTAATTTTTACACTGTCCCTTTAATTTTTTTTCTATCACTTTTATTATTAATACAAGGAATGTCAACATCCCTTTTACCTTTAAAAGCAGAAGATCAAAAAAATGTGATCTTTTGCTTTAAAAAAAAAAAAATGTCATGAAGTTGCTCCGGTCCTCCAAGACCATGGAGGCAATCTGGTCTCTGTTTGCCTCTGTGACCAACCGGCCGCACTGTCGGATCGTTTCTCAGGCACACTAGTAAAGAAGGTAAGCCCTTTAACCACTTGACGACCGCCTCACGCCGATGTACGTCGGCAAGGTGGCACGGACAGGCAAAATCACGTACATGTACGTGATTTGCCTTCCGCGGGTGGGGGGTCCAATCGGACCCCCCCCCCCAGTGCCCGAGGCGGTCGTCTTTTGTCCCACGGTGATCGGAGGTGAGGGGGAGGCCATCCGTTCGTGGCCCCCCCCCTCGCGATCGCCGCCGGCCAATCGAATCATTCCTTTGCTGCTGTATGCTAAACAGCAGCAAAGGAAATGATGTCATCTCTCCTCGGCTCGGTAATTTCCGTTCCGGCCCGAGGAGAGAAGACAGGTATGTGAGTGCACAACACACACACACACAGTAGAACATGCCAGGCACACAAAACACCCCGATCCCCCCCTGTCACAAACTGACACCAGCAGTTTTTTTTTTTTTTCTGATTACTGCATTGGTGTCAGTTTGTGACAGTTAGTGTTGGGACAGTTAGTATTACCCCCCTGTAGGTCTAGGATACCCCCCTAACCCCCCCTAATAAAGTTTTAACCCCTTGATCACCCCCTGTCACCAGTGTCGCTAAGCGATCATTTTTCTGATCGCTGTATTAGGGTCGCTGGTGACGATAGTTAGGGACGTAAATATTTAGGTTCGCCGTCAGCGTTTTATAG
Organism: Aquarana catesbeiana; assembly: GCF_042186555.1. Lineage (NCBI taxonomy): Eukaryota > Metazoa > Chordata > Amphibia > Anura > Ranidae > Aquarana > Aquarana catesbeiana. Next base: position 51,419,297 of record NC_133324.1, on the reverse strand, counting down.
CGACAGGGACCCCCATATACTACCGAATAAATGTTTTAACCCCTTGATGGCCCCCTAGTTAACCCTTTCACCACTGATCACCGTATAACTGTTACGGTTGACGCTGGTTAGTTTGTTTATTTTTTATAGTGTCAGGGCACCCGCCGTTTATTACCGAATAAAGGTTTAGCCCCCTGATCGCCCGGCGGTGATATGCGTCGCCCCAGGCAGCGTCAGATTAGCGCCAGTACCGCTAACACCCACGCGCGCAGCATACGCCTCCCTTAGTGGTATAGTATCTGATCGGATCAATACTAGCGTCCCCAGCAGTTTAGGGTTCCCAAAAACGCAGTGTTAGCGGGATCAGCCCAGATACCTGCTAGCACCTGCGTTTTGCCCCTCCGCCCAGCCCACCCAAGTGCAGTATCGATCGATCACTGTCACTTACAAAACACTAAACGCATAACTGCAGCATTCGCAGAGTCAGGCCTGATCCCTGCGATCGCTAACAGTTTTTTTGGTAGTATTTTGGTGAACTGGCAAGCCCCAGCCCCAAGCAGCGTCAGATTAGCACCAGTACCGCTAACACCCACGCACGCACCGTACACCTCCCTTAGTGGTATAGTATCTGAACGGATCAATATCTGGTCCGATCAGATCTATACTAGCATCCCCAGCAGTTTAGGGTTCCCAAAAACGCAGTGTTAGCGGGATCAGCCCAGATACCTGCTAGCACCTGCATTTTGCCCCTCCGCCCGGCCCAGCCCACCCAAGTGCAGTATCGATCGATCACTGTCACTTACAAAACACTTAACGCATAACTGCAGCGTTCGCAGAGTCAGGCCTGATCCCTGCGATCGCTAACAGTTTTTTTGGTAGCTTTTTATTAAACTGGCAAGCGCCAGCGGCCTAGTACACCCCGGTCGTAGTCAAACCAGCACTGCAGTAACACTTGGTGACGTGACGAGTCCCATAAGTGCAGTTCAAACTGGTGAGGTGGCAAGCACAAATAGTGTCGTGCTGCCACCAAGAAGACAAACACAGGCCCGTCGTGCCATAATGCCCTTCCTGCTGCATTCGCCAATCCTAATTGGGAACCCACCGCTTCTGCAGCGCCCGTACTTCCCCCATTCACATCCCCAACCAAATGCAGTCGGCTGCATGAGAGGCATTTTCTTTATGTCCTCCCGAGTACCCCTACCCAACGAACCCCCCCCCAAAAAAGATGTTGTGTCTGCAGCAAGCGCGAATATAGGCGTGACACACGCTATTATTGTCCCTCCTGTCCTGACAATCCTGGTCTTTGCATTGGTGAATGTTTTGAACGCTACCATTCATTAGTTGAGTATTAGCGTAGGGTACAGCATTGCACAGACTAGGACACACTTTCACAGGGTCTCCCAAGATGCCATCGCATTTTGAGAGACCCGAACCTGGAACCGGTTACCGTTATAAAAGTTAGTTACAAAAAAAGTGTAAAAAAAAAAAATATATATATAAAATAAAAAAAAATAGTTGTCGTTTCATTGTTCTCTCTCTCTCTATTCTCTCTCTCTATTGTTCTGCTCTTTTTTACTGTATTCTATTCTGCAATGTTTTATTGTTATTATGTTTTATCATGTTTGCTTTTCAGGTATGCAATTTTTTATACTTTACCGTTTACTGTGCTTTATTGTTAACCATTTTTTTGTCTTCAGGTACTCCATTCACGACTTTGAATGGTTATACCAGAATGATACCTGCAGGTTTAGGTATCATCTTGGTATCATTCTTTTCAGCCAGCGGTCGGCTTTCATGTAAAAGCAATCCCAGCGGCTAATTAGCCTCTAGACTGCTTTTACAAGCCGTGGGAGGGAATGCCCCCCCCCCCACCGTCTTCCGTGTTTTTCTCTGGCTCTCCTGTCTCAACGGGGAACCTGAGAATGCAGCCGGTGATTCAGCCAGCTGACCATAGAGCTGATCAGAGACCAGAGTGGCTCCAAACATCTCTATGGCCTAAGAAACCGGAAGCTACAAGCATTTTATGACTTAGATTTCGCCGGATGTAAATAGCGCCATTGGGAAATTGGGGAAGCATTTTATCACACCGATCTTGGTGTCGTCAGATGCTTTGAGGGCAGAGGAGAGATCTAGGGTCTAATAGACCCCAATTTTTTCAAAAAAGAGTACCTGTCACTACCTATTGCTATCATAGGGGATATTTACATTCCCCGAGATAACAACAAAAATGATTAAAAAAAATAAAAATGAAAGGAACAGTTTAAAAATAAGATAAAAAAGCAAAAAAATAATAAAGAAAAAAAAAAAAAAAAAAAAAAAAGCACCCCTGTCGCCCCCTGCTCTCGCGCTAAGGCGAACGCAAGCAGCGGTCTGTCGTCAAACGTAAACAGCAATTGCACCATGCATGTGAGGTATCGCCGCGAAGGTCAGATCGAGGGCAGTAATTTTTGCAGTAGACCTCCTCTGTAAATCTAAAGTGGTAACCTGTAAAGGCTTTTAAAAATGTATTTATTTTGTTGCCACTGCACGTTTGTGCGCAATTTTAAAGCATGTCATGTTTGGTATCCATGTACTCGGCCTAAGATCAAAAAAAAAAGTGTGTTTTTTCCCCAAAAAAATGCGTTTGAAAAATCGCTGCGCAAATACTGTGTGAAAAAAAAAAATTAAACACCCACCATTTTAATCTGTAGGGCATTTGCTTTAAAAAAATATATAATGTTTGGGGGTTCAAAGTAATTTTTTTTTGCAAAAAAAAATAGCTTTTTCATGTAAACAATGAGTGTCAGAAAGGGCTTTGTCTTCAAGTGGTTAGAAGAGTGGGTGATGTGTGACATAAGCTTCTAAATGTTGTGCATAAAATGCCAGGACAGTTCAAAACCCCCCCAAATGACCCCATTTTGGAAAGTAGACACCCCAAGCTATTTGCTGAGAGGCATGTTGAGTCCATGGAATATTTTATATTGCGACACAAGTTGCGGGAAAGAGACACATTTTTTTTTTTTTTTTTTGCACAAAGTTGTCACTAAATGATATATTGCTCAAACATGCCATGGGAATATGTGAAATTACACCCCAAAATACATTCTGCTGCTTCTCCTGAGTATGGGGATACCACATGTGTGAGACTTTTTGGGAGCCTAGCCGCGTACGGGACCCCGAAATCCAAGTACCGCCTTCAGGCTTTCTAAGGGCGTGAATTTTTGATTTCACTCTTCACTGCCTATCACAGTTTCGGAGGCCATGGAAAGCCCAGGTGGCACAAAACCCCCCCAAATGACCCCATTTTGGAAAGTAGACACCCAAAGCTATTTGCTGAGAGGTATAGTGAGTATTTTGCAGACCTCACTTTTTGTCACAAAGTTTTGAAAATTGAAAAAAGAAAAAAAAAAATGTGTTTTCTTGTCTTTCTTCTTTTTCAGAAACAAATGAGAGCTGCAAAATACTCACCATGCCTCTCAGCAAATAGCTTGGGGTGTCTACTTTCCAAAATGGGGTCATTTGGGGGGGGGGTTTGTGCCACCTGGGCATTCCATGGCCTCTGAAACTGTGATAGGCAGTGAAGAGTGAAATCAAAAATTTTCACCCTTAGAAATCCTGAAGGCGGTGATTGGATTTCGGGGCCCCGTACGCGGCTAGGCTCCCAAAAAGTCCCACACATGTGGTATCCCCATACTCAGGAGAAGCAGCTAAATGTATTTTGGGGTGCAATTCCACATATGCCCATGGCCTGTGTGAGCAATATATCATTTAGTGACAACTTTGTGCAAAAAAAAAAAAAAGTGTCACTTTCCCGCAACTTGTGTCAAAATATAAAATATTCCATGGACTCAATATGCCTCTCAGCAAATAGCTTGGGGTGTCTACTTTCCAAAATGGGGTCATTTGGGGGGGGGGGGGTTTGTGCCACCTGGGCATTCCATGGCCTCCGAAACTGTGATAGGCAGTGAAGAGTGAAATCAAAAATTTACACCCTTAGAAATCCTGAAGGCGGTGCTTGGTTTTCGGGGCCCCGTACGCGGCTAGGCTCCCAAAAAGTCCCACACATGTGGTATCCCCGTACTCAGGAGAAGCAGCTGAATGTATTTTGGGGTGCAATTCCACATAGGCCCATGGCCTGTGTGAGCAATATATCATTTAGTGACAACTTTTTGTAAATATTTTTTTTTTTTTTGTCATTATTCAATCACTTGGGACAAAAAAAATAAATATTCAATGGGTTCAACATGCCTCTCAGCAATTTCCTTGGGGTGTCTACTTTCCAAAATGGGGTCATTTGTGGGGGTTTTGTACTGCCCTGCCATTTTAGCACCTCAAGAAATGACATAGGCAGTCATAAACTAAAAGCTGTGTAAATTACAGAAAATGTACCCTAGTTTGTAGACGCTATAACTTTTGCGCAAACCAATAAATATACGCTTATTGACATTTTTTTTACCAAAGACATGTGGCTGAATACATTTTGGCCTAAATGTATGACTAAAATTTAGTTTATTGGATTTTTTTTATAACAAAAAGTAGAAAATATCATTTTTTTTTTTCAAAATTTTCGGTCTTTTTCCGTTTTATAGCGCAAAAAATAAAAACTGCAGAGGTGATCGAATACCATCAAAAGAAAGCTCTATTTGTGGGAAGAAAAGGACGCAAATTTCGTTTGGGTACAGCATTGCATGACTGCGCAATTAGCAGTTAAAGCGACGCAGTGCCAAATTGGAAAAAGACCTCTGGTCCTTAGGCAGCATAATGGTCCGGGGCTCAAGTGGTTAAACACCAGCGAGAGCAGCGGGAGAGGGGGTCATCCCCTCCCACCACTTCAGAAAGTGATCCAGCAGCTAATTAACCACTTGGACCGCTTTCATGAGAAAGCCAGCAGTCAGCTAAAAAAAAAAAAAAACAAGGTCATGACTGATAGCTTTAGCCATAACTCCGTTAAACCCTTTTACAAACCACAATTTAAATATACGGTTTGCATGGTTTTTTAGTGTTGGGTCAAGAGTTCTTAGTTTCTGGTAGAAAATGTTGTAATTAAGTAATTTTTCTCCTTCACTGATGTGCGCTGATGAGGCGGCACTGATGGACACTGATGAGATGGCACTAAAGGGCACTGATGAGCTGGCAATGATGAGGAGGCACTAATATGCGACACTGATGGGCACTTATATGCAGCACTTATAGGTGGAGCTGATGGGCAGCACTGATGGGCTCTGAAGGTCAGCACCGATTGGCAGTGATGAGATGGCACTGAAGGGCACTAATAAGGTGGCAATAATGAGGAGGCACTAATATGCAGCACTGATGGGCACTGATAGGTAGCACTGATATGCAGCACTGATAAGCACTGATATAGCAGGCGGCACTGATGGGCACTGATGGGCAGCACCAGATGAAGCCACGTGGGAGGTGGTGTAACTAGTAGAGGTGGAGCCTGGCGGTGGAACCTGTCGCAACAAGTGAGATACACCTGATGGATTTTATGTCAATATTTTTATATCCTTAAATAAATGTGAGTTTAATATTAGCTGGGGTGGTGAGGTTTTGTTTTTAACCCTTGGTACTGTACTTTCGGAAGCATTTTTGTTTTTATATGTCGTTGTGGAACTACCGGCAAAGACCGAGGAGCCTAAGTTGAACCAGTTCACTGGGTGGTCATTCTATTTGCTGTGGAGCTTTATCTATCTAGAGGGACCATAAGGAACCACCCAGGACCACTGTGGAGCATTCCCCATAGGAGAGGTGCACTGTGTGCAAAAATGTGGTTGACCCCCTGCCGGGTCTTGCAGTGAGGTGAGCGAGCATTGCAAGCGGTGGTGGGAGCACTGTTGTTGGTAGAGCAGTGAAGCACGTGGAAACAGCCTTTTTTCTTGTATTTCGTTTTACTTGCTTTTTAGCAGAAGAATTGTCACTCATATTGATGTATGGACGCTTTTTACACCCTGTTCCAAATTATTATGCAAATTCTATTTCAGTGTCACAAAGATTAAATATTTTGTTTTTCAGTTTAACTCATGGATGGCATTGTGTCTCAGGGCTCTTTTGATCACTGAAAACAATCTCGGACACCTGTGATAATTAGATTGCCAGGTGAGCCAAATTAAAGGAAAAACTACTAAGGAGGGTGTTCCACATTATTAAGCAGAGCACCATTTTCAAGCAATATGGGGAAGAAAAAGGATCTCTCTGCTGCCGAAAAGAATGAAATAGTTCAATGCCTTGGACGAGTTATGAAAAAATTCGATATTTCATGAAAACTTAAGCGTGATCATCGCACTATTAAGAGATTTGTGGCTGATTCAGAGCACAGACGGGTTTCGTACAGATAAAGGCACATTGAGGAAGATTTCTGCCAGATCCATGCATCGGATCAAGAGAGCAGCTGCTAAAACACCATTACATAGCAGCAAACAGATATTTGAAGCTGCTGGTGCCTCTGAAGTCCCAAGGACATCAAGGTGTAGAGTCCTCCAGAGTCTCGCAACTGTGCTTAAACCTTCCATTGGACCACCACTAACCAATGCTCACAAGCAGAAAGGGTTGCATTGGGCAGAAAAATACATGAAGACTAATTTTCAAACAGTCCTGTTCACTGATGAGTGCCGTGCAACCCTGAATGGTCCAGATGGATAGAGTAGTGGATGGTTGGTGGACAGCCACCCTGTTCCAACAAGGCTGCAACGTCAGCAAGGCTGTGGTGGAGTCATGTTTTGGGCCGGAATCATGGGACGAGAGCTGGTTGGCCCCTTTAGGGTCCCCCAAGGTATAAAGATGACCTCTGCAAAGTATGTGGAGTTCCTGACTGACCACTTCCTTCCCTGGTACAGAAGGAAGAACTATGCTTTCCGTAATAAAATTATCTTCATGCATGACAATGCACCATCTCATGCTGCAAAGAATACCTCTGCATCAATGGCTGCTATGGGGATAAGAGTAGAGAAAGTCAAGGCGTGGCCTCCATCCTCACCTGACCTCAATCCTATTGAGAACCTTTGGAGCATCCTCAAGCAAAAGATCTATGAGGGTGGGAGGCAGTTTACATCCAAACAGCGGCTCTGGGAGGCTATTCTGACATCTTGCAAACAAATTCAAGCAGAAACTGTCCAAAAACTCACAAGTTAAGTGGATGCAAGACTTGTGAAGCTGCTATCAAATAAGGGGTCCTATTTTAAAATGTAACGTGACCTGTTAAAATGTTTAAAAAGTTAAAACGTTGTTCAAAGTTTGATTGAAATAGCTTTTGATTTCAGTAAATATGCTGCAAACACAACTAATGACAATTTTCAGTTCTTTACAACCTATAAAGTGTTTTGAAACTTATGCCCTGTACACACGGTCTGACTTCCCGACGGAAAATGTGCAATCGAAGCTTGTTGTCGGAAATTCCGACCGCGTGTAGGCTCCATCGGAATTTCCGACACATGAAGTTTGAGAGCTGGATCTAAAATTTTCCGACAACAAAATCCGTTCACGTAAATTCCGATCATGTGTAGACAATTCCGACGCAAGTGCCACGCATGCTCGGAATCAAGCAGAAGAGCAGCATTGGCTATTGAAATTCATTTTTCTCGGCTCGTCGTATGTGCTGTACATCACCGCGTTCTTGACGTTCGGAATTTCCGACCTACTTTGTGTGACGTGTGTATGCAAGACAAGTTTGAGCCAACATCAGTCGGAAAAAATCAGATGGATTTTGTTGTCGGAATGCGTAATAATTTGGAACAGTGCATTGTAAGTTTTTTATTTTGAAAAAAAAAAACTTATCATTATTCCAGAGGTTTGTTCAATGAAAATTGAATTGTACTCGTAATAGTTGATAACATGAGAATTATGCTGACTGTTGTTTACATCAATTGTTTAGGTAAATGAGAAAAATATCATTGGCATAATAATTTGGAACAGGGTGTATTAGGCAATATTCACCTGTATTCATATATGGTCGCTTTTCATTGAGTACCATTTTTTTTCTTATGTTGATTTTTATATTTAATATTTGAGCATATCACATAGGCAGCGCTGTCACATTCACTTTATTATCTTAAGATTCGTTTTGACCTTGAACCATGAAGGAGTTAAGGAATCCCTATTCATTTTGAAATGGCACCTTGGGCTTACAGGACGTGGGCTGAATGATGCTGGATGCCAGGCATCACAGCAAAAAAAATATTTCTAACTTTTTTTAATAAATGTGATATTTTAGAAGTACTTTTAACATCAACTTCTGTATTTTTTTTTGATTCCAGAATGGTCACAGAGGAGCTTTTTCTATACCGCTTTAATCCAATTTCTGTCAGTATCAGCCATATAGCTCCATAAACATGAGATGCTTCAGGTCAATCTGACCCCTTCTCATGTAGTATTCCTGTCTGAGAAAAGGGTCGGACTGACCTGAGCCAACGCATATTTATAGAGCGATTTTATCTACATGCCAGACGTGGTGTTTGTATTCTCCTGTATTTTGGATTATATAACTGACACTTGAAATTGGATTAAAACGATACAACAGAAGTCCCCTGTGCTCGTGTTTCCTGGATTACAATGTAAATCCTTGGATATGCCTAGGGGGGTTTTGGTTGCAGAAGGAGGCATGGCTGAGGGTTACAGGTGTACAATCTAGCCTTTCCTTTGAGTTTGAATTTTTATATAAATGTTTGAGGTGGAGAATATTCAAAACAATATTTTCTTTAACCACTTGCCAACCGCCCCTTAGCACATTTAATGCTACAGGGCGGCGGCACTATATATATACGTGATTCTGTACTTTCCGGATAGGGGGTACTTCTGGGTAGGGAGCGTGCCACGGGGTGGATGTCCGACGATTGTTGGGAAGACACACAGGACAGAGCTCTGCAACAAGGCAGAGCTTTGTTCTGACGGGGGGAAGTGATGGATTTTCTTTCCCTGCAAAGCAGGGAATACAATCCATCTCTTAACACACAGTACACAAAACACTGTCTTGGCACACATTTAACTCAGGGCCATCTTTAATATTGATTGGACCCTGGGCAAACATTTTCTTGGGCCCTCCCAAATCCACTTATCGACTATTTGCGGGCAGCGCGGGCTCAAGGGGCAGCTGCTCTGGGGCCCCACAACAATGACTGGGCCCGGGGCAGATGCCCCTTTTGCCCTGTGTTAAAGATGGCCCTGATTTAACCCTTTGATTGCCTTAGATGTTTAACCCCTTCCCAGCCAGAGTCATTAGTACAGTGATTACTGTATTAGTGTCACTGGTCCCCCCTCGATCCAGCAATGTCCACAAGAACCTTGGCTCTTACCGGGGACTCGCACCCCTGATTGGCTTTTGGCAGCAGTGGGTGCCATTGGCTCCAGTGGTGGCTGGTTCTCCCTCGGTCGGGGGGGGGGCAGGCAGACCTGATCACAGACCCCCCCGACCGCTGGAGCACCAGCCGCCACTGGAGGCAATGGCTAATGAGCCAATGGAACCCTGGAAAGAGCCAAGGTTCTTGTGGACATCACTGGATCGAGAAGGGGCTCAGGTAAGTATTGGGGGGGCTGGGGTGGGCCACTGCACCCAGGTTTTTTTTTACTTTCGTGCATAGAATACATGAAGGTAAAAACCCTTGTACCTTTATGCCACGTACACACGGTCGGAATTTCAGACAACAAATGTTCGATGTGAGCTTGCTGTCGGAAAATCCGACCATGTGTATACTCCATAGGACATTTGCTGTCAGAATTTCCGACAACAAATGTTTGAGAGCTGGTTCTCAAAGCATGAGTACAAAATTCCGACGCACAAAATTCCACGCATGCTCGGAATTAAGCAGAAGGAGCCACACTGGCTATTGAACTTCATTTTTCTCGGCTCGTCGTACGTCTTGTACGTCACCACGTTCTTGACGTTCGGGAATTTCCGACAACATTTGTGTGACCATGTGTGTGCAAGACAAGTTTGAGCCAACATCCGATCGTGGGTACGCGGCTTTACAATCACTTTAAGTTCTAACTGGTGTTTGGTAATATAATGAACAGGATGTAATAGTCAATTGAATTCGTGCTGCAAGTACTTAAATACTTTTTCTCAACAATTATGAAATGCTTCTGAAAAAACGGAAGTATGCGCATCTTCAAAAAAATGAAAATCTAATAGAAAAAACAAAGAGCATCAAACACACTATATTCTTAATTGAATTAGGGCATTTAATCTTAGAGGAGGGGGAAGATGATTAAAAACAAAACAAATGTAACACGTGTATGTACTTTTTTTTCTGTTAATGGCCTTCTCTAGCTCTGATTAAATCACAGTCACTTAATAATATTAATGGCTTAATTTAGCCTTTATTTAATCAGAAAATAGACAACCTTGGGGGACACAGTGTGAACGGAAAGACCGGAAAATGGATAGCATTGCCGTTCTCCCTTTAATACATCTTAATGATTAGTCTAATGCAGAGTCACTTGATGGAAGAGCATGTGGCGATATATTTCCTTTATCTTTTTATTTCTTTCAAAACGAATTACTTTTCCATTGTTGAACCCGATGTCTGTATCGTGTACAGAGAGAACTCTGGAAACGTGAAGCGTAATCATTTTATTTACAAACTGGATTTCGGAAAGAATTCCCAGACAAAAAGTCCTCGCTCATCCCATGTGGGCTCCGATTATTGTAGCTGATTTCCTTTGGCTCTGTGTTCGGCATCTCGCCTCTTTGCCTTGAGTACAAATGAGATAAGAATGCGTGGACTTCACAAGGATAATTTGGAAACATTCGTGGACCTGTCTCTGCAAATATTTGTCCAATTATTATCAGCTAGTATTACCAATTACATTTTATATCCCCCAACTGGATTCACCAGCAAGACCTATTTTACAGGCAAATTACAATTCTTATTACATATATAATGAAAAACTTAAACAACTCATCCAATGGTCCATGTAAATCCTTCACTTCAATTTCTAGGCTCCGGGCGTACATTTAAGAAGGATAATTGGAATGCAGAGGTAAATTTGAGTGTCCTCATAAAACAGCTCTGTGAAACAGAGACTGTTGTCCTAAAGGAAAGGGGCTATGTATTTTCAAAGAGCACACGTTTTGCATTATTATTTTAAAGGTTCAACCCTTCCCAAAAAAAAAAAAATATATATATATATATATATATATATATATATATATATATATATATATTTTTTTTTTTTTTTTTTGGTAGATGCTGGACATTATAATCCCCTGACAATCTCTTCTATCTCTTAAGTATGACCATATTGGTGAGAGCTCTGCGACTTATAGCCACTTCCCACCCAAGGTACGTTGTGGGACGTCCTTGAATTTGAGCAAGTATATCTGAATGATGGGTGCAGCTACTGGCATCATTCAGATATCGGATTTTTCAGCCGCGATTCCCTACACCACAGGAATGATCATAGCGGCTGTTCCGCTGCTTAATCGTTCTTACGGGCGGCAAGAGTGGACGCCCCCTGCTCTCCCGCCGCCCTCCGGTGCTTCTACCGACTCACCGCTTCCATAGGTGAGTCGGAGACAGGATCTGCCGGCCCCAGATTGGTGACCATAGAGATTTCCGGCGGACCAGATGGTCGCCGGAGTCTCTCTGATCGTTTAGAGGCCGGGCGCGATGTTATGACGTCACGCCCCGGCCTCTGCATTCAAACAAATAGCGCTGCCTCAGCTGGGAAGCCAGGATCGTTTATTTATTTATTTTTTTATTTCAGGCTTCCCAGCCTAGAGGTGAGATGTGGGGTCTTATTGACCCCACATTTCACTGTAAAGAGGACCGATCGTGCCATGTTCCTATTACAAGGGATGTTTACATTCCTTGTAATAGCAATAAAAGTGATTAAATTTTTTTTTTAAAGTGTCAAACTAAAAAAGGAGTAGTAGAATTAACAATTAAAAATAAAAAAATGTAAAGCACCCCTGTCCCCGTGTGCTTGCACGTAGAAGCTAATGCATACATAAGTCCCTCTCTCATATGAAAACGGTGTTCAAACCACACATGTGAGGTATCGCCGCGAAAGTAAGAGCGAGAGCAATAATTCTAGCCCTAGATCTCCTCTATAACTTAAAACATGTAACAAGTAAAACATTTTAAAGCGTCTCCTATGAGAATGTTTAAGTACCGAAGTTTGGCGCCATTCCATGAGCGTGCGCAATTTTGAAGCGTGACATGTTAGGTATCTATTTACCCAGTGTAACCTCATCTTTCACATTGTGCAAAAAAATTGGGCTAACTTTAATATTTTTTTTTTTTTTTATAGCATGAAACTGTTTTTTTTTCCAAAAAAAAAGGTGTTTGAAAAATTGCTGCGCAAATACTGTGCGAGATAAAAAGTTGCAACTACCGCCATTGTATTCTCTAGGGTTTTTGCTAAAAAAACCCATATATAATGTTTGGGGGTTCTATGTAATTTTCTAGCAAAAAAATTATGAATTTTACATGTAGGAGAGAAATGTCAGAATTGGCCTGGATGGGAAGTGGATAGGGTCCGCACACCCGCTGAGGTCATCATGACGTTTCCCTGTTCTCGTTGTTAGGTTCTCATTTATATTATATCATGCAATACATGATGCTGAAACATGAAAAATTGGGTCGGAATACCCAAATCCCCCAGAGAGAGAAAAACAGATTAAAGCAGGATTCTGGCCAGGATTATTTTTTTTATAAAAGTCAGCAGCTACAAACACTGTAGCTGCTGACTTTAAATAAGTAGACTTACCTGTCCTGGGTGCCCACGATGTCTGCCGCCTGAGGCCGACCCATCCCTCGGCTCTCGGGTCCCGGCACCGCCATCCTAACTAAGGGAATCAGGCAGTGGAGCCTTGCGGCTTCACTGCCAGTTTCCTACTGCGCACGCGCGAGTGGCGCGGCGCTCTGTGAATGGCCCCATTGTTTTCTGGGAACACACACAGTTCCCAGAAGGCAACGGGGCCGCTCACCGTGGATCAGGAAACCCGGCGGATAGGAAGTGGCAGATTAGGAAGACTGCCTAGCAACAAGGGTTCAGATAAGTTTAATTTTTTTTTTTTAGGGTGGCCCTTCACTTTAATGAATTGTGGGCAGGGAATCTAGCTGTTGGGGTATCCAAGATATACAGTATAAACTATATTGTCAAAGGTATTAGGACGCCTGCCTTTACACGCACATGAACTTTAATGGCATCCCAGTCTAAAGCCTCGTACACACAGTACGGTTGTTGGCAGGGGATTGCCTTTTGACAGACTGTTGTCCTAAAATCTTACCATTAGTAAGCTCCTTTTGACAATTGTTGTCCAACTTTCGGTCAACAAATGTTGAATGACAGGCTAGTAAATTTCCGGCGGACAAAGGTTGGTTGTCAGATTTTCGTATGGTCAGTACACAAGTCCGTCACACAAGAAGTCGAAAGTACAAACACGCAGGCTCTGAATCAATGCTCACCAAACACGAAATTAGCAGAAGGAGCACAAAGGGTGGTGCTCAAGAGCTGAAATTCCTCGTAGTACATCACTACGTTCATGTTTGTGGCATGACAATTGTGTACCGTTAGTATGCAAGACAAGATCCGGGCACACGCCTTTTTGACAAAAATCAGACGCTTGGTTGGCCAATAATCGTACCGTGTGTACAAGGCTTTAGTCCGTAGGGTTCAATATTGAGCTGGCCCACCCTTTGCAGCTATAACAGCTTCAGCTCTTCTGGGAAGGCTGTCCACAAGGTTTAGGAGTGTGTCTATGGGAATGTTTGACCATTCTTCCAGAAGCGCATTTGTGAGGTCAGGCGCTGATGTTAGACAAAAAGGCCTGACTCGCAGTCTCCGCTCTAATTCATCCCAAAGGTTTTCTATTGGGTTAGGACTCTGTGCAGATCAGTCGAGTGCCTCCTCCCCCAAACTCACTCATCCGTGTCTTTATGGACCTTGGTTTGTGCACTGGTGCGCAGTAATGTAGGAACAGGAAGTTCCACAACTGTTCCCACAAAATTGGGAGCATGAAATTATCCAAAATGGGGCCAATCCCAAACCCTGAAAAACAACCCCACACCATAATCCCCCCTCCACCAAATGATTTGGACCAGTGCACAAAGCAAGGTCCATAAAGACATGGATGAGCGAGTTTGGGGTGGAGGAACTTGACTGGCCTGCGCAGAGTCCTGAGTTCAACTCAATAGAACACCTTTGGGATGAATTAGAGTGGAGTCTGCGAGCCAGGCCTTCTCATCCCCATCAGTGCCTAACCTCACAAAAGCGTTTCTGGAAAAATGGTCAAACATTTCCATAGACACACTCCTAAACCTTGTGGACAGCCTTCCCAGAAGAGTTGAAGCTGTTATAGCTGCAAAGGGTGGGCCAACTCAATATTGAACCCTACGGACTAAGACTGGGATGCCATTAAAGTTCATGTGTGTGTAAAGGCAAGTGTCCCTATACTTCTGGCAAAATAGTGTAAAAAGCCAGGAGCTGACTGAATCCATTAAGCACCACCTATAAAGAAAATATGAATTATGGGTAGACTGAACCTTTAAAGTCTATGTAAACCCAATCCTAAAAATCTCTGTAAATGTCATTTTAAAATAAATTTTCAATAGGGGAACAGGATTTGTGCTAGGAGTGGGGATTTGGGGGGGGGGGTTGCATTGAAAATGTAATTTGGTAGAGGGGAAGGAATTTGTGCTAGGGGAGGATTATTTTTTTGGAGTGGGGGGATTTGTGCTATTAGGGATGATTGGGGGGTATTTGTGGTAGAGGAGGAACTTTGGGGGGGGGGTGTGCTGAGGGGAATTTGGGATGGGGGGATTTGTGCTCAGACAGGACATTTGAGGGGTAGAGGATTTGTGCTAGGAGAGAGATATTTTTTTGGGGGGGGCATATGATGATTTGAGCTGTTGGGGATCGAGGGGGGGGCAAAGATTTGTGCTGGGAAGGAGGGAATTTCAGGAGGGGGCATATTTGTACTGGGAGGAGGGAGAATATATGCTTAGGGGTTGTCAAGGCTGGGCTCAGTCCTTCCTTCTCAGAGCAGGCCGCTCAGCTGTCGGTTAATTGCCAGCTCCAATCTTTTCCACAGTGACTCACCTGATGATGATATCCCGTTCGTCAGTCCTGCTGGTAACTGAAGCTGTTCAGTTCAGTTCCCCTCTGCCTTCGCCTTGGTCAACACATCCAGAGACTCTCTCCTGTGTACTTTTTGAAGACTTGCTTGGCTGATGTCCCTTCTGGTTCCTGATCCTGCTTGCTGTTCCACCATTCTCCAGTTTCCTGATTTCCTGGCCTGTCCTCAAGTACGCTGATCTCTGGTTCCCTGATGTCCTGGCTTGTCTGACTACCCATTTTGGTTACCGAACTCTGGCTATGATTTGACTACGTTGCTCTGTTTACCTTTTACTATTATTATTATTATTATTAATATTAAACAAGTCTGATTTTAACTGCACTTCTGTTTTGGTCTGATTCATGGTTTCTGACAGGGGGTAAGCATGCAGATTATTGCTCGATTTTCTTAGGGTGGGGGATTTTTGCTGACACATAATGCTCCTACATCTTGAGGTGGGGGTGCAATTTGGCATGTTCGCCCAGGGCTCTAGGTGATCTTGACCCGGCACTGATGGTGATCATACCTTGATCACGCAAGAAAGATCTTTGTTGAGACATCTTCTATAGGGCGACAACATTCTGTTCCTGTCTCTCGGTTGTTCATTTTCAACCTGCCTCACAAGCTCTTGAAAGAGACCAGAAGTGGCAATTCCAATACATTATGCAGGCTTGGTTCGCTGTTGTCACCATCAAGAACCCTGTCCTGAAAAATGCTATGAAGCCATCCCTGTTTTTAGAGGCATAACTATTCCAGGGTACATGGGGAAAATACCCATACATTGCTGAAGGTGCATCAGCATAGAATAGAGGTAAACTCTCTCAGGCTCCTTTTCTGTTCTGATGGGTGACATCAAAGCCCAAAGGAAGCCTTTGAGGACTTTCTTTCACTGGGAGCTTAGCAAAAGGCAGTTGGTTGAATGCGTGCTGTGGAAATACTCTTATGTACACAAGACCGGTTTTCCCGTTGGAATAAACTCTGAAGGTTTTTCCGATGGAGTTCCGACGGAATTCCACTCAAGCTGTCTTGCATACACATGGTCACACCAAATTCTGACCGTCCAGAACGCGGTGCCGTGCAACACGTAGGATAGGACTAGAAAACGGAAGTTAAATAGCCAGTAACCAATAGCTTCCGTCTCGTACTTGCTTCAGAGCATGCGTCGTTTTTGGTACGTCAGAACAGCATACAGACGAGTGGTTTTCCCGATAGGAATTGGTTCCGTCAGAAAAATTTAGAACATGTTCTCTTTCTAGGTCCATCAGAATTTTCGACGACGGCATACACACGATCAGAATATACGATGAAAAGCTCCCGTTTCACTTTATCTTTCGGACATTCCACTCGTGTGTACACCTTATTAAGCTTAGGCATATTACATATGCCTGAATGCACTCTGTATGCAAGGAGTACAATGGTCAGTAGAATGCAATGTACACCACAACCAACACAGTGCCGCAGTCAGGACTATGCAATGAACAATTCAACATACAGGGTGGAGCCATTAGGAATATGTAGCCAGCCTACAGTGTATGTTACATACTTCTGCTTGCTTTGCTTTGTATGCTGTGCTGTATGTTTCATACCATTGACTGTTGTGCCGTTAGCTGTTCTGCATGTTATAAACTCTTAATGGCCATACATTGGGGTTGGTTTACTAAAACTGGAAGGTGCAAAATCTGGTGCAGTTCTGCATAGAAACCAATCAGCATCAAGGTTTTTTAATTGAACAAGCTGAAGTTAGAAGCTGATTGGCTAAAATGCAGAGCTGCACCAGATTTTGCACTCTTCAGTTTTAGTAAATTTGTGACATAATCCTGACCAATGTACTCTGTATGCTGGGCTGTATATTACATACTCCTGGCCCCTTCATTCTATAGGATGAGTTTTATGATACGTATTCTTAACCACTGCCCTCCGTATGCTGGGCTGTAAGTTATATGCTCTGACTCCTGCATTCTGTATGCTGGACTGTGTTTCATAATTCTGACCCTTGTCCACTGGAATGTATGGTACATTTTTATAACCCCTGCACTCTGTGCAGTGCCAGGACAAGGTCATCCGGTGTTCAGGGCGAAGATGTAAAAATGTGCCCCCATCCCATTCTTGATGGGCAAGCTTAGGGGATCCTACACCTAGCAGTCACTGGCTTGTCAAAAATCACTGTGCAGTTTCTGACCTGTCCGTCAGGTTTTGCATTGACCTGGAAGTGCTTACTTTTAATACTGGGCACATTCTTGTGTGGTCTCTTTAAATGTTATACGTTTGCTATTTACAACAATTTGTGAGGGTAGATTTACACCAGGTGCAGTAGGATTGTACTGGGTGTGGGAGAAAGAAAGCAGCCCACACCGCCTCCTAGCTCTCTCCTCGCCACTCCCAGCTCCTGGATGGCAGGAGTAGTGATGTCTCTGTTACTACATCTGCCAGCCTTGTAACAGAAGGAAGACGCCCCCATCCCTACAATAAACCACCCAGAGCAGCCGTCCCTTCTGCCCACCCTTTGTCTCAGCCCTGACTCTGTGTGCTTAGTTCTATGTTAAATAAATCCGACTTTATGTATGGCTGTACATTACACACTCTTATCTAGAGTGTAAGGTGCACTAGTTGTACTCTACTTACTGCTGACCTCTACTCTTCTACACTGAACTCTACATTACATACTCTTGACCCCAGCACTCTGTACATTATTTATTCCTGCCCCCGCACTGTATATGCTGGTATACATTACATATTCCTTACACTAGCACTATGTAAGCTGTCTTGCACATTACATACTCCTGGCCCCTGCACTCCACATGCTATACTGTACGTTATCTACTCCTGAACAAAGTATTTATTTTATCAGCTATGTATCATTGTACAGCTGCAAGTTCCCAAGTATTCCCCAGCTAATGTGATGCAACACTGATAACATTTCATTTTATTTCTGTCTAGAAGAAAACATATGTTAGGAGTTAAAAGTTTCAACACTCTGGCTTGTGGCACAATATTAAAAACATAGTTTGTGGCTACAAGGACTGTGGCATATATTTGACACTATAGGTGTGCACAGCCTATTGCATTAGGGTATGCACCCCAAAGCTCAAACACACATGTGTGCACGGGTGCCCCCCCCTTATCCATGTGTCGGCCCCTAATAAAAATGCAGGGTGCCGGACGCATGTATTTCAATAGGGTTTTTATTTTTTACTTTTTTTTAGAAGCACATGATTAGAGCCTGAGGCTCTACTTGGCTTCAAAGAAGCCCACCCACTTGTGTAACATTAGCGAATTAATATTCGCTAATGTCTATCTGTTTCTCCTCCCGGCAAATCAGGAAGCAGCTCCGGAGACCCCATTGGTCAGGAGTCTGAAGTCCCGATTGTCCTGGAGGAGAAGATGGAGGGGGGACAAGGAGGCTGGGACATGGAGGAGACGGATGGGGGAAGCAGATGCCGATGGATGCAAACACGGGGGAGATCCGCTTTCCTTCTCCCTTCTCTGCCCGGCTCCATTCATTCTCCGCCAGCAGCAGGCATCCCCACTCCTCACACCTTCCCTGTGTGTCTCTGCTGAGCTGTGACTTTCACAGGGTAAGTGAGCTGGCGACGGGGGGGGGGATATGGCAGGCTTAAGCGACAGGAGGGGGGGGATCCGTGGTCAGGTCCATCTGCCGCCCCCCGACCGATGGAGCATCAACCACCACTGAGATATACTGTATGTATATATGTATATGTGCGAATGGCAAAGCCAATCAGAGATTCTTTCCATCTCCCCACCAGCACAGTAAGAGAGAAGTGTGGAAGAACTTCTCTTATGGCAGAGCCAGTCAGAAGGAAATCTTTCCCATCTCCCTGCCAGCACACAGAGCAAAAATGCTATTGCACACGGGGTGATTAAGGTGTGCCTAGGCCCACCCAGCACACCCTGTGGGCACACCTATGTTTGACACCTACATCCTAGGTGTTGGAGAGTGGAGAGTGTTGGTTGCTGGGGAGCAAGGAATAATGTAAGTATTACTGATTTTTCTTCTACACCTATACAACAACTAAATCTTTTCAGTGCGGAAGTGAAGGGCTCACTGTAAGGGTAATTTTTTAGTTCATATCTGGTTTTTAAAGTGATTGTAAAGTCTCTGTTTTTTTTCTATACAATTAACATCCTCTTCTCGGGTCCCTCTTTGGTGCTCCTGGCCCCTCCCTCCTGTCGAGTGCCCCCACAGCAAGCAGCTTACCCACTCACTCTCCCACATGGACACAGATAAATACACATGGATTTCTTCAGAATAACAAAAGGTAGGAATCTGCAACAAAGTTTTTTACAATCCTTGCAATGCACATAGATCACCCAGAGGGGAATGTTTTCTTTGCAACAAAAGTGGAGTTATGCTTTAGGTTGTTATGCCTGCAATATCAGATTTGACCACAAGATGGAGCCGGCGGTAAATTTACTGTTTTTGCAGAAACTAGAAACTGTTCAGCTTTAATAAAGTTCCCATTATCCTTCAGTCTAAGGAAAGAGAACAGGTGCATTCTGGGAGCTTAGACTCCATCTTAGAGACTAGAGAGAAGGAACCAGCAATTAGAGCACATGTTGGATTGCATCCCTTTACATCCGTTATGTATGAATCACATACCACCATCAACAACCTAATTGTCTATTGTATCTTCTGTAACAACCTAATTGTCTATTGTATCTTCTGTATATTTCATATACTGATTATATGTACTTTTATATTTTTTACTAATAGTTTCACCCAGCCTATTTTGTGAATAAAGCTTCAAAATTACATCCAGGCTGGCATATTGCAGAATAGGAGTGTTTAGCTACATGTGGCGTTACACACAGGGAAACATAGCAGGGACAGAACACTCCGTGCAGCTGATTTCTTTCCCTTTACCGACTTATGATGCCTTGTCCTACACTCTGTGTGCCTATGGGCAGGCAGCCACCTTGGTAGAGGTGCAGGTCTTTGCTTTCTCATGTTAGTGCCCCCCTGATAAATGGTAAACTGATGACTGGCTGGAAAATATTCAAGAAGCAGCCGGGCAGGTGAAAGAAGCACACATCCACAAAAGAGATAAAGCAGCTGTGGGTTGATGAATGCAGTGCAAGCATTTAGGAACAGATTACTCTTCAGTAAGGAGAACAGTAGTGACTTCACAAAAATCTTACTCCAAGACTTGCAAGAATAGCAGTCAGAGGCAGCAGTGCTTCTCACATGTCAAGTACATGATTACGTCTCTGTAGGCACAGGAGTGCCTAAGCACACTCACATACCAAGAAGTGGACTTCCATTCAAGACAAAGAATTTAGATTTCAGGATACAGCTTAGGCCCAATTAACATTTCCATATTCTCCATGTAAAAGAATAGATCTTCACTTTGTGAGTTCTGGTCCAATGTGACGGTCCCAAAAGCCAAGGAAAAAAGTATATTTTTTAGCTCCCATCCAAAAGTGGTCTTGTGGTAAAGTACTAGACTGTGAAATTATGTGAGATTCTATGGTTCTCCTCCAATATTTTTAATCGTAATTTATTTTTAGTGAGATGTATAATGGGTGTGATGTTACAATTTGGAGCTGATCGAATCTGTTTGAATCCCTGAAGCTTTTTTGAATCCAGAATCACACTGGCCAGTAGTAATATAGTATCAATTTACCAGCTGCATTGTAAGACCAGGAAGACACCGTTCCCTCAAATTCAAATCTTGATGGACAGCATCTTCAAGGAAAGAAAAGGCAGCTTGAAATGGAAGTTTAAAATCACATAAGTGTAAGTTTCTAATTACAGTATTATTAATAAAGTTAAAAAAATATATATTTATGGTTACTATCTGATAATGTGCTAATGGGTTCAAAGCTAAAGGGGGATGTGGCAAATTATGTTGCATGTGCCTGTGGACGGGGCCTACTTCGTCCTGCACTTGGGGGTGCACTCATCAGTGCCCAGGCAGAAACTGTAGTCATGTGAAACATCTAACGTTAAGGCAGTTCCCCAACTTAGACATGAGCTTCCACTGTGTAGTTCCTCTGAAAAGTACTGTCCCATGTCACTACACACTGTAACTTGATGTATGTTGCATTAGGAGGGAGATGCTGAGTCTGCACCCATATCACTAGTCCAGAGTACTTCTGTTACCTCATTCCCAGTAACAGAATAAGGGCCCCCTGTGCACCTAGCGTGGACCTAATGCGTGCACTTATAAACTACTTCACTTCCAGCTCCTTGTCCATAGATCTCCATCATGTGAGTTTGGCTCCAGCTCTTATTGGATACCAACCACTATGGAGGGAGCCAGACATTGACCCCCTCACTACTGGAGGACCTGTCACCCTACCAGGTACCATGCCTAACAACTGGTTGCTTGTAGCTTGTTCCTTAACTTGGTTACCCACAGCAACTACTCTCCTTTTCCTTGTTTTGCCAAGTTAACCCTTCTGTAGCAATGTTACTTCATACTCCATTGTGCTTTACAGACCCTGGTTCTATAGATATGCCAGACCCAATATGCACCTTTTTGAATACCTTCAGACTAGGCTTAGAGCTTAAAGTGACACTAAAGTTATTTATTTATTTATTTTTTAAATAACAAACATATCATACACTGTACTTACCTCCACTGTGCAGCTCGTTTTGCACAGAGTGGCCCCGAACCTCGTCTTCTGAGGTCCTTGGGGGCTGTCTAGACTCCTCCCTGCTTCAGATAACCCCCTGAGAGAAGAACTCTCCCGGGGGATTACCTTGCAGGCGCGCCCCTGAGTCCAGCATTCGGTGTCCATAGACGGCGAATGCAGGACTCGGCCCCACCCCCCGGCGACCGTGTCATTGGATTTGATTGACAGCAGCAGGAGCCAATGACTCTCACGGGGGATTACCTTGTGGGCGCACCCCCAAGTCCAGCATTCGGTGTCCATAGACACCGAATGCAGGACTTGGCCCCACCCCCAGCGACCGTGTGATTGGATTTGATTGACAGCAGCAGGAGCCAATGATCAATCTATCCAATCAACAACCGAGAATCCCAAGCAGAAAGACTGCGTGTCCCCGTGGGATAAGTTCGAGGGTTCAGGTAAGTAATACGCAGGGGGCTGGGGGCCGGTCACTGGCACATGTTTTTTCACCTTAAGGCATAGGATGCCTTAAGGTGAAAAAACACAAACCTTTACAACCCCTTTAATATAACTTTACTGAACAAGTATGGCATAACAGTTTAATATGAACTATGTCCTTCCTCTAACCCTAACTGTACTAGTGTGTCTGCCCATGCATAACCCGGTGAGGTGAGAATCTATCATGGCATTGTCCTTGACTTGGATGTCTCCGAAAGTCCTGGTGTCACAAGCAGAACAAATCAATCCACTGAGGAGGAACCCACGCAGAACCTAACATGGCCTAGGACCTCAGACTACCCGCTTTTTATAGCACAGGTGTGCAGGCTAGGACCAAAAAGCCCAGGAACTCAGTTTGCAGTAGTTAACAGTTTCTCTAGCCTGGGCCAGCCTCTAACTCACTAGCACCAATGAATTCCTACCTGCCTACATACCTGTAAACTTTACATAAACCAAAATGAACACACACATTGACCACACCACAAGGGGTGCAGATGTTCCCTGCTGTTTTGTGGGTGGCACCCCACTGGAAAGACAAGTCCAAGCCAAGACTTGACCTACTACTAGATACCAACAGGCTGGTCCTTTTTGGGAGAACATAGGGCAAAAAAGAAAGAAGCGTTACATTTAGGTTACCTAAAATTTAGTATGCTTGCAAAAGATTTATCCAATGCAATTTAGCAAGCTTAGCAACACATGTTATAAAAATTAACCTAATGTATTTTTAAGCAGCATCTTTAAAACTTCTCCAATTGAGATTCGAAAAACTATCATTTTTAAGATCACATTTCATCTTCCTGTCCCATTTCTAAAGATTCACTTAGACTCTCCAAAGGAAAATGTTTTTTTTTTTTCCTTTTAAAAACACCAGATGTTCCTAAATAAATTAGAGTGTGCTTAAAACTATATTTATCTTTTGCAGATTGGTATACTTATCAGAACATCAAAACTAAATATACAGTATGTTAAGAAAAACATGTTTCAAGAAAGGATTCTATGGAATGTTATATGTTTAAATATTAAATGTTTAAATAGATTTCAACCAAATTTATGCAGACAGCATGTTATGCAATAGTCTTTAATAGATTGTTCAAACCTTAATATTGGAAGCTTATATTTACTTTTTTAGCTACAAAGTTAACTAGGTTGAAAAATAACAAAAAGTAACAGAAAGGCTAAATAGAAAACTAGAGAAAAGGAGGAGAGGGACACCTTGAGTTCATCCAAATTAGGTTCTGGAGGGAGGGGGAGAAACATATAGAGGGGGGTTCAATGACCGGCTAAAAATAGCCTACTTAATTTATAGTGTTGTGCCCCTAATATCTCCCATATCATTTGTTGACTGAATCAACAGTATATAATTACCAAACAAACAATTGGTTGTTCAATGGACCATAAAAACATATATGCGGAAAAACCATTAACCATGTGTATTAAAAAATAGGGCAGGGGTCCTATTATGTGCTGGTGGCCACCACAGACATTACACATACATCCTACATTCATGTACTCACACTCATCTGAAAAAAGTCACTGAAGACCCGGGTCTGTACAATTTTCATAGAGTTCCAAAACTAGGATAGCTGCATGAATAGTAGACCTTCGGTCCTTCTTAAATAAAGTGCAAGTGCTGATGGTAAGTGAGGATCCCTTCAGATGTAAACCGATAGCCAAATAGACATGTATATGTCAAACCGACAACGTGGAAGACAAGGGAGTCCTGATTTGATTGGTAGGAGGGTAGCAACTCAAAGAGGGCTAATTCATATTTTATACATAGAAGATGGACGGAAAATGGCTATAGACAAAGTACCTCCTAAGTGTAAGGGTACAGTTTAGCTCACCGTCTGACGTCTTCAGAGGAAAGGGGATGGAGCCCAAAGGAGTTGTTGATGGCCGCACTAGTGTGGGGTGAAGACACGTTAACCCCCATCTATGTGGAATCGATGTGCATAGCGACTCTACATCGATTCCAACAAGTAGCATGCCTTTGGGTAAAGATATATCTTCCAGATGCCCCAAGACATCCCATGTATCCTGAACATATGATGGTAGTTCATGTACAAGTTCTTTAATCAATGAGTCCACATACTTCCCGACCCTCTCAAGGGGACCCTTTACAGCCGATACTATCGGTCTCCCCGGGGGGTCGGTGATGGACTTATGTAGTTTGGGGATGGTATATAGGGTGGGGGTGTTAAAGTCGCTAACACTAAGGTATTCACGTTCTTTTTTAATGATTAGGCCTGCTTCCTGGGCTAACTCAAGTTTAAAGTTCAGATCTGACACCATTTGGGGAAAGGGATTCTGATATAACCTTAGGTACGTGGATCCGTCACGAAGGAGACGCATGGTTTGTTCCTCATACAAGGTATGGGACATAAGGACCGTGTTTCCTCCTTTGTCACTTGCTTTAATGACAATATCCTTTGCATCCTCTAGTTCCCGTAGGGCCCTCCTCTCTTCTCGACTGAGGTTGTCATGTCCTTTATATTCCCAATTAACCCCAGCAAGATCCCTTTTTACCTGTTCCAGAAAGAACTGGACATGTCTATGTTTGGACAGGGGGGGCATTTTTTGGGATTTGATCGTCAATTGGGATGGACGGGGGCAACTCGGTGACAGCTGGGTGGCTTCCCCTTCTGAGTTCCATTCATGATTTTCATCAAGGAGGGCAATCAGGGCCTGAAGGGAGTCCCGCTCTTTTTTTATCTAGCTGGTCCATATCTGTATCTTGGGTGTCCCTATTTACGTGCCAGTACCTAAAGATTAATTTCCTCAAAAACAAATTGATGTCTTTGAAAACCTCAAACTCACTCATCGTTGTAGTGGGAGAGAAGGATAGGCCCTTTTGTAGCAGGGAGATATGATGATGGTTTAGGGGAAAATCTGACAGGTTTACGACCTTCAGATCTGGTTGTGGTTTTTTTGGGGGGGGCACTGGATAGATTTTGTTGGCTATCTAGAACTTGCGTGGCCCTGACCTGAGTTCCCTTTGATTTTCTCTTCCTTCTTTTCCTCTTCCCCGGTTTTCCCTGTTGGTTTGAGCCTGGGTTTTGGTCATAGATGTAGTTGGTTGGGTGCCTGTCCTGGGGATGGCATCCTCTTCCTGATCTAAAAAAGCCACAGTTTTTTCTGGTTGTTCAGGGTCACTATCTGTAGATGTGTATCTGGGTCTAGATACGCCTGATCGATTTCTCCTACCCTTACGTGATCTACTCCTCCCTCGAGGTGCTGTGGGATCAAAAACATCTCCTTTCTCTCGATCTAAAAGATTCTGTTTGAATTTCTCTTGTTTAGTGGATTTGAGGGTTTTTTGAGTTTTTTCAACCTCCTTTTTGAGCAAGTCATTGTACTTATTAAAGTCCTGATCATTCTTGTATGGTTCTAGCAGTTGTGCACTGATATCAATCTCTTTTTTGATTTCATCTAGTTGTGTTTGTTCCTCATTAATAATCATATGCAGAACTGCTAGTCCACGTTCAAGACAGCTTTGTTTCCATATTTCCAAAAACCTGGGTGTATGTAAATGGGCAGCAGGTACTACTTTTTCCCTTAGTCCTCTGGGTATAACTTTATGTTCAATATGGGACTTCAATGAAGAAATATCCCATTTCCTATTGAGATACTTTATTGTTAGTTTTCTATGATTCTTGAATAATTTTCTAAGGGTCTCATCATTTTCAGATACGGCTGGAGATTCACTGGAAAACGCAGATTGTATTTCCAAGTCAATCTCGTCTGCCAGTAGGTAGGCCATTTTTCCGGGGGGGAAAAGGGGGGGGGGGGGAAAGGGAGGGTAAGGGAATGGGAAAGAGGAAAAACCAAAATTCAATACAGAGATTAAAGAGCAGTTGCCTGACAAGTCGATATAGATGTACTTAAAAGGTAATTGTTGAATCTGATCCCAAAGATATGCACTTGAGTGTGGTGTTAAAAACCATGGGATGGGTAGTGTTACTATCTGACAGGGAGACTCAGGGTCCAGAAAGGAAGTCAAATCCTATAATTATGCATATGAAGAGAAAAGGGGGAGAGGGACACCTTGAGTTCATCCAAATTAGGTTCTGGAGGGAGGGGGAGAAACATACAGAGGGGGGTTCAATGACCGGCTAAAAATAGCCTACTTAATTTATAGTGTTGTGCCCCTAATATCTCCCATATCATTTGTTGACTGAATCAACAGTATATAATTACCAAACAAACAATTGGTTGTTCAATGGACCATAAAAACATATATGTGGAAAAAAGGGGGGGAAGGGGGCGAGAGAAAACCCCCTAAAAAAGAAGGTCCGCTCAAGAACAAACTGTTGTGAACCTAAATAACTTTATTGTGTCATAATACTTAATAGAACAACTAACCATTAACCATGTGTATTAAAAAATAGGGCAGGGGTCCTATTATGTGCTGGTGGCCACCACAGACATTACACATACATCCTACATTCATGTACTCACACACATCTGAAAAAAGTCACTGAAGACCCGGGTCTGCACAATTTTCATAGAGTTCCAAAACTAGGATAGCTGCATGAATAGTAGACCTTCGGTCCTTCTTAAATAAAGTGCAAGTGCTGATGGTAAGTGAGGATCCCTTCAGATGTAAACCGATAGCCAAATAGACATGTATATGTCAAACCGACAACGTGGAAGACAAGGGAGTCCTGATTTGATTGGTAGGAGGGTAGCAACTCAAAGAGGGCTAATTCATATTTTATACATAGAAAACTAACTATATACAATATACAAAAAATGGGGGCCACAGAAAAACAAGGTAATACCGGAGGGGGGAACCAGGACTGGGATCAGAAACATGAAAGGGAGATAAAAGGCATTGGGATGCAGGGCAAGAGCAATATCAGGAGCAGGGTCTGAATAATTTAACAAGCAGTATCTGACTAATGGGGCAAAACACTGAAGCAAAGGGTAATATTGGAGGAGGGAATAAATACCCTCCCAGCAGCCAGAATCAGGTGGAGACTGATTACTGGGATCTGCTGACTGTTGCGAGACACCTGCTGGTGGACACAGGAACTCCAATCTTTTGTTCTAGGAACCACAGTGCCACCAGAAGTTGATCCAGGTCCTGATAGGAAGTCTGAAATTCTTTCCTGTGTCCGCACAGCACTGATGTTTAAATATTAAATATTTAAATAGATTTCAACCAAATTTATGCAGACAGCATGTTATGCAATAGTCTTTAATAGATTGTTCAAACCTTGTAATATTGGAAGCTTATATTTACTTTTTTAGCTACAAAGTTAACTAGGTTGAAAAATAACAAAAAAATAACAGAAAGGCTAAATACCAAACTAACTATATACAATATACAAAAAATGAGGGCCACAGAAAAACAAGGTAATACCGGAGGGGGGAACCAGGACTGGGATCAGAAACACAGAAGGGAGATAAAAGGCATTGGGATGCAGGGCAAGAGCAAGATCAGGAGCAGGGTCTGAATAATTTAACAAGCAGTATCTGACTAATGGGGCAAAACACTGAAGCAAAGGGTAATATTGGAGGAGGGACTAAATACCCTCCTAGCAGCCAGAATCAGGTGGAGACTGATTACTGGGATCTGCTGACTGTTGGGAGACACCTGCTGGTTGACACAAGAACTCCAATCTTTTGTTCTAGGAACCACAGTGCCACCAGAAGTTGATCCAGGTCTTGACAGGAAGTCTGAAATTCTTTCCTGTGTCCGCACAGCACTGATAAGTGCTGTCACAATCATGTGACATGTCTAAAAAGAAACACAAAAGATCCACCTCGCTAGTGACTAGAATGACATAAGCAAGGAGGAGAAGAGGTAGGGTTTGTCAATCATCTAGATTTGCCCGAAAGGTGATAAAAAATAGTCACGTGGAGCAGCTAGAATTGCAATAGATAGGAAAAAGAGTCTATAAAGCAAGCCTCTATGCAGCACCTACACAGCTGTTAAGCAAAGCCATTTTCCTACATAAGCCTTCATTATGTAAACTGCCCTTTAGTGACACAGTAAGTGAAATCTCTGAGACTTGCTTGCAGGCGATCTGTTAAATCTAAACCTGTAATATACTTTAAAGGTCAGATTACCAACCTAAAGTGATAAAATAGGCACTTTAGACCCCTTATAAGTTCACTTTTTTATCCCTGAGCATGGGTCTCTACTCCACCCACATTCCCAGTGATACTGGTGCCCCACCAATCCAGTGCAAGTCAATCCATGGCAAATCACGGATCTCAGTGGTTCAACCGACTTTACCATAAATCCAGATTTAGGCATGCGCTAAACACTAATGATTGGCCTACGGTACAGTTGAGTTCCTGATTTGTCATGACCCCTATCTTTGCATTATTTCCCATAATCTCCTGTTGTGTGAAACATTAAAGCTCTCTGTATTCACAAGATAATTTTATAGGAGAAAAAAAAGAGTTGATCCATCAGGACATCTACTTTTGCAATATTTCTCAGCCTTTTCTCTTTGTGGTCAATCTGGTGGACAACAAAACTAAAGCCTCATACACACAATCGGATTTTACGCAGACAAAACTTCAGACTTTTGTCCGTTGGCGTGTGCCTGGATTTTGTCTTGCATACAAACGGCAAGGAATTGTTGGCCAACAAACATGAATGTATTGACGTACTGCGTGTTTATTCAGCTCTTTAGCGCCACCCTTTGGGCTCCTTCTGCTAATTTTGTGTTAGTAGAAGTTTGGTGAGTGTTGATTCGCTCTTTTCATTTCGCACTTTTCATTTAGCGCTTTTCAGGTTGCACTTTTCATTTTGTGCTTTTCAGTTCGTTTCTGAATGGCTGTTCGTCAACCAGCCATGTTGCGGAATTGGAGGAGATAACGTGTTATTTATTATTGGCCTTGGAGTTATTGCTTTGACCCAAGTCCAGGAACAGGAGGAGGAGGAGTTCTTGGACCAAAAATTGGTTGCTTTATTAATTGTGACCAATTATGTCATATGCCTTTGCTGCGGGAGCTCCAGGTGAATAATTCATTTGATTTTCAGAATTATCTCCGGATGACGGACCCCTGCTTTGGAAAATCCGACAACACACATTTGTCCGCGGAAAATTTGAAAACCTGCTAGCCAACATTTGTTGGCGGAAAGTCCAACAACAATTGTCCGATGGAGCGTACACACGGTCGGATTTACCGCCAACAGCCTGTCATCAAACATTTCCTGTTGGAAAGTCTGATCGTGTGTACGGGGCTTTAGAAAAAAAAAGAAAAAAAAAAAAGATGATTATGATACTCTACCCAAAAATAAAAAACAGGATTGGTTAGAGATATCATTTAAGGGTACAGACATACATTTTCTCCTAAATGGCATTTCTTTTCTTTCCTTACTGTCCCTCTCCTAATGTAAAGGCTGATTCAGTTTGACACATTGTCTGGCATACTTCACTACCGTTTGATTCCGCTGATATGCCTGTAGGCTTGTGGCATGAAAATCTCTGCTTATAATACAGAAGCTAATGATGACACTACAAGTTCAATTGTACCAGTGCCAATCATGATTTATTAAAGAGGCGGCACGCTCTCGGATCCTAAGAGAGGGGAAGATTTTGTTTTGTACAGCAGTTTCTTCCAGAAGAAAAAAAATAAAAATAAGAAAAAATAAAAGACTCCGAACATTAAACTCTACAGTAACGGTACAGCGACTGTCCTTGAAAGTTTAAAAATGACAATTTCTACGCCACAAAACTATGAATGAGAGAAAAAGGGAAATGTAGATATCCACAAGTACAGCAGCGCAGAGATGGATTCTTTTCTAATTAATATATGCATCCGCACAAATTGAAAGTTATTTTACTTGTGGCAAAGTCAGCGAATACATTCATAGGAAATTTGTCTTTAGGCAGAAAAACATTAATGATATCAGGACTAACATAATCCTGTGTCTAAGCAGAAAATCAGGGTTTTTATTACAACCGTGCTTTTTATATATAATTCTGTTCAGCTTATTTATTTTAGTATTTTAGCTATTGTATACTTTTGATTCATTAGAATAAAAGTCCTATTTTCCAGAAAAATTTCTCTGTTTCTCTCTTTTCCAATATCTATCTATCTATCTATCTATCTATCTATCTGTCTGTCTGTCTGTCTGTCTGTCTGTCTGTCTGTAGCACTACCCCCACAGGGGCTGCTGGTAACTGGCTCTCCTACTCCTGCACAGCCAGACAACAAGCATTTTTCACTCGCATCCAAACATTTATTAGGGATAATAACTTGGATGGGGTAGAAGGGCTATGCCCAACTTGACCGAAACAATGAAAGGGGACAACTTCCTTTCTATGTACAAAGAAAAGATCCTGGATTGTTCTCCTTCCTGTACACCATTAGTCAACAAGTCCCTTGAGGACTAGGAGCTCTTAGTCCCCTTAGAAAAATAGCACAGTATGATGTAGACTACATGCAGGAGTATCTCCTCTCCTTTGTAGAACTGCCGGAACTACCAGCCCTTCTGCCTGCTTGTCTACCAGCCCACCTGACTGCTTCAAATATCTCCCAGGGCAAGGGATAGGAAGGGTTAAGCACAGCACTGTCCTCCTGAAAGCTTGCTACATGTGACAGCCTCTCCCCTTGTGAATCCCTGCATGTGCTGATGTACTCACTCTGTACTCATTGCTCCCTGCTGTTCCTTAGGCAAGATTCCTCCTCAAACTGTAATGCTGAGAGGATCTTCCTAAGCCAGCCCAAGCTAAGCTTTGAAGCAGAGCCCCCCCCCCCAGACCCAGGGGTCCTTCCTAGGCCACCAACAGCCTCCTCAGCACTCCATCTTCCACCCAACTTCCCTGCTGGCATGGCTCCAGCATATTTAAGGGCTGACCTAACCATCCTGCCAGGACATTCTGCCTGGGGATTGGCCAGGTTCCCTCAAGTATGCTGATCAGAACCTCTTGACCTTTGCCCACTAACTTCTAGAAGCTTCTCCCAGCTTATAGATCCAGAGAGAGGTCATAACAATGGCCTCCAATAAATTGACTGACGGGTGACGCTGTAGCCACGCCCCGCTGAGGAAGTTCACAGGAACGTAATGCGTACGGGGGAAGGCTGCGCATGATGTCACCCGCTGCTGGCCTTCGGAATCTGTTTGACACATTTTTTTTTTTTTTTATGCCTGTACCAAACTGCTGAAATGTGAGTAGTCCATGTTTGGACACATTTATAACTTTATTAAACATACAGTGAGCACTTAGACCTGTTCATTTTTTATCATTTATGGTCGGATGTCCGCATTTGGTTCTGAGGAGTCTGGAGATAAGAGTGCAATCTGCTTTAACCCATTTGGTATATTGGGATCTGCTTGCATGACTACCTGTTAGTTCAGGAGTCCATGCTTTGAGGTGAGAGTAGATAATAAGACCGGAGGTGAAGGGACTGTCACCTTTTGTGGATTTAACATCACTGGTGAAGGCTTTCTGGGACTTGTTCTCCATCTATTATCTGGATTTTTTCTCATTTCACCAACGTTTTGGAATTTTTCTGTTTGCGCTGCACTTATACCCTGTTCAACGTTAACTATTTTGGATTTTTGTGAAAAGTCTTTCAGTGTTCAGCTTGCATACAAAATGGGGGGTTTGTTATTTTTGCGTTGACTGTGCCCTCTACTTTTTATATATATATATATATATATATATATATATATATATATATATATAAAAATATACCGCATCATTTAGTAGACGCTATAGCTTTCACACACACAAACCAATTAATATACACTTATTTTTTTTTTTAATAAAGACTTGTAGCAGAATACATTTTGGTCAAAATTTATGAAGATTTTTTTTTTTTATTATTATTATTTTATTGGATATGTTTTATAGCAGAAAGCATTTTTTTGCCCATTGAGTTAAACCTAATTTCATTTGTATTAAGAGAAAAACCTCACCCAAGCTCTACCGCTATATAGTATAGTTGGTGTGTAGAGTAGTCGGTGCTCTGGCTAATTAAGCTCACAAATGATCCATAGAAAGTACAGGCCGGCAACTCGACAGCTTCTCCATAGAAAATATTTATTTAAGCATTACAGCAATAACACCATCCAAAAATTCTGACGCGTTTCGGCATTAGGCCTTCATCAAAAGCATAAAAATATGACCAAATATGGCCAAACAAACACACACAAAAACAGGGGATTTCAACAAAGAGCATGAAATGTTAACCATTACAGTCCCACTGATACAACAGTGGAAGATTTTCAATAAAAAATCATTAATTGCTATACTTCATAGCATTATTTCATTCTTTCAGAGCATTATTTATGCCCCTGGACGACGTCATCTCTGACGAAACGTGTAGGGAAGAGCAATGCGCTAACGTCACCTCGTGTTTTTCCTGGTGTCCCGGAAGGACGGGTCTGTCTGGTTGTGCGCCGGCTGGCACACATGACTTAAGGCTTTCTATTGATGCTGATGTTGTGCAATATTCTGTTTTATCAATAAACATGTAAAAGGTTTTACACTATATGGAGCCCTTTTATTTTCTATGTCAAATCCATCCATCCATCCACTTGCTTGAATAAAATGAGAGGTGTCCTGAGGATAGTTGTACGCACACATTGGGAGAAAGATCCAGGTTGCGTTTAGATTACACGCGCTTTTTGATCCTCTGTAATGGGGGATCATGTGGAGCTGGTAAGGAGCAAATTGTACTATCTGGAGGTGGATTCTGCACATATGTTCACAGCGGATGGACTTTACTATCGCATACTTTGAAAAACCTGTAGTTTCAAGCACTGGTGGACTTTGTATTTGAAATTTCTTTCCATAGTTTACAAATTGACTGATGGAATATAGATTGAGCGCAATGTCTGTCTATCTATCTATCTATCTATCTATCTATCTATCTATCTATCTATCCAGCCATCAGTTTATCATCTGTCTATTTATTTGCCTCTCTCTCCATATGTATTGTCCATCTGTCTATATTAGTAAGCACAACCTACAGGTAACTTTTTATCTAGTAGGAATGAGCGAATCTGCCAGGTTCAATTTCACAGAAGATTCTGTGAAGTCCTTTTTAAATTTGGTGAACCTGACCTTAGCAGCAAATTCCACTGAGTTTCCAACTAAACAACAGAGAAAATTGAGTACTGGGACATGTTTGGACCTTTGAAACACATTGGTTAGTCTTTGGTTTGACCCATGACGTTTATTGAAATACAGTCATATTTGGAACTTTTAGCAGCGGTGTGGGGCTTCAATTTCCTTTTTTGTGACATTACACTACAAGTCAAGGACACCGTGGAGATCCTCTGGGCTGTAGAAGTCACCTGCCCGGGAACCAGATTTCATACATCAACATTAATATTTTAAAATAGCATACCAATAAGATAACCTGCACTATTTTTCCATTTTCTTCAACTTAGGTGGTGCCGTGACTGCTGCTTCGGGTTTCCTGTTTCCTGACCCTTTGTCTCTTGCAGCTTCTTATGTAGTCACCCTTGCATGCAGGGACTAGAGTAGTGTCTCACAGCACTGTGTGTATCAATAGAAACATACAGCCCCATAGCCTAGGATGGAAAGGCACTATCTTGTTCCTTCCCCCTCCTTTCTCCAAGCTAACAGACTGACCGGAAGCTGGTAACTCTTTCCTCCAAAAGACCTTTAATTTGCTTATATTGTATTTGTGTTCAATAAAATTCACTAAATTGTATTTTTTCCCCCCAAAAATTGAAGTTTGTAAAACTGTTTGATATAAAAATTACAACACCCACTGTTTTATTCTCTTGTGCCTCTGTTTAAAAAATATATAATGTACGGGGGTTCTAAGTAATTTTCTAGCGAAAGAATGCAGATTTTTACATGTAAGAGAGAAGTGCCAGAAATGGCAAGTCTTTAGAGCGAAGACTGCAAGTTAGAGCTTCTTGTCCAACATCAGTGCCTGACCTCACAAATGCGCTTCTGAAAGAATGTTCAAACATTCCCATAGACACACTCCTAAACCTTGTGGACAGCCTTCCCAGAAGAGTTGAAGCTGTTATAGCTGCAAAGGGTGGGCCAACTCAATATTTTACATTACGGACTAAGACTGGGATGCCATTAAAGTTCATGTGCGTGAAAAGGGATGTGTCACAATACTTTTGGCAGTATGATATATATATATATATATATATATATATATATATATATATATATATATTAGTGAGTGTACAGCTTGTATAACAGTGTATACTTGCTGTCCCCTCAAAATAACTCACACACAGCCATTAATGTCTAAACTGCTGGCAACAAAAGTGAGTACACCTCTAAATGAAAATGTCCAAATTGGGCCCAATTAGCCATTTTTCCTCCCTGGAGTCATGTGACTCATTAGTGTTAAAAGGTCTTAGGTGTGAATGGAGAGCAGGTGTGCTAAATTTGGTGTTATCACTCTCATTGTCTCATACTGGTCACTGGAAGTTCAACATGACACCTCATGGCAAAGAACTCTCTGAGGATCTGAAAAAAAGAATTGTTGCTCTACATAAAGATGGCCTAGGCTTTAAGAAGTTTGCCAAGACCCTGAAACTGAGCTGCAGCACAGTGGCCAAGACCATACAGCGGTTTAACAGGACAGGTTCCACTCAGAACAGGCCTCGCCATGGTTGAGTTGAGAAGTTGAGTGCACGTGCTCAGCGTCATATCCAGAGGTTGTCTTTGGGAAATAGACGTATGAGTGCTGCCAGCATTGCTGCAGAGGTTGAAGGGGTGGGGAGGTCAGCCTGTCAGTGCTCAGACCATACACCACACACTGCATCAAATTGGTCTGCATGGCTGTCGTCCCAGAAGGAAGCCTCTTCTAAAGATGATGAACAAGAAAGCCCGCAAACAGTTTGCTGAAGACAAGCAGACTAAGGACATGGATTACCAGAACCATGTCCTTTGGTCTGATGAGACCAAGACAAACATATTTGGTTCAGATGGTGTCAAGCGTGTGTGGTGGCAACCAGGTGAGGAGTACACAGACAAGTGTGTCTTGCCTACAGTCAAGCATGGTGGTGGGAATGTCATGGTCTGGGGCTGCATGAGTGCTGCCAGCACTGGGGAGCTACAGATCATTGAGGGAACCATGAATGCTAAGATGTACTGTGACATACTGAAGCAGAGCATGATCCTCTCCCTTTTGAGATTGGGCCACAAGGCAGCATTCCAACACGATAACGACCCCAAACACACCTCCAAGCTCACCACTGCCTTGCTAAAGAAGCTGAGGGTAAAGGTGATGTGCTGGCCAAGAATGTCTCCAGACCTAAACCCTATTGAGCATCTGAGGGGCATTCTCAAACAGAAGGTGGAGGAGCACAAGGTCTCTAACATTCACCAGCTCCGTGATAGCTTGGAAGAGGACTCCAGTGGCAACCTGCGAAGCTCTGGTGAACTCCATGCCAAAGAGGATTAAGGCAGTGCTGGAAAATAATGGTGGCCACAAAAAATATTGACACTCTGGGCCCAATTTGGACATTTTCACTTAGGGGTGTACTCACTTTTGTTGCCAACAGTTTAGACAATAATGGCTGTGTGTTGAGTTATTTTGAGGGGGCAAATTTACACTGTTATACAAGCTGTACACTCACTACTTTACATTGTAGCAAAGTGTAATTTCTACATTATTGTCACAAAAATGTGAGGGGTATATTCACTTTCACTTTTGTGAGATACTGTATAATATATATATATATACAGGATAGATAGATAGATAGATAGATAGATAGATAGATAGATAGATAGATAGATAGATAGATAGATAGATAGATAGATAGATACCTTCAAGTGTGTTTGCTGACCTTACCCTATCAGCTTCATGAAGGAGATCAACACTTATCAATACTTAGATTTCAAGCAGGTGGTCAAATCAAAAGTCAAAAACGCCCCCATGTACTAGATCTCGCCTCTTATAAGATATCAAGGTCCTAAAGAAGCTATGAGCGAAACACGTCAAACACGTCAACCTATTATATCACGCCTGCAAAGTATACTGACTGCATTTCACCCTTGCACTTTTTTGGCTGGAATAGTTATATGGCCAAAGGCACAGGATACTGTAAACTCTGTTTTTATCATTTGTTATTTTATAAATGTTTGTAATAAAAATATAACTTTTAATACATAAAGTTAGGTTACCAGTCCCATCTGGTTAGGTTTTTTCTTTTTGCCTGATAGAACTAATTTTATTGTGAGAAATACTGCATATTTATGTGCGTGTGGGTAATGCAATGCACTAAACAGGTATAAAAGGGGCCTAAAAATGTATGTAAGAAAGTAAAATATGTATGAACAGAAATGGACTTTAAAGTGATTGGTGCGATACTTAACTAACTTATACTCCAAGCAGGTTAGGCTCTGATTATTGAACTGGAAAAAGTAATGAATTCATACTAGGAAAAAAAAATAAATTACAAATTATTTGTGTTTGCTCCAGGTACAGCGGCTGATATATTAGTCATGCGTGTGCTGAGCTAGTTTTAAATTGAATATTATTAAATGTAAAGGGTTCTGTAATTGCATTAGCACATGCTCTACCTCCAGACATTTATGTCCATGTGAGCTGTGAAAGAGTAATCTAGTTCTTTTTTAGCGTAGGTTGCTTACATTGCAGCCATTTATATTATAATGGAAATGACAGCATATTATATAGGATAACCATTTATTTCTACATGTTATCCATGTACTCCTCCTCGCCTGTATTGGTATTCTAGGCACAGATGACACGTGTTTTATGGAAAGTATCTTTCAGTAAGAGCGTTTTGCAATTTCTGTGTAACCCAGTGCCAGGACAAGGTCATCCAGTGCCCGGGGCAAAGATAGCAAACTCCCACTAGGTGGTGGGCTCCGAAGAGGTGCATGGAAATAAAGGGCCCTAGGGGGGTTCTGAGGGGGAAAAGGGGGCTGAAAGGGCTCAAAGTTCTCTTTCGACATATGGTTGTACTGGTGCTCTATGGACAGATGATATAAGTTATACAGAAGGTGTCATCTATTTTTAGTAAGAGCCTTTTGCACTTTCCACATAAACTAGTGCAGGGACAAGGTTTTCCAGTGCCCAAGTGAAAGATGGTAAACTGCCACTAGGAAGTGGGCTCAGAGGGGTGCATTGAAAGAAAGGGCCCTAGAGTTCTGAGGGAGAAAAAGGGGCTGACAGGGCTCTAAGGGCTCATTCGGTGTTCTAGGTACACATGACAAAAGTTATGCAGAAAATATCATCTATTTTCAGTAAGAGCCTTGCAATTTCCACATAAACTAGTGCGGGGATAAGGTCACCCGGTGCCCAGGGCAAAGATGCTAAACTGCCACTAGGTGGTGGGCTCCGAGGGGTGCATGGAAATAAAGGGCCCTGGAGGGGGTCTGAGGGAGAAAACAGGGCTGAAAGGGCTCTAAGGGCTCATTCAACATGTGGCTGTACTGGTGTTCTAGGGACAGATGATATAAGTTATACAGAACGTGTCATCTATTTTCAGTGACAGGGGTGCAATGAAATAAAGGGCCCTAGGGGGGTTCTGAGGGAGAGAAGGGGGCTGAAAGGCTCTAACGGCTCATTTGACATGTGGCTGTAGTGGTGCTCTAGGGACAAATGGCATAAGTTATACAGAAAGTGTCATTTATTTTCAGTGAGAGCCATTAGTCATTTCCACGTAAACCAGTGCAGGGACAAGGTCATCCAGTGCCCAGGGCCAAGATGGTAAACCAGGGCATTTTTTCAGTGGGAACGTGGAGGAGTGCAGTTCCGGCACCTCCAGCACTAATTGTATTCAACGACAAGGAGTTCTGGAGGGTTTATTGAGGCTGGTGTCTAGGGGATCTATTGTCGTTGGGGGATCCACTATTGTGGGAAGGGTCTATTGTAGGGATGAGCCGAACAGACAAAAAATTTGTTCGAACATGCGAACACCGTTAAAGTCTATGGGACACGAACGTGAAAAATCAAAAGTGTTCATTTTAAAGGCTTATATGCAAGTTATTGCCATAAAATTGCTCACGGCTGTAATGTATTGCCGGATCATGGCAATATACATCAAATTCATTAAATAAAATGACGTGGGTCCCCCCCCCCGTCCATTACCAGGCCCTTTGGGTCTGATATGGATATTAACTCCACACCAAAATAAAAAAAATGGCATGGGGGTTCCCCCCCAAAATCCATACCAGGCCTTTATCCAAGCATGCAACCTGGCAGGCCGCAGGAAAACGGGGGGCACGAGAGAGCTCTCCCCCCCTGAACTGTACCAGGCCACATGCTCTCAACATGGGGAGGGGGCTTTGGGGTCCCCCTGAAACACCTTGACAAGGGCCTTATCCCCACAACCCTTGCCCAGTGGTTGTGGGGGTTTGCATGTAGAGGCTTATCAGAATCTGGAAACCCCTTTAACAAGGGGGCCCCTGGATCCCAACCCCCCTCCCTATGTGAATAGGTATCGGGTGTACCCCTACCCATTCACCAAAAAAGTGTCAAAAAAGTAAAATGACAGGAGACAGTTTTTGACAATTCCTTTATTAAAAATTAAAAAATAAAAGTGTCCTGCGATGTCCATCCATCTTCAATCACGGCGCTGATGATCCAGAGAAAAAAAATGGAAAAATTCCACCTGCATGGGAGACGTCCCGCCGACTGCTGTCTTTTCACTATGGGTGGGCCACCTGGTGATGTAAATGGGTGGCCCCGCCCCCTCTGATGTCACATGATGTCAGAAGGGGCGGTGTCACCCAGTTACGTCACCAGGTGGCCCCTCCCTTGGCTATATAACAGCTGTCACCGCGAAAAGACAGCAGTCGGCGGGACGCCTCCCATCGAGGTGGAGCCTTTTTTTTTCAAAAAGGTGAACTACCCCCTTCCTGACCAGGCCCATTTTTTGTGATATGGCACTTTAATTCACAATTGCGCAGTCGTGTGACGCTGTACCCAAATTAAATTGATGTCATTTTTTTCCCACAAATAGGGCTTTCTTTTGGTTGTATTTGATCACCTCTGCGGTTTTTATTTTTTGCACTATAAACAGAAGAAGGCCGACAATTTTGAAAAAAAACAAAAAAAAAACAATATTTTTTACTTTCTGCTATAAAACATCCAAAAAAAAAAAATCTAATTTCTTCATCAGTTTAGGCCAACATGTATTCTGCTACATGTTTTCCCAAAATCCCATTAAGCGTATATTGATTGATTTGCCCAAAAGTTATAGCGTTTACAAACTATGGGATAGATTTTTGTAATTTGTATTTTTGGCGGCGATCAGCGAATTTTAGCATGACTGTGACATTGTGGCGGACAAATCTGACACTAAGTGACACTTTTTGGGGACCAGTGACACCAATACAGTGATCAGTGCTAAAAAAAATGCACTGTAACAATGACACTGGCAGGAAAGGGGTTAACATCAGGGGCAATCAATAGGTTAAATGTGTCTCTAGGGGGTGCTTGCTAACTGTGTGGGGGATGTGCTTCAACTGTGGGAAGACAGAGATCCGTGTTCCTGCTTAGCAGAAGCATAAGATCTCTGTCTCCCCTACTAACAGAATGGCAATCTGCCTTGTTTACATAGGCAGACCGCCGTTTTGCCTCTCTCATGAACGATCAGCGGGTCCTTGCAGACATTGGGTGATTGGCTCCCGCTGTGTCCAATCACAGTGGGAGCGGGTCGCCGGCGGAGGAGTGAAATCACGTACCTCTAGAGGATTTCGTACAGGGGAGTCACTGCCGCCCCGTAGTTTGTACGCGGGGCGTTTGGCAAGTGGTTGTTGCAATATCAGATTTGACCACAAGATGGAGCCGGTGGTAAATGTACTGTTTTTGCAGAATCTAGAAACTGTTCACCCTTAACAAAAGTTCCCATCGTTCTTCAGTGTAAGGAAGAGAAACAAGTGCATCCTGGGAACTCAGACTCTATCTTAGAGACTGAAAGAAGGAACTAGCTATCAGAGCACATGTTGGACTAAAATTTGCATCCACATGCATCCTCTAAACACAGCATCGCTAGTGAGAATTACTTATCGCCATCTACAGCCTAGCTTAATAATTGTATTTATGAATACTTCATATACTGATTATACGTATCTGCATTTGTTTTTTTCTCAATAGTTTCAGCCACCCTGTTTTGTCAAAATGACACTCTTTCTGGCTTATTGCAGAATAGGAGGGGTTAGCTGCATGTCAAACTACACACAGTGAAACATGCAGCAGGGACAGAATAATTTGACAGGCAGTGAGAAGTAGATATGCCCCCCTGGAAATGCCAACCCAAGCATTGCACTCTGTTACAGGGTGGTTGTGGTGCGGCCCCATTCACTTGAATGGGTCACATTTGGCAGTGGTAGCACCATTAAATGTGACATGCCATTTCATTTTTGCCATGGCAGGTGTACAGCCCTAAGCCCAAACAAAACTCTGAAAGGAAGAGATCCCTGGTGCCGCACATCCACGGAGTGCTATGGTGATAATAAGAGGGACAACCTCAGCCTGGGCTCCTGCCAGGCCAAGCCCCCAACACGTTTCACTCTGCCCCCCCCCCCAGCTTAGTCATGGGGACAAAACTCACCTCAGATCTGGTATTTTGTGTGCAAACAATAGTGCTGCAGCTAAGGCTCTCATATACCCTGCAAATATACTGTATATGAAAGCCAGCGCTTGTCCAAGGGCTGAACAGTCTTCTTAGTTATCCACAGATAAAACAGGATTGACGCGTTTCAAACAATAATGCTTACTCATAGCCATTATTTTATGCATTATTTGTCATTTTGACAAAGTTAAAACCAATAAAATATAATGAAATGAAAGGCCCACTTTAAAACTTGTACAAACAATATCAAGAAAAAAAATATTTGAAAAAAGCTATTTTCAAAGAAATCAGTATTTCGTTGCATATCATCTTCTGCTTAATAAATTGCATGGAATTCCAGATGTTCCCTGGACTTCAAAACAGATGGGGCTGTTACATTCTAGATCAGTTTTATATACTGTATAATTTAATTCACCGGTTAGGAAAAGAAGAAAATCCAAAGGCATCGGTACCCCGGAGCTGATCCCCCTATGTGCAACTTAATCAGTAGAGAATACTACATGATTATACATACAACTCCAGCTATGCAGGTTCACACAGCTTGATTAGTAAAGTACAAACCCCAATCAGCAAAGCATGCAGCTTGGATGGCGAGCGCCGAGCTGATGGAATACAAATACACTGCTGGAGCATGACATCTTGTGAATGTGTTTTCATTATAAATTGCCATCGGTACATCTGCGCCGTGCATTAATAAATGCTTTTGGAACAATTGCAGTGGAATATACTTTAACTTAAAGCTGATCTCTGGTCTCACTACTGCCCTAAATACCAGGAGATAATACCTATACTGGCGATCAAATATATTTTTACTGAAGGAGGGTGTGTTACCCCATGCACCAAGGCCACTGGTTTTAAAAACTTAGCTTTTATTCAACTTATATTAAATGTATTGCCTGTGTGTATGTGCTTACTTCAAGGGAGGATTTGTGTTTATTGGTTTGCAAATGGGCATAAGCAATGATTTTTGTAGATACAGTCAACAAAAGTAAAGAAAAAGAAGAAAAAAAAATCCTTTCTTTACTGAATATGCATGACGTGAACAGCTCCCAGTCTCAGTATCTAGGGGTTCTGGCAGGTGTGCCTGTCCGCTGAAGGTACTGAGCCTGTCTGATCCTAAATCAAACCAGGCTGTCCACTAGGAACTCATTCTTGGTCTTGACTAGTATCTACTGTGGATTCTGTGATCAGAACCGCTGAATTTGGGCACACCCTTTAATATCCGCCTCAAGACTAAAGGGTTCCTCACAGTCTAGGCTTATACTGTCAATGTGAACAATGTCAATGCTAACACTGAAACAAAGTCCAATTGAATAAATAAACAAAAGTGTAGCCCTGAATATACCAAAATGGAACACCATATGTATAGTGGTCCAAAGGTATATGGATAAGAACAAATGATGCATATAGGTGCTGAAACACAATTATGAATAATATAATATTCAAAAACCTCTTAAAGGTGAAGAAAAAAATATTGATGTGTTGTGTTGTGACAATAACATAAAAAAGTCCAAACAATGAACAAAGAAGTGTTATTAAACTTCATAAAGCATATGTCCAAACAAATGACTGATGAAAACTCCTCAGTGACAAGTGATGTAACAGTGCAGACAAGGAACTGGCTCTGTGGCACTTTCAAAACGGGATGGACATTCCTCTAATGGAAAGTTGTAAATAAATACTTCTTACCAGACAAGGTGGACCCACCTGTCGTACGACAGTGGGTCAATCAAGCTTGTATCGGCTGAAGGCCAGATAGTGGTACCAACTCGGATGCGAATGGAGCATGTGGAGGGATCACTCTAAATGCAGACGTTCAATCAATCCACGGGAGTGGATCCAGGCATGGCACAACCAAATATCCAGAGCTCAGACAGGTCTTCAAAGTAGATGGAGATTGGACCTCAATGGGGGGTCCGTGCCGAAAGCCAGTGACAAATGGAACGTTATCACATTTGAACCATAATACAAAATAAGAAAAAAGGTTCCATATAATGTAGGTTATTAAAAGGAGAAGATTTGTAATCTTAATAAAAATATACAAACATCAATTCCAGATGGCTGCAAAAAAAGGGTCACAAAAAAGTAGTGGTAAAAGCAATGTGGGAAGCACGTGAAGAAAGCCCAACGCGTTTCAAACTAAAGGCCTTCAACTGGTTATGCCCCATATACCTTTGGCCCACTATACATATGGTGTTCCATTTTGGTATATTCAGCGCTACACTTTTGTTTATTTATACTGTCAATGACTGACTAGTCTGACTTTTCGCTGAAGGTACTGAGTCTGTCTGACCTTGAACCAACCCAAGCTCTCCACTAGGAATTCATAATGGTCTTGACTAGTATTTACTGTAGCTCCTGTGATTAGAATTCCTCCTGAGTATAAATTCGGACATAACCTGTCATAACAGCCCTAATATCAAAGGGTTCCTCAC
Organism: Aquarana catesbeiana; assembly: GCF_042186555.1. Taxonomy (NCBI): domain Eukaryota; kingdom Metazoa; phylum Chordata; class Amphibia; order Anura; family Ranidae; genus Aquarana; species Aquarana catesbeiana. Next base: position 51,376,234 of record NC_133324.1, on the reverse strand, counting down.
AGTCTAAGCTAATACTGTCAATAACCATCATAACTCTAGGTCCTGCTGGACCAAAAGTAATAATACACTACCTCCAAAACTAGGGTCAGCTCCTCCAGTTTAAAAAGCCACTTCTGACAATCAGCTTTGCCTCAAATACACTATATTGTCAAAAGTATTAGGACGTCTGCCTTTACACGCACATGAACTTTAATGACATCCCAGTCTTACTTAGGTTTCAATACTGAGTTGGCCCACCCTTTGCAGCTATAACTGCTTCAACTCTTCTGGGAAGGCTGTCCACAAGGTTTAGGAGTGTGTCTATGGGAATATTTGACCATTCTTCCAAAAGCACATTTGTGAGGTCAAGCACTGATGTTGGATGAGAAGGCCTGGCTCCCAGTCTCCGCTCTAATTCATCCCAAAGGTGTTCTATGAGGTTGAGGTCATGACTCTGTGCAGGGCAGTAAAGTTCCTTCACCCCAAACTTGCTCATCCATGTCTTTATGGACCTTGCTTTGTGCACTGGTTCAAATCATATCAATGGAGAGGGGGTTATGGTGTGTGGTTGTTTTTCAAGGGTTGGGCTTGGCCCCTTAGTTCCAGTGAAGGGAACTCTTAGGGCGTCAGCATACCAAGACATTTTTGATAATTGCATGCTCCCGATACGTCAAAAGTGTCCGCTTTTTCCATCGCAATGTCGCAGTCTCACTAAAAATTGCTGATCACCGCCATTACTGGTAAAAAAAAATAAAAATAAAAAGGCCATAAATATATCCCCTATTTTGTAGACGCTATAACTTGTGTGCAAACCAATCAATATACGCTTATTGCGATTTTTTTTACCAAAAATTTGTAGAAGAATACATTTTGGCCTAAACTGATGAAATTTTTTTTTTGGGATATTTATTATAGCAAAAAGTAAAAAATATTGTTTTTTTCAAAATTGTCGGTCTTTTTTTGTTTATAGCGCAAAAAATAAAAAACGCAGAGGTGATCAAATACCACCAAAAGAAAGCTCTATTTGTGGGAAAAAAAGGACATCAATTTTGTGTCGGTACAGCGTCGCATTGGCCACACAATTGTCTGTTAAAGCGACGCCGTGCCCTATCGCAAAACTTGCCTGGTCATTAAGGGGGAAATACTTCCGGTCCTTAAGTGGTTAATGTAGAAATTTCATATTCACCAAAATCTCCCAGTGTTTAGACTAAATATAGCCTTCTTCAGAGGCAATAAGGTTGGAGCATTCCTAGATAGGAAGAAAAAGCATAACGGCAAATATATAAACTGAATTCCAGACAATAACAGTACCCATGCACTATTCATATCAACAAGTGAAACTCACATAAAGAGATAAACCAGATATAAAAACCAACAGAAGCATTTGTAGCATGTCCTACTAGGGTCTCGGCGTGGAGGTGGACTCAAGAACCCACAGGGGATCACTGGTGATCAGATGGAGGCAACCAAAGCGAATCCCACCATGTCTGGCTATGTCTAAGGGCAAATGTTGTATGTCACTAGCAGGGGCATTGCTAGGTCTACAAAAGATCTGGGGCAAGAGCCCATAGAAGCAAAGTAAAGAAAGCCATACGCTTGGGAGGGCATACACATGTATATAATATACGTGTGTGTGTGTATATATGTTAGAAGGCTGGCCGCAGGCTAGCCTGAATTTGTAGGAGGAGTCTGAGGGCTATATATTACTCCTCCTCCTCTATCAGATCCTTTGTCGGCGCATTTCTGGGTTAGCCGACACATAATTTCTGGGTTGGCATTTCACGTCACTTTCGGTTTTGCCCAGCAGAGTAGCAGCGTTGTCGGCTGCAGGGGTCTTGTCAGTTCCTTCTCCCAGTGCTTGCGGCTCTGGTAAGTGCAGACGGGGGGCATCAATGGAGGGCCCGCTTCGGATGCCTCCCATCCCGCTCACAGGGGGGTGTCAGCCCGTTGTCAGGGGGATGTCTCTAACCACCGCACCTCACCCCTACCTGCATCTGCACACTGGCTCCCCTATAACCATGCCTGCATACTCCTCCGCTGTCACCACACCTGACCTCCTTCAACCCCACCACCACTAATCCCCAGCTCTGACCACCAGACCTGGCAGCTGAGGTTACACGCAAATCTTAACTTTTCTTTTAAAATTGAGCTTGACAATTTATGTGAGAGGTGGCCTCAGTCATCAATAGGGAACCTCTAGAGCTGGGGACAAGGAGAATTGGGGATATGCCTTTACATTCAGCTTGTTAATAAAGCCATTTGCTCTTTTGGAAATTCATTGCCTGTTTTTTTTTTTTTTTTTGTTACTTTCCACACCACTTTCCTATAGATATATCATAGATTGAGTACAACGTCCCTGTGCTGGGATATCCACCGACGCATTATCTGAAGTGAAGTGTCTCAGATGCACAGTACAAATGTAGGTCAAAGACGATTGACAGCAGAAAAAGACCAAGTGATCCATCAAAACACAAACATGCTAAAAAAAGGGGGCATTATGTCACGTTAAGATGAGCAAACCCACCAAAGTGGGATTAACCTCATGCCGGCCAGCCGCCGCAGTTTTACTGTGGCAACATGGCTCTGCTATGCGAATCGCCGTCATGTTACGTCGGTAACATGAACGGCCACTAGGGGGCGCGTGCGCGCCCCCCAGTCGCCCACGGAGTCGAAGCGAGTGCCCTGTTCCTGCGATCGCTCGGAGCACACGGAGAACCGGGATCTGTGTGTGTAAACACAGTTTCTGGTTCTCTGAGGGGAGAACAGACAGATCGTCTGTTCATACAGACTATGAACAGCAATCTGTCATCTCCCCTGCACAGTCCCATCCCCCTTCAGTTAGAACACACACTAGAACACACTTAACCCCTTCACTGCCCCCTAGTGGTTAACCCCATCACTGCCAGTGACATTTTTACAGTAATCAATGCAATTTTATAGCATTGATTGCTGTACAAATGCCAATGGTCCCAAAAATGTGTCAAAATTGTCTGACGTGTCCGTCATAATGTTGCAGTCTGATAAAAATCGCAGATTGCCGCCATTACTAGTAAAAAAAAATTTAATAATAAAAAAGCCATAAAACTATCCCCTATTTTGTAGACACTATAACTTTTGCGCAAACCAATCAATATACGCTTATTGTGATTTGTTTTTACTAAAAATGTGTAGAAGAATACATATCAGTCTAATCTGAGGAAAAAAAAAGTTTTTTTATATATTTTTGGGGGATATTTATTATAGTAAAAAGTAAAAAATATTGAATTTTTTTCAAAATTGTCGCTCTTTTTTTGTTTATAGCGCAAAAAATAAAAACCGCAGAGGCGATCAAATACCACCAAAAGAAAGCTTTATTTGTGGGAAAAAAAGGACATCAATTTTGTTAGGGTGCAGTGTCGCACGACCGCGCAATTGTCAGGTAAAGCGACGCAGTGCCCGATCACAAAAAGTGCTCTGGTCAGAAAGGGGGTAAAATCTTTTGGGGCTGAAGTGGTTAAAAAAGAAGAAAAAAAAAGATTCAGGCACTTTTGGTGTAGAGGCCAGTCCATTCAAGTGAATGGTGCCGCTCTGAAACCACACAATAAAAGTGTGAAAAACACGACATGGGAGTGTTGCTAGATGTGAATGAAGCCTTATACACTCACTGACCACTTTGTAATGCCGCGTACACATGGGCAGACTTTTCGACGGACTAGGTCCGACAGTCTTTCCGACAAGCTTTGCAGTGTAGGTCCGCCGGATTTTCAAATGAACGGACTTGCCTACACACGATCACACCAAAGTCCGACAGATTCGTACGTGATGATGCATGACTGGACTAAAATAATGAAGTTCATAGCCAGTAGTCAATAGCTGCCCTAGCGTCAGTTTTAGTCCGTCGGACTAGCATACAGACGAGTGGACTTTTTGACCGGACTCGAGTCCGTCGGACAGATTTGAAACATGTTTTATTTCTAGGTCCGTCGTACTTTTGGGGAAAAAAAAGTCAGCTGAAACCCACACACGATTGACTTGTCCGCCGGACTAATCCCGTCGCACCTAGTCTGCCGTAAAGTCTGGTCGTGTGTACGCGGCATTAGGTGCACCTGTTTGGTTGCTTGGTGACACAGATTGCTGGTCGGCTGGTTGCGTGGCAGAGTCATGGAGCATTTGGGCATCTGGACGGGGTGAAGATGGCTTGCTGGGGTTCAGGCCAGGCATCGGGGTGGGCAAGAAAGGGGATTTGGGTGACTCATGTGACTAGAGCATGTGAGTTTTATTTATGGTGTTAAGCAGTGCTCTGAGTATACTACTGTATGACAGAGATTAATACCAGATCTGTTCAGTTCTCTTGCTGGATTTCTACAATCTGTCAGCATCAGTCACTGTTTGCAGCATTTCTATTGTAGCTTTCGAGGGTAGCATTCCTGTTGCAGCTTTTCAATTGTAGCATTTCTGACATGGCATTTCATTCATAGCATTTCCTGTTGCAGCATTTCTGTCGTAGCATTTCCTGTCGTAGCATTTCGTTCGTAGCAGTTCTGTCATAGCATGTTCCTGTCATAGCATTTTACTGTCGTAGAGTTTCTGTCGTAGCATTTTCCTGTCGTAGCTTTTCTGTCGTAGCCTTTTCCTGTCGTAGCAGTTCTGTCATAGCATTTTCCTGTCATAGCATTTTTCTGTCATAGAATTTCTGTCGTAGCATTTTCCTGTCATAGCATTTTCCTGTCGTAGCATTTTCCTGTCGTAGAATTTCTGTCGTAGCATTTTCCTTTCGTAGCCTTTTCCTGTGGTAGCATTCTTGTCATAGCATTTAGTTCGTAGCAGTTCTGTCGTAGACTTTGTGTCTCTTTTTGCCCTCTTTTAGGCATACTGACCAGCTAGGCCAAGGCACACCTCAGGTCTTGGTAGTTAGGATTATCACATTTCCAAGTGAAGACTCTGACTACAAATATATATATATATATTATGTAACCTGGGGGACAGGTAGCAGATACAAAAACTTCCTGGGACAAGCGGGCTTTCAGGCACAGATACCAGAACAAGTGAAGTAGTGACAAACAGTGAAGTGTTTAATGGTGATATTTACAAGTCTATAGAGGTGCTGTACAGTATTTAAAACAAAACAAACAGAACAAAATAGCCAAACAAAAACCTAGCCATGTCTCGGCTCTAACTATACGCTATGCAGGCCCTAACTACCAGGCTGAGCAAGCCTACCGCTTGTCAGATTCCACATAAACTGCTTAACAGCTTTTTACCAACCTTTTGCTCTCACAGACCAGCGTTGTCTGTGTTTCCCAGGCAGAGAGCAAAGGCTGTCTGCTCAGGTGAACTTAAATTAGCCTGGGGAAGAGGATCAAGACCCGAACTGGATCAAGGATCAGAGATTCCTGAATGTGTACGAGAGCAGCCCGGGAGACATATAAACCCTGAACAGGACTTTTCCTGGCTCTCTCTGGGACACTCTTCTACAATATATATATCTATATATAGATATATATATAGATATATCTATATATATCTATATATATATATATATAGATATATATAGGTATATATATATCTATATATATATCATATGTTATCATTACATCCGGGTCCCCAGAGAGCCCCTCTCATTACATTAGGGTCCCCAGAGAGCCCCCTCTTACATCAGGGTCCCCAAAGAGCCCCCTCTTACATCGGGTTCCCCTGAGAGAGGATGGGCAGTGAGAGATGATTCAAACTCTCTGCTGCCCGCAGCTGCATAGTGACAGTGGAACAGCTGTGATGCAGGGCGGGCGGTGAGAGATGATGTCATCTCTCTGCTCTATCGCCCGCCGTTTGGCCGGCTCTCCTGTGCTGCCCATCCGCTCTCCATTCTCCCGTGCTGCCCATTCTGCCCACTGGCTTTCTTGTGCTGCCCGCCCACCATTTGGCCGGCTCTCCCATGCTGCCCATCCGCTCTCCCATGCTGCCCATTCTGCCAGCTGGCTCTCCCGTGCTGCCTGCCCGCCATTTGTCTGGCTCTCCCATGCAGCCCATCTGCTCTCTGCTCTCCCGTGCAGCCATCTGCTCTCTGCTCTCCTGTGCTGCCCGTTCTGCCTGCCAGCTCTCCCTTCCTGCCTGCTGGCTCTGACATGTGGCCCAGCTGCAGAGAGATTGGGGACCCCTGCATAGACTCAGATCTATGGGCCCCAGATTCAGAGCTATAACCCCAGTAGCCACCCCCTAGTGACGCCACTGGTCACTAGTATACCATACGTTAAATATACTTGTAGTAAATCAGTGAGATTCTAATGTAGAACATACCCAATCAATGATACTTAGGTATATAAAAGAGAATGATGAAATAAAGTAAAAGCATGTAATATAAATAACTAGAAACAGATGTATAAAAAGAATATCGCTAGATGAAACAAGGTATGAGTGTGTAAAACATACCTGATTTAAAGTAGATATAAAAGTAGATTGGGTCATTTTTAGGAGCCAAATTGCCCCATAGGGACCTGTAGAGAAATAGAGGTGGAAAACAATTGTATGCTTATGTGTAATCCACCATTAAAGTGTTCAAAGGGTTGTTAGAAAACCACACTCATATTTTTGAATTGCCACCAGTAGAGAAATAAAGATGTTTTTGCAGTGTGCAGTGAAATCAGAGTAAGCATTTTCAGTACAGGAAAGGAACCTGTACAACTGTGCAAAACTGAAGGCAGGGCTGGAGTGCAGCTTTAATAATGTAACTATGTAGATAAATATAAATATTTCAGTACAAACTTTGACAGATGCCTCGAAAGAGTATTACGCTTGGTTTTATTATTCAATGTAAATTCATATCGCATTAGAGATTAGGCTGCATGGCTAAATCAAACAGTTCTGCATTTATGTTCCACTGATATAATCAAAGATTCCCTCCCCCTTTCACACATTATGCGATAATTACATCAAAACTGCCATTATATTTACTTAATGTTTTAACCTTCTTTGCCCAGTCGTCTACCTTACCGACACGTAAAAAAAAAAATGCTTTGCCATTTTCCTATCTCCCAGTTCTTTATCCACCTCCTCTTTGAATTCCTAAATCTTTTCTAATATTTTTCTCCCTGAAGGAATAGTGGGGGGAATGTGGTATTGATAAAACATATTTGATATTCATGTCCCTTGAATAAGTTGAACAGAAAACAAGACATGTGTTAGTTTAAGATAACACATGCCTTCCAGACAGTATAACTCTTTTAACAAAGAGTGCCCTCCATGTCATACAAAAATGTAATTTATCTCACGCAGTCAATGTACCTGTGCATCTTTTTCTTGATTTAGAAGTCAGAAGTTTAAATAAAACACTTTGCTCTTGTAGTGCTATTTGTACTGATCTTCAATAATTAGGACTAAATATAGATTGAGCTCCCAAATGGCTTTATTATCAATGCCCTAGTTGAAATTACTTGGCAGTAAAGTTCCACAAACATTACATCTTAGATGTGGATCTTTGCTCAAAATGCACAGAAATGGTGGGTTCCAGTCCTTGTGGTGGCAAAGCAAGGGGGTCTGAATGCCCAGCCATGCAAATATGCCTCCATGGAGCTCCAAGATTCTGTGATCCCAGCACACTGACTGGCAAGTCAGTGATGGAGACCACCAGTGATGGAGCTTGTCCCGCTTGCTCCTAATCACATGACTGTTGTGGCTGCCTAACACAGTGATCGCGTAATCCACCTCCCGCTGTTAACATCGACTTAAAGGGAGGCAGCAGCAATATATTGCATATGCAATATGGGAAGGAAGGTGAAGTCTGGATCAGGTTATCCCCAAAGTACAGTGGATCTCAAATAACAGACTAGACTATAATCTCTTCTAGATCTTTCTCTAATGCCGCGTACATACGGTCAGACTTTTCGGCTACAAAAGTCCGACAGCCCGTCCGACAGACTTTCGACTGACTTTTGGCGGACTTGCGGCAGACTTTCTAATGAATGGACTTGCCTACATACGATCACACAAAAGTCCGACGGATTCATATGTGATGACGTACACCGGACTAAAATAAGGAAGTTGATAGCCAGTAGCCAATAGCTGCCCTAGCGTGGGTTTTTGTCCATCGGACTAGCATACAGACAAGCGGATTTCTGGGTCCAGCGGAGTTACGAGGTAAAGATTTGAAGCATGTTTCAAATCTAAAGTCCGTCAGATTTGCGGCTGAAAAAGTCCGCTGAAAGTCCGGGGAAGCCCACACACGATCGGATTGTCAGCCAGCTTTGGTCGGTCGGCGTCCGTGTGTACGCGGCATAAGGTCTGATGTGGTTACTTTCAAAAATCACAGACTCTGCTGGCTGGATCCCTTCAGAGCTCTGACTCCCTGCAATTGAGTTTCTAGTGGTATCTTAAAATAGACCTATATGCAATTTATTTATTTATTTTTTGTCATTTTGGATAGAGCAAGGGAGGATTATAACACCGGTCAAATTTATTTTTGCCATCTGTGTCCTATTATGGGGACTTCCCTTCACTTCCTGTCCCATAGACAAACAGGTAGTGAGAGGAAATCCCTGCAAATTAAGGGAATTCCTTGGGGGTGAACTGGTGTCTACATTGGTAGATTTCCCCTCTATTACTTTTCTGGGGACAACTCAAAATTTGGGGTTTTTCTTTTACTTTCACTTTCAATGATAATGGTAAACAGGACAAGGCAGACAAACATAGGAAGGTTCCTGTGTATAGCTTCCCACTCAACTAGTCACGCACCACATCTCCATATGTAGGGACAGTAGCAGCTTGTTTCTTCTAGGCACTATGCTCTTTCAGTCAACAGCCAACACCTTCATGAGTTATGCGTAAGTTCCAGAGTGTGCTATATACAGAGTTAAAAGTTCAGGAATGCTCTACGTACAGAGTGCAGGGTCCAGGAGTGTCCTACGCATGGAGTGCAGGGTTCAGGAGTACTCTACACATGAAGTGCAGGGTTCGGGAGTGCAGCGTTTGGGAGTGCACTATGTACAGAGTGCAGGGTTCAGGAGTGCTCTATGCACAGAATACAGGGTTCTGGAGTGCTCCAGTCACCTGAGTGCAGGGTTCAGGAGTGTGCTATGCTCAGAGTGCAGGATTTAATAAATTGGGTATTCAAAGTGAACATAGACTAACCCTATTTATTAACTGGTCAGCAACTTCTATTTCTTTAGCAAATCAACCTCATTTTTTTGCTCTATACTTACACCACGGGTACGGTATGTATAGAATATATAAGCAGCAATGGGGGCACAGACAGCAATAAAAACTGATAGGTGTTCTACTTTATCTCTACTCTGTCCAAAACTAAAAAAAAAGTTTTGTCTTTAGTTATACTTTAGAGCGCAGGGTTCAGGATTGTCCTACGCATGAAGCACAGGGATCAAGAGTACTCTACACAAGAAGTGCAGGGTTCAGGAGAGCACTAAGTACAGATTGCAGCATTCGGGAGTGCGCTATGTGCAAAGTGCAGGGTTTAGGAGTGTGCTACGTACAGAGTGTAGGGTTCATGACTGTGCTATGTACAGAGTTCAGGGTTCTGGAATACTCTAAGTACAGAGAGAAGGGTTCAGGAGTGCACTACGCATGAAGTGTAGGGTTCAGGAGTGTACTAAGCACAGAGTACAGCATTTAGGAGTGTGATATGTACAGAGAGCAGGGTTCAGGAGTGCGCTATGTATAGAGTGCAGGGTTCAGGAGTGCGCTATGTATAGAGTGCAGGGTTCAGGAGTGCAGCGTTCAGGAGTGTTTTATGTACAGAGTGCAAGATTCAGGTGTGCTTTATGTACAGAGTGCAGAGTTCAGGAGTACTCTATGCACAGAACACAGGGTTTCGGAGTGCTCCAGTGACAGAGTGCAGGGTTCAGGAGTGTGCTACGTTCAGAGTGCAGGGTTCAGTAGATTGGGTATTCAAAGTGAACATAGGCTCACCCTATTTCCTAACTGGTCAGCAACTTCTATTCCTTTAGTAAATCAACCTCATTGTTTTTACCTCCGCTCTACAGTATATTTACGCCAAGAGTACTGTATGTTGAGAATATATTAGCAGTATATAGGAGTGAGGATATAATAGAGCACAGGTGAGAGTTAAATGGAAACGTATTTACCGCCCCCATGTCCACAACAGGCACCGTTTTGCTAGTCATGTACAAAAAAAACTCCAACATGGATCTGTTCATTAGCATGGCTCTTACTGTGTAATGTTGATTAGGTTAATTTGGCTTCCCCTGAGCTCTGCATCTTGAGGTCATGTGACTTCAAGGGAGCAGGGGGTGCTGCGTGCAGGATAGCCTTTTCTTTATGTGATTGCACAATACTACTAACAATGTGCAAATGGCTTTATTATCAATGCCCTAGTTGAAATTACTTGGCAGGTATTAGGGCAGCACAGGTATTGGGGTGTCACATTTTTTAAATTTGGGATACTAGGCTGTGCCTTAGACATCAAGACTATCTTCCTACCATCTATCTTTTTTTGCCTGTTTTAGGGACTTTATTGTCCAATGTTTTCAAAATGAACAACTGTTTTGTTTGGTCATTTCCAACATTTGTGACCCGCTGATTTCCTGACAAATTAGTTGGTCAATTAGAATCTAATTTGGACACATTTAATGGTGATTTCCATGCTACAAGGAAAGAAAATGTGTTTTTAATTAAGAAAGCTTAATGATTCATTTTGTTGTTGAGCTGTATGCCATTAGTATGTGTTGTGTTTACTCTAATAATTTATTTTAATTGCAAAATTGAAATCTTATATTTAATTGATTCTTTTTTTGTTTTTAACATATGCGTGCAAGGTTGAAGTAATTAATCATTGTAACGCTGTATCAAAGCCAAGGTTTTCAATTAACTTTGGCAGGTATGCTTTTACAGATTTCTCTTTAAACATTTCAATTATGATGTTTTATAAAATAATAGGATTGTATAATGAGTGATGTACTATATTTGGTAATATATTTTCACAATGGTGTTTATACAGTATAATAGAGAGTGGGAGAAAGAAAATATAAATTAGATAAGTCCGTAAATAAATAGATACTGTACATCTTGATATAGATATTTTTAAGAGAACCAGCTCTTATTGGACTTCACTAAACTTCAAATATTCACTTCATTATTTGTAGAATTGGGTAGATTTAATTAGGAAAGAGTTAAATATCCTTCTTCAATTTTAGCCTCTCAAAGGAATATTGTGGAACTGAGAAGCCCCCTCTTGCCCTATCAAATGCTTAATGATAAGCTGATAACAGTCCCCCAACTTCTGAATGTGCATAACCATATCAGCTATGGAAGCTCATAGTTATTGACATTCCTCTCAACTAGGGATGAGCTTGGGTTTAGTCAGAACCCATGGATAGCTGAACCCAGATGGACGTTGTCAGTGTTGGCCCAGTCAGCTGCAGCCAGGTCATTCCCCACCATCCAGTAGGATGTATCTTGTCGTTTTGAAGTTCTAATGAATTTTATGGAAGAAAGCTATATTTTCTCTGAAGATTGGAGTGCAGTCATCTCTGCATTTTGCTTGTTGTATCCAGACCGCGGGCTGGACTTGCACCTGCACTTCAGACAGGGGATTATATCACCTGGAGCGGATTTGTTCTCTCCACTGTTGCCACCATCCAGTAGGACGTACACAAAGGGATGGAGATGTTTGTGACACTATTAACCTAATATGGTCGCATTGCCATATTAGGTTAATGTCATTGACCTACTATGGTAATGTGGCCACATTAGGTCAATGATGTCACAAGTAGGAATAAGCTCAACTGTTGTGGGTTTGGTTCAAGCATTGTTAGGAGAATTTTGAATACTGAATCCAAACCCCAATTAAATCAATGGGAGTCAAATTTGTCGTATGAAATATGCCCATTTTCGGGGCTAATAGGCAAGTAGGTGGGGAAGGGGGAGGGAAGCACTGCCCTGAGGGAACATGTACTAGTGCAAAAACATTTTTTTTTAAATTCCATTTGGCCAAGAGTAGTGATTTTTAAATGTTTAAAGTTAAACATTTTTTTTTTTTAAATGTGTGGGGTCCCCCTCAAAATACATACCAGGCTCTTTGGTCTGGTGTTAATTTTAAGGGAAACCATGCCAAAAAAATAAAAATAAAATGGCACGAGGTCTCCCCAAAATACCAGACCCTTGTCCGAGAATGCAGCTCAGCCTGGAAAGGTGTGTGTGTTTGTGGGGGGGGGGGGGGGGTAGCTGCACTACAAATCACACTATACTAGTGTGTGAACCTAGCCTAAATCTCACTTTTGCTGTTGCTCATCATCCAGCTAGAATGAAAAATAAATTGTGTAGCGTTCCATGCAAAATACATACCAGACCCTTTGAGCCTGTTATGGATTTTAAAAGGGTACCTCAAGCAAACAAAAAAATGAAAACAAATGGGTGCGTTCTCCCTTAAGGTCCATACCAGACCCTTAATTTCAGCATGTTGCCTGGGGGCTGGATGGGCAAAAGTTTGTCCGAATGCCTGAACAGCCAAAGTCCAGTCCCAACCTAGGTTTAGACTGAACCATTGGGTCATCCCTAGTCACAAGCATCTCTGCCCCTTTGTTCAAATACAGCTGCAGGGAATGGATTAGACCAACATTGGCAGCTTCTTTCTGGGTTTGACATAAACATGGGTTCAGACCTAATATTTTTTTTTAATCAGATTTTATTTTTTAAAGTTTTTATAACAGATAAAAAAATAAAGAGAGAAAAATATCACATAAATTTACACAGAAAATAAGAAAAAGATAATAAAAAAAAAGGGGGGGGTTCTTCCTTTCTTTCCTTTTTTTGTCTTTTTTCAATTAAGCATCAACAACAGTAATTTTTAGTTCATTTATTGTCCATCCCTTCAAAAAGGGAGGGAAGAGAAAGAAACAACCAGGAGAAAAAAGAAAACACCAATCTCAACCCACATTGAATTTTAGAGTTCAATATCCCAGAGGAACCGCTACATTAATGTTGTTGTTGTTAATAGTATATTTAATAGTGGTTGTAAACTCTAAAAAACAATTAAAAAAAAAAAACCTGCAAGACAAAGGCATAATGAGCTAGTATGCATAGCATACTAGCTCATTATGAATTACTTACCTGAGATCGAAGCCCCTGCAGCAGTCCTCGTTCACCGTTCCGGTGGCCGACATCTCTCCCGGGGATTACTTCCGGGTATCGCAGCTCCAGCACTGTGATTGGCCAGAGCCGCGATGACATCACCTGTGCGCAGGAGCCACCGGTAACGTGTCGTTGCTTCAGTTTGCTTAACTGCGCATGTGCCGATGAAAATACTGGGATATCTCCTAAACTGTGTAGGTTTAGGAAATATCCAGTGTAGCTACAGGTAAGCCTAATTATAGGCTTGCCTGTAGTAAAAAGTGGTTGTAAAGGATTTAGATTTAGTGGTTGTAAAGGATTTACAACCACTTTAAGGGAAAGAAAGCCAACCTTTCCTGAAAATAAGAGAGCAGTGATGCAAAAAAAAATCTTACATATTCAGAATTTTCTTTCCTTTTTTTTTTTTTTGTTTACAAACATTTTTATTAGGTACAAAAAAGTGGTACAAAACAAGATATTATATATTAAGAAAAATGCAATATATAAGCTTCCATAGTAAGGACAATTAAAACTATGTATACCGAAAATGATAGCAGTACATTGCAATTATTGACTAATATACAATCCATGGTGACCTTGAAAAGATAAACAACTGTTGTACATAAATGACCTTTAATGAAGAGTATTAGTTATTCGGGGTCTAGAAATTGTTTGTGTAAACCAGGGGTCTTGTTTCTTATCATACAAATGATTTGAATTATGTAAAGTATAAAATATTTTTTCCATGAGGTTAATATTATTTATTCTTACTTTTAATTGGGCTATAGTGGTACTGATGGAGATTTCCAATGGTGGGTGATTAGCCAGTGTATGGAAACACATATTGTGTGGATCAGTCACATGTGGTGGAGGGACAATCCTATAATAGAGGAGAATAGCAAACAATTGGGGAGAGTGAGTCGTATAATATTGTCTGAAATTTTGAAAGCAAAATTTTCCCAATTGTTTCCATATTTGGGATATTTTCTCACATTCCCAAAAAGTGTGTGAGAATGAACTTGTAGAGATGCAACCTCTGAAACATGTCTGAAGTACTGAAAGGAAAATTCTGTGAAGTTTTGCCGGTGTATAGTAACATCGTGTGAAAACCTTTATTGCTGTCTCTAATTGTGAGTGATCTTTTGCATTTGTGTAAATTAATGATACTGTACATTTGTCCCATTTTTCTGTTGAGAATGAGATATCACATTCTAACTCCCATTGGTCATATAGGAAAGTGTATCCTGCCTATCAGTGTTAACCAGATTTGAATATATCTCAGATATCAATACTGTGCCTCTAGGTGATCTCAAACATAAGTTTTAATATAAAGTGGGTGATTTTGTTTCTGTTGTTTGAAAGTATGAGTTGTAAAAGTGTCTTATTTGGAGGAATCTCCTGAGTTTGTTATTGGAAATCTGATATTTGATTTTTTAGTGAAGAGAATGAGGTGAAATTTGTGTTTTCTATAAATTCTGTGAGGGAAGTCAGGCTATTGTCAATACACCATGTGAATTCCCTGGTGGTCTGGTAAGGATTTAAGATCTCCTATGAAAGAGGCATGTGGGGGATTGGTAGAGATACGTTTACGTTTTTTATTGTGTAGTCTCCAAAGTTGATATGATTGTGAGACTAATTGATTAACAGAATTTTTTTTTTCTGCCTACACAATGCAACAGCTCCGGTGGTACTGTACACCCTGTACAAAATAATAAGTTGGGTCACTCGGAGATATCGAAACCAGCTGCACGGTCTTCATTATTTGGTCTGATATATCCTCTAGGGCCACATCAATATCCATCTCCCATTTTTGTCTGTATGGAGTCAGAAATTTAAAGAGTAGTTCGGATAGTAATTTCATATAAACTTTAGAAATAAGTCCCTTTGTGTTATTTGATTGGACTATACTATCCAGAATAGGGATTTTATGGAAAAGAACGGTGGGGGTCATACCTTATTTTTTAAAGCATGATTTTGTTGTAAGTACTGAAAAAAACACCTTTGATCCAAGCTTCTGATCAGACCTGATCTAAGTGCCTAACTATTTTGCGCCCTAGGCAAGATTAACACCCAACCCCGGGGTGTCGCTTGTCTTGTCTAGGGCCACGTGGGTGACTACTACAGGATCAGAGAGCGGACTCACTGGGGCAGCAGCTACGTTCATAGACATGGTGCCCGCCTCCTCTGCTGTCCTCGTGCCCGCCTCCTCCGCCTCCCCAACTGTCCTCGTGCCCGCCTCCCCTGCCTCACCAGCTGTCCTCATGCCCTCCTCCTCCACTGACCTCGTGCTTGCCTCCTCCACCTCTCCAACTCTGCCCACCTCCTCTGCTGTTGCTCTCCTCACAGGCTGAGCTGCTGCTGACCTCCTCTGCAGCAGCCATGATGGATGTCCTCCACGACTGCTGCTTTCTCTACAGAGTCAGTCTCTATAGCAGGAATATGCAATTAGCGGACCTCCAGCTGTTGCAGAAATACAAGTCCCATGAGGCTTAGCAAGAGTCTGACAGCCACAAGCATGACACCCAGAGCCAGAGGCATGATGGGACTTGTAGTTTTGCAACAGCTGGAGGTCCACTAATTGCATATCCCTGCTCTACAGAGTCAGTCATGGGGAAGTCATCGGCTGTGGCTGCGCCCCCTAGGCAGTAGTGCACCCTAGGAGGCTGCCTAGTTCACCTAGCGGGAGCACTGGCCCTGAGCACATCCCCACTCTTAGCTAGGAATGAGATTTGAGTTCATTACTGCCTTAGGTTTGCAGTGAATTCCCAGGAATTCTAAATGAATGAGTGTGTGATGTTGTTGAACGAGTTGACAATTTTATACAGGGAAAAGTATTGGGCAATACTGTGTTTTTAATTCTGTCGTTTATAAATGTTCACCATGGCAGTGCCCGGATTCCCATGTTTTATTGACAATAGCTTGCTTATTAGTACTACAAATGGCCAGAATGGAATAACAAGATTCACCCACCCCCATAAAATTAAATGGAGTTCGATACAAAGTTTGTGAATTACAAACTCTGTAGAATGCTCTAAGGCAGTGGTCTCCATACTGCAGCCCGAGGGCTGGATGCGGCCCTTTGCTTTCCTTTATCCAGCCCTTGGGTCTCTATTCCTCCCACTAATAAGAGACACCATTCATCCCACTGTCCACAAGGCTAAGGCACTATTCCTTCCACTGACATCAGTAGTTAGGCACTATTCCTCCCAATGACAACGACGATGGAGCACTGTTTCTTTTACTGAAACCAACAATGGGGCAATATTCCACTGATGGGGCACTATTTCTTCGACTGACACCAATGATTGGGCACTTCCCCACACCAATACCCATTATGGGGCATTTTTCTCCCCTCCTACTAACCACATGCGCTTTGTACGTTTTTCTATTCCTACTGTCCTACTGACCCCCAAAACTGAGGCACTGGGGGTCATTTACTATAGTGCTGGGAAGTACTGGGAGCTATTACATGTAATAGCGCCCATTTTAGGCAATTAAGATTTCAACAGGTGAACGTGCAAATGAAAAAGCACGCTATCAGAGGCAAATATATGTTAGTTAATTCAGAATCAGTGCTAAGTAGTGATTCTGTGGATATGCAAG